>NW_022985558.1:753448-1085092 GCF_010093815.1 Pseudovirgaria hyperparasitica
AGTCAGTCAGTCAGTCAGTCAGTCAGTCAGTCAGTCAGTCAGTCAGTCAGTCAGTCAGTCAGTCAGTCAGTCAGTCAGTCAGTCAGTCAGTCAGTATCTTAATCCATCCATCCATCCATCCATCCACCAATGAAGCAATCGATCAATCAGACTTAATATTCTCAACGACAAGCATGGCGAACGGACAGACAGAGTGTCAAGATGGCCGTGTGCGTGTGCATGTGCATGTATGGTATGTAATCAGTCCCTCCCTCCAAGCTCGAGCAAGCGGACAAACAAAGCAACAAAGCCCCCCTAGGGCCTGAACCCAGCACGAGCGAGGAGCGGGAGTGGGAGTGGGAGTGGGGCCAAGCTCCAAGCTTACGCAAGCGCCCACGCACCCACCTTTACTTAAGCAGCCTAAGCGACCTAGGCAACCTAAGCAGCCTAAGCAAGCAGGTAATGCAGGTAAGCATGGCAAGCATGGCATAGCAAGCAAGCAAGCCCGCCCCGCTCCTCCTCTCTCTCTCTTTTGCTTGTCTGTCGCTTGTCTGTCGCTGCTGTCTCCTCTCGCTGTCTCCACACTGCACTGCGCCCTCCCTCCCTCTCCCTCTCTCCTCCCCCGTCATCCCTGTCAAGCCACCACCAACTTTGCTGCTGCTGCTGCGGCGGTGTTGGTGGTGGTCTGGGGATAGGGATGGGGATGGTGTCGTGGTGTGGTATGGTATGGTATGTGTGGTGTATATATGCGCGATAGGTGCAGTGCAGTGCCGTCGCGTCGAGTCGTTGCAGGTGGATAGAGTAGATAGATGGTTAGATAGCTGGTGTAGAGAGAGCGAGGGAGGGATTGCGCGGCGGGTCACGGGGTGGTGGAGGGAAGACAGAAAGTAGGGCGGTAGGTGGGTGGTGGGCGGTAATAATAGGCGGTAATAGATAGGGCGGTACCCCCAAGGCGGGCGGGGACTGCTGGGCTGTGGGGACGTGCCTTTTGGGGAGGGATGCTGGCTGGATGCTGGGGGACGCTTTACGCTGCGAGTGGGGAGGAGATGGGTTCGTTCGGCTAGGGAGTCAGGCAGGGCGTACTTGGGGATTGTTGTGTTGTGTTGGCGTAGGCGTTGGACTAGCAGAGTGCAGGATCAGTAGAGTGCAGGCTGTGTATGTATGTGTATACTATATAGTGCTGTGAGGTGTAGTGTGTATAGTGTGTATAGTGTAGTGTGTACTTGGATTGGGCGTGTTGTTAGCGAGAGACAGGCGGCCCGGCAGTGCACAGTGGGCGGTGACAGTGGGCGGCGGCAGCGAGGAGTGGGTGGCCGTGCGCGCTCAACTTCCGCCCCGCCCGCCCCAGCTGCTACTGCTACTGCTGCTGCTGTTTTCGAGTTCTGCGCCCCCCTCCCCCAAAAAACCCTTTCCCTCTTTCTCTCCTCCCAAGCCCGCTGAGCCGCTTTTCCGTTCGGTTGGCTCGCTCTCTCTCTCTCTCTCTCTCTCTCTCTCTTCTTCCCTTCCTCCATCCCATCCATCCCATCCATCCCTCTCTCTCCGCACTTCCCTCCTCCCTCTCTCCTCTCTCACACGCATACACACACTCTCTCTCTCTCTCACGTTCACTCTCTATTTACTCCATTCTTCACTCCATCATCTCCGTCTGCATGCCTCCGCCTCGCGCTTAGAGACTGACCTCTAATGGACCTGTCCTCTCTCATGGACGCCACCTCCTCCTCCTCACACTCCGATCCCGATCCCAACTTTCGCATCTCTATGCTGCCTACCAACTCTGGCGCGCCGCCGCCGCCTACTCCTCCTCCTGCCTCTACCGCTGCTGTCCCTCAGCATCCTCCTCCTCAACCGGCTGCCGACCTCCTCAAACGCAAACGCAGTGCTGACGACCATCCTGCCCATCCCGCCCAGCCTCCGCCAAAGTCGGCCAAGACGAACAACCACCTGCAGATCAACTATCTGGCCCGCCAGTTTGCTCAGGACCTGCCGCTCGCATCCACCGAAGACACTCTGCCCTCCATCCTCACTCTGCTCGGCGACTATCAGGGCGTGCTGGACCGCCATGAGAGCATGGCCTGCAACCTGGGTGCCCGCCCGCTCGGGCCCATCCTGATCTCTCGCTTCGAGCGCCTGTTTGACGGGCCGCCAAAGGTGCTGAAGAGCCATGGCAAGGACGGCGCGAGCGTCTCCTGGCTGGACGTTGTCGAGTTTGCACGCAACAAGCCGGAGCAGTTCCAGCTGGGCCAGATGAGCGAGGGCGCGCGCGTCTGCCAGTTCTACACAAAGCAGTGTCGCGTGCAGATTTCAGAGGAGGACTTTGTGCTCATCTCGAGCGGCATTCCGCAGAAGATGATTCCGCCCCAGCCCATTATCGAGGACGAGGAGAAGGAGCTGGGCACAATCGAGATTCTGGAGAAGAATCTCGGCCAGATCTGTCACCTGGCCGACCAAGGTACGTTGCGGCGTCTGGTTGATGCGTCTGTTGGGCAGTGTGAAAGAGAGAGAGAGCTAACACTATGTGCCAGTCGCTGCGAGAACAAGACAGCTCAAGCACCGGCTCAAGCTTCGTCAACAAGCCATTCTCGATCGACGGGCTACGGATAATCCTCCTGCTGTACGCGCCTCAAGTTCGTCCACTATGGCCCTAATAAATGGATCAGGCCCTCCTCCGATGACACACTCGCCAAACGCTGGTTTCGTGCCGGTGAATGCGCGCACCCAGCATGGTGAGCAGAATGGAGGTCCCGCCGGTGCCGGCGACTCGCAGCAGCAGCAGCAGCAGCAGCATGCTCCTCCTGCCAGTCACTCGCATCCTCACTCCAGCTCCACCACTACTAAGAATGGTGCCTCGTCTGCCACGCGCAGCGAGCTCATGAGCAAGTTCTTCACCCTGAATGATCGCCGTCAGCAATCCTCCTCCTCCTCCAACGGCGACTCCTCCCGGCGAGCTTCGATTGTGCAATCTCACTCCTCGAGCACGGCCAAGAAATCAGCAAATCCCGCCGCCTTTCCGCCGCACGAGCCATCCGACTATTCTTCTCACCACCACCAACACCAACAACAGCACCACCACCACCACCACCAACACTCGACAACCTCGCCCGTGCCAATACCAAACACACCCTCCTCGCTCCTCCCACACCACACCGCTCCTTCATCGCGCGCACTCCCCCCGGCTGCTGAAAAGGACGATGGCGGCCCCTACAAGACCGAGATGGTGCTCCGCATGGAATCGCTCAGCAAAGGCGAACGCATCCTGCCGCCCTGTGATCGCTGCCGCCGCCTGCACATGGACTGCCTCAAGAACCTCACGGCCTGTGCTGGCTGCACGAAGAAGCATGCCAAGTGCAGCTGGCGAGAAGTGCGCGAGGGCGAGATCCGCTCCGGCTTTGCAGAAATGGCCCGGCTTGCGAGTCTCGGTCAGAGCGGCGGCGGCGGCGGCGCACAGACGACAACGACGACCACGACAACAGCCGCGGCAGCATCATCAGGAGGCATCGACTACGGCGACATGAGCGACGAGCCCGCCAGCGTCGGCCAGCGCACGCCTCCCCCGAGACCATATGCGCAGCCACCACAGAGTGCAAGTCTTGCCCATGCGCAGCCGCAGAGCTCTAGTCTTGCACATACTCAAAGCGCCGCCGCCGCGAGTGTACCTCCACATGGAGAGTACAAGGCGTCACCCGCGCAAGGCCGCAGTCCAACCCACAGATCAGTAGTAGGACACGACGACAGTCAAAACCGGGAGAAGAGCGTGGAATCACAGCTCCAGGAAGCGGCGCGGCTTGCGGGTGTTGAGGCAGAAGCACAGGCGTACGCGCATCGGGACTATGATGAGGGGCACAGCCAACAGCAGCAGCAGCAACCACAACATCGACATCAGCGAGACAATTCGGAGCAACAATACCAGCATCAGCATCAGCAGCACCAACATCAACACCAGCACCAGCGCAGCGAGCATCCGGGATATCAGCCTAGCCAGCCGCCACACATTGGCAGCGGGATCGAGGCACAGTGACGAGACATGAAGGGGACATTTTAAAGGAACCGGAAGCGGGTCTCAAACATGTACAGTTGCCGTTTCGACCTCTTTTGGACACACACACACAAAACACTCTTTTTTGCCTTTTGACTGTTTCTACGATCGGCGGTGGTCTGCGAGTCTTTGAATTATGACTGTTTACTTTAGCACGGCGTTGAGCGGGCATGGCGGCGGCGGCATGAAGCATGGAGCATGGGTGGGTGCATTGTGTGCGTGTGCGTGTGTGTGTGTGTGTGTGTTTTGAGATGTGTATATACGTCCACTGTTCTTGAATCCATGGGCATGCAGTGCATACTAGCTGGCAGGACGGACTCAGGGATGAGGCTTCATGCTACATACATATCCTCTCCTCGGCGAAATCGATTTACTCGTCATTATGTTCCATCTTCTTTTCTCTTTTCTCTCTCGTCGAAGTCCTCCAATCTCTGCTTGGGGTGATGTGATGTCTTCCAATGGATGCGGGGACGGTCCTTCTTATGCACTGTGCTGCATGTACACTCGAAAGGCAAAGGCCTGTCAGGGGAGTGAAGGCAGGGCGGCACGATATCCTAGCATTCTAGAATGAAGAAAGGGATGAGAAAGAAGAAGAAGAAGAGGAGGAGGAGGAGGAGCATCAACAACCCCCTATTCATTCCATGCCCCTATACTACTAATCACTCCATACCCCCTACTACTCCATGCCCAAATACCGCCACCCCAACGCCCGCTCCCCCGGTCGGAGCCCCCGGACACAAACAACCTGCTCATCGCCCGGCACCACATCAATCGCGCTGTCATCCACCAGCACGCCCTCTCTCTCCTCAAACACCAGTCCTTTCGTCGGTTTCTTTGCCGAGATCCGGAGCTTTGTCGTCGTCGTCGGCGTCGTCGTCGTGTTGTTGCTGTCGCTACCACTACCACTGCCATTACCACCCTCCTCCGACACACCCTCCGGAACAACCTCCTCCGACACAACCCGCACGCCCCGGTCCGCAAAATCAAGATACTTGAGCGGCTGCGGCCAATCGACGTCCCTGCTAACAACCCGACCATCAACCCAGACCCTAGCAGCAAGCACATGCATCTCCTCATTAACATTATCAATCGAGCCGGAAAACACATCCGTCGCGCCATTACCCACCAGCCTGACGCCCTCGCTGCGCAGAGCAGGCTTGATCTCCTCGCCCGTGGCAACGCTCAGGAAGCGCAGCTCTACCGTCACTGCATCTGCGCCCAGCTCCCCCTCGCCCTGCCGACTGACCCAGACCTCGTAGGTGGAGGTGGGCGGCACGCGGGCGTGGACGACGCTCCAGTCGAAGTGGGCGCGTTTGACGGCGATGGCGACGGGCGCGAGCACGCGGCGCATGGCGTAGTAGGCGGGTTTCTTGCGCTGGAAGTAGTCTACGATGGACCAGGAGGTGACGGGCCAGCAGTCGTTGAGCTGCCAGACGAGGGCGCCGCCGCAGTGGCGGGCCTGGCCCCATTGGCGGCGCCAGCCGCGGTAGCCGAACATGAGGGCTTCGGCTTGGGAGAGTTGGGTGAGGTGGATGAAGGGCTGTGAGTGGGTGTGTGTTAGGTTGGTGGTAGACTAGGGGGAGGGAGGGACATGGGGATTCTTTGGGGTTGTGTGGGAGGGATGGGGGATGATGGGGCGGGACATACCTCTAGATCAGTCCTTGTCCGGAAGTTCTCGACTAGATATGTGGCGATGCGTCGCTCGTGGCCGTCGGCTTTGTTGTGGAAGTCGAGCATGTGGCTTTGGGGGTACAGCTGGGATTTGTCGGTGCAGTAGTACTTGATCGTGTCGATGTGGGGGAAGGCTTCCATGCCGAATTCGCTGTTGAAGCGTCCGCCCAGAGTGTCGAAGATCTGGTACTTCTCCTGAGTGCCGTGCCATACTGCTGTCGTTAGGCAAACGATACCCCAAGAAGATCAAGACGTGTCTTACCGTTCCACTGGTGCATATCGCCGATGGTTGTATCCGAAGTGATCAGGCCGTCTCCCCATGGACTGCCAGGGTGATATGGCACGTGTGGTGATTCAGCTGCAACGACGTCAGGGAGCAACTGCGTGCCGTCAGCATACTCCTACATCCCCCATACCGCGTAGACTGACCTTTTCGTATATATATCTCGCCGGAAAGTTGGTCTTCAGCCAGCTCTCTGGGTCCTTATCCTCGTAGTTGTATGTGAGCCCGCATTGTTCCTGCACTTGGTAGTCCTCGTTGTTGCCGGCGTAGATGACAATACTCGGGTGGTGTCGGAGCCGCTTCAGATTCTCCAGTCCCTCTTGCTCGATCGATTTGAGGATCGACGGGAATGCTGGGTAGTTACCGCAGCCGAACATAAAGTCCTGCCAGACCATAATGCCAAGCTCGTCACACAGGGAGTAGAAATCAGAGTGCTCCCATATGCCACCGCCCCAGACTCTGTCCAGTGTCAGTACCATTCCCAGCATCATAACAACTCTTCTCACCGAATCATGACCTGGTACCCATCTACCATCATTTGTAACCACTTTCTGTACTTTTCCTTTGTGATCCTCGTCACAAAGTTGTCCGCCGGGATCCAGTCGCTGCCACCACAGAATATGTCTATGCCATTGACGCGAAAGTAGAAGCTCTTTCCGATCTTGTCCTTCTCTTGGACCAACTCGGCTTTGCGGAACGCCGTCCTTTTGACGTCTTGGTCCAGCTTCACGCCACCCTTGCTCTCCAATACAGCCGTGACGTCATACAGTGGCTGCGCACCGTAGCCATGCGGATACCATAGTTTAAGATGCTCTTCCGAGATGCTGAACGAAGCAGTCGCAGTACCACTACCGGCATCGACGTCTGCAGAAGTGGTCACGACAGTATCTGCTCCAAGCGAAGCCGTGAGTGAGACTTTGGCAGCCGACGTCCCTTCTACCGAGACTCTGATGGTCCCCGACAGAGACTTTAGCGACGAGTCGAGCTCATAGTCTATGCGTATATCCGAGATTCGAGCCGAGTATGTCTCCAGACGGACCGGTCTCCATGGTCCACACGTATTAAGGATCGGACCCCAATCCCATCCCCTGAGTAGTCGTGAGCTTCAGTAATGCTAATGGCTTAGCCAAGACAAGTATGCTCACCAATGGTATTGTGCCTTCCTCACAGCCAGCCTCGCCATGTCACCGTTGAAGCCAACCCAGGAATGCTCGGGATGCGCATCCTTGATCTCAATAGCTCGCAGCCGGGCCGAGTCAAAATCAATCTCCAAAACATTGTCGCTGTCTGCCTTGAGCTTTTCAGTCACGTCGATTCGGTACGGTATCCACATATTATCACTCGTGTGTATGACATCACCGTTGAGCTTGACAGTAGCGAATGTGTCCAGGCCGTCAAACGCCAACACCAAAACCGTGCCTTTCTCGGGCGCGGGTGTCTTGGGAAGTGTAGTGCGGTAGGTCCACGACTTATCAGCAACCCATTCACACGCGAGCTCGTTGAAACCAAGGAATGGATCTGGGATTCTGGACACGATGTGAGTATATTTTCGTGAGCGTCATCCTCCCGCCGCCGGCTAGCCACAAGAATTCGCAAACCAGCAGGCCTCGCACTCACTTGTCATGGGCCATGAGATCTAAATGCACACTTGTCGGCACCCGCTCAACAGATAGCCAAGCTCCATCGCTCGCGTCGTCGGTCTGCTTGAACTGCCATCCCGTAGCCAGCTCAATTGCACTCGATGCCATCCTTGCTGTCGGTGCGCGAAACTCCGTGTCGTGTCTCTCAATTGGTGGCTGGCACAGTATCTACGCAACAGGCGCAATCTCAAAGTTCTCAAGAGAGTGAAGGGAGAAGTGCAGCAGTCACGAAAACGGGGACCACGAAAACTTATTCCAATGCCCCCCTCCCCCGCCAAGCACCCTTTAACCTGATCCCAAGCTGTTGCTCGCGTAGGCAGTGGAAGCGTCGTGCACTCCAGCAACGTCCCTTCTGGCCAGGGTACGGTGCATCTGGCTCCGGCCTCGATCCTTATGCCGTTTTGCACGTTAGGCGTGCGGGTGGACTCGATGGCGGCCACCGTACCGGCCACCATGCCGTCCCACCGACGGATATCAGTGTTGTTCGGGATAGTAATGTTCACTTTAGCATTCGCATCAGTCACATGAGGCGGTAAAAGCGGGGTTTGCCGCGTGTGTTGTGGGGTGTCGCGACCGGGGAGTGCTCATTATGGCTCCTACACACTCCGTGCCTGATCGGTACTAGCGCGGGGCTCAGGTGGGGGAGGCAGAGGGGTTAATATGGTGCATGACTCGTGATTCGTGGTTCAGCTCTCTTTGGTGCTGGTCCTTACTCAGGTTGTTGTACTTATAGTGGTGATTTCCGCAACATAGTGACATTCCTTTGCGTTGAAAATTCGGTACTATCACGCCTTTCCTGCGCTTTTGACGCCGGACGTCCTAGCTCCGCTTCAATTCTCGTTAGGAGACCCAGACCTCTGAGTCCCGGAAAGTTGGGGCTACTGGTACTGCATGTCCATGCGTACCAACGAAGAAGTGTTTATGTTGTCTCTTGGCGGAGCAGTCAATTGCAGGCTCCAAGGAGGAACAGGTCTTTCGACGGTTGTTATAAACGCTCTATACGGTTGACCTACGCTATCTAGAGCTCAAAGGTGGGCTTAATTTCATTTAGTCTTCGACCACGATAGTACGAGGCTGGCGATGAGGCTGACAGACAAGTCTCACGTTCGACGTCCAAAAACAGAGGGATGGGAGCGGGAGTGCCCGTGCCTAATGCGTGTATCGCACCAAGTGCATCGGCTCCAAGACTCTCAGCCCAGCGCGTGCCAGGGGCACACGGTCAAAACCTCGTATATGGCAGCATGAGGAACAGTGCTGCCATGTATCGAAGAAAGCGTATATCTAACAATGTATGTATATCATCAAAGCATTTCATGATCGCCTAGGGAATCCTTCGGAAGATAGGATGAATTGTGAAGAGCAACACGCTGAATTAGTCTACGGACATCAAGTTCTTTATCCAAGCCACGACACTAGGGCTGCACATGTCAGTAGACCAGACGCCAGCCAGTAAGTCTGTTCGGGAAATCGTGGCATGCTGGCTTCGCTTGCAACGCCTTTATCGACATGTCCGTCCTGAGCAAGCTGTCGCAGCTTGTCTCCGTATTCAGCCAGTATGTTTGTCGAGCGCGCGCCCGGACAGAACACAACCTCGAATCCAGCTCCCACTGGAATGATGAAGGTAGACGTTTGGTCGTCAAAAGCTATATGGTGTACGTTAGCCTTGACTTGAAGATTAGGAAGGTGCTCGTACCGTAGCTATACGCGTCGGGACAGACTTTTTTAGCTTGACGCGAATACAAGCCAGGTGAGCACTTGCTGGGTACTCCATAGTCACCAATACAGCAATCAAAGTCTTTATTCCACTTAGCGCAAGCCGAGAAGCATGGGTTGAACGCAGGTCTCTCGATGTTGTCGTCAGGATACGGGTAGATGCCATTGCCAGGTTTGTACGGAGGGTTGACCTGGAGATCCCAAGGACACCATCGTTGCACGTCGTCACCCGACGCCTTGGAGTCGAATGGAAGGGGAAAGCTGCTGTTTGTACCAAGAAAGAATTGGTCTCCGCTTAGTCCGGAGTAGGGGTCGTAATCAGTCGGAGCGAGGACTGCAGCAGTGCCTTGACATGAGGGATTCGTATAGTTTGGTGGAATGTCCGCTAGACTTGAATTGTCCCGTGGCGTCATGACAATCGCTATTGGGATGTTGTAACCGTCCACGAGTGATATGTCGTAGTATGTCAAACCATCACCGCCATCGTACGTAAACTCTGCTAACGTCGCAGGATTGTCGCCCTATCTTGTGAGCACAGAGATATATAACGATGCACATGCAGACCTACTGTGACCACACAGTTTAGAACACCGTTACAGTCTCCACTCAGACAAGCTTTCCCACGACCACTACCGCTGGCGTCTGCCGGTCCCGTTCCGTCATCATTAAAGCTGCAGTTCGTTCGACCCCACATGCGGCCTTGCCAGTCTCCTGAGACGATTTGCTTAAAGGTTTCTCCGGGCTCAAGCTTGAACCCAGACTTGTCCGGTCCTTGGCCGTGTTGGGTTAAGACAGCGGGATAAACATCATCTTCACAGTTGTTGGTAGCAATCAGCGGTACCTCTCCGTGCACCCATTCCTTTACGACGTTTGGAATCGTTCGCTTCATGTGATGTAGGGCATTCGTTCGGTGGAGCTGAGATAGAAGTAGCAACATGGCGTACGTACTCAACGCGGATGAGAGACCCTTCGTCGGACTCTGTGGTGCTAGAACAGCATTTTGCCTGTTCTTCGAGCGCATGGCAATTCCTAGTTGCGTTATAAATCTCGCGAATTTACAAGGCAGAGAATCAGGTGTGGAGGTCCTAAGGTCTGTTCAGGTAATATGATGATAGGAAGAATTGCACTGTGTGAGATGATAGAGCAGCCGACGGCAAGTGGGCAATGATAGACGGCTGTCAAGGACGTAAATAGGAAAAGAAAGTGCGCCAGAGCATCTCCAACAATACCGCGCTATCATTATAACTCGTCAGGCAGCACTTGCAGCCAGACATGAGTTTCGTAAAAGAAGGAAGCACCCTGGTGATTGGTGACGTCGATTTGCCAGGCCCATGAAAGATTGGCGCGTATATGTATCAGGTTGGGTAGCGCCGCCTGGATGTGGTTAGCCCGATATATTTAGCGTGGAACAAGTGAGCTGAGAACGAGACAGAGAAGATAAGCAACGACTCAAGTCCATTTGTTAGGCTGATGTTACTCCCATTTCCATGTCAACATTGTCGTCAAGTGAAGTTATTGTATTGATTGTTCATCCTAATTACCAGTCTATATATATGATATACTCCACAGTGACGCGTCAGGATAGCCTCACTGATGCTTAGAAAACGCTACGGGCATGCCCGACAGCTAATACAAATATTTTACACGTTCTTGCATTCATCCACCAAGAGAATATCGGTCCTTTATAGGGCAAGGAATGCAAGTGCCACTGCTGCAACAACGACAACCCCGCTCTTGGCTATGTCTAATGCTGCGGCACCACCAGTTGAGATAGGGAGGCCAGCGCTGTCTGTCGGTGTTGAAGCGGCGCCGGCACCACCAGTTGGTAGGACAGAAGAGCCAGCGCCACCAGCATTGGGAGCACCAGGAGCACTTGATGGTGATGCCCCTGCGGATGGCAACTGGCCAGGAGATAGATTCTCAGCAGCAGCGGCAGCGAGCTGCTTGAAAGCTGCTACGGTCTTGTCACCCGTTTCTGGACTAAAGGATGTTAAAACTTGAATAGGAAGAAGGTAAGCTCATGACTTACGCATTAATGGCACCAACCATACCAGCCTGGCAGTGCTTCATCTGCGAGCAGTAGTACCAAATGGGCTTGTCGGTAGTCACACGGACGGAGTAAACGAGAACGTCTTTGGTCGAGTTGGTCGCGCTCACGGGCATGAAGCCGGAGAAGAATGCATTCGTCACGTTGGGCATTACTTGTTGCATGGGCATACAGGGAGTCGCGAAGGTTGTCTGGACTACAGAGTGGTTCTGTTCAAAGTCAGCGTCGCCTATCGTGTAGCGTGTGAAATGTCTTTCTACCTTGGGATTGAATTGAAACTGGACTAGATCGCCAACGTTGGCCTTCGTATTCTCAGGCCAAAATGTGAGCGAGCCATTAGCTCCGCCGACTTGCACCACATGAACAGTCTCTCCACCAGCTACTGATGATGGCGTAGGAGCTGCTGCTGATGGCGTGAGAGCTGCTGCCGATGGTGTGGGAGCAGCAGCAGTGTCGTACATAGTAGCCATGGCTCCAGCCAAGAAGAAAGTTGCGACAACGATTGGAGAATACATGTTCGGTCTTGTGGTCGAAAGGAAGGCCTGGATCGTTCTTGGTAGACTGAAAGGGAAAAATAATACTGTAAAGGAGCTGAACGAATGTTTTGGCGACTTGCGCTGAACTGGTCTGGCCAGATGAACGATGGAATTACTAAGAAAGATGCAAATGCGAAAGACACAAATTGTTGAAGACGAAGAGGAATAAAGTGAGCATGTTTGCGCCCGTCTGTATACTTAAGGCATGAAGAGATTAGACGCAGCGACAGAGTACCTCGTGGCAGATGTGCCACATCTAGAGATCTGCGACGTACGATGTTGTAGTTTTGCAGCATACGCAACCCTGCGACACAGGGCTTAGCCGTTCACGCTTCAGCCCAGAGATTGTCGCGTTACATCATTTTGTCGATGGTTCACGGTCTGATTTTGATGTCAAATTGCTTTTCGCAGTCTCGAGATCACCTACAGAAACTCAGAACTTGCGAGCTATCTATCACATCAACAAATATCTTCTTGCCGACTTCTGTACTATTCAGTACTTAGTCATAGTAGATTTCCCATCAGCAAGACACTACAGCCGGATAAGAAGAACCATGCTTGACGGATGGTTGGGGTGAGGTGAAGGGGGAGGTTTGAGATCTGTCGGAGGTGCGGCCCCCCGTGTTTGAGGCTCCGTGTGGTGGCCTTGCCGAGGAGAGCTGAGCAAGCATCACCAAAAATACCCAGCGGCACGACAAACATCGGCTACCGAGGACCCGATGAATAGGACAAGCAATCACCAATATAACAAGAGACCCTCCTGAGTTTAACAGTCATACAGCAGCAGATTTCTTCTGTCGTTGATTGGTCGTCAAATCGTGCAATTTGGGGATATCGAAGGGCACGGGCCACTTGTTATAGGATCGTTGCCATGAACGCCTGGCGTGAGCAGGCTGCAACCGATCTTAGAACCTGACATATGTATGTCCGGTCGCATGGTCGTCGGGCCGGCTTGTCATTTCATGTTCGGCAGCCATGAACTGCTCAAAAGTCCAATAACAGCTGTGGCGCAAGTTTCTCTAGGTCTTCAACCTGCATCACAGAAAGCACATCAGGACACGTTGGGTCTGTGACGTATACAAATGAACGAACCTGTAGAAATCCATCCGAGATACCTCCATTGGCTTCAGATTCACGGCGTTCAAATCCGGCTCTGGCTATAGCCTCCCTGATGAACGTTTCCATGTATTTGCCTGCAACTGTCATGCCTTCTCTCCCTATGCGCATATCCTTGTCTTCGAAACCCTCGTAGAGCAGTCTAGCCAGAAGCTTTGGTGGTATGGCAGGTTTGGCTTCCTCCTGCGTGGGTTCCGGTAACAGGTCGTCGATTTCTTCACTCATCTGCCGCTCTTCTTCTGCCTCGTCAACTTGGTCTTCTTCGGGCTCAGCGTCAGATGATATTGTCATGGTAGCGGGCTGTAATCCTTTCGATGTCGTATTCTTAGCGCCAGATTTCCCTCCTACACCTGCTTTGGACGTCGTAGAAGGACCGGCAGCTCCATTGTTGACAGGCCGTGGAGGCTTGAAAGCAGGACCCTTGCGCTTGGAGGGGTTGGACGCGGTCGCTGGAGCCATGGTGCAAAAGCGCTACAGAGATAACGAGGCGTTGAAGCTGAAACTCGACCGCGCGCTCTCAGCCAGTGTAGCGGATGTTGTCGATCCGATCGTGGAGAGCGGGAGGTTTCTTGCGAGTTCCAGCGGCGTTACAGAACAAGCTTATTGTAACAGACTAGCACGCGTCGCGCTTGTGTTCCTGAGGATAATCCTAAGAAGGCTAGTTCTGCTCTAGTCCGGATCGAGCATAGTAAGCTAGCATGTCAGTCCCCGCAACGTAAAAATGGATCGTATTGTCATTATTCATTTTATTGCACGCACAAAATGTTCTTGGTCTAGATGGAAGTCAAAAAGGCAAAAAGATGACCACGGGGATCGAACCCGCAACCTTCAGTGAACAGCTGTACCGAAAACTGACGCGCTACCATTGCGCTAAGCCACCTTTAACAAGAATTCAATTTAGAAAAATATATTCAGTATTATTGCTCAGGGCAAAGCGATCGAGAGCCTCTCATCCCACCCAGTACTCAAGCTTAGTTTTGAGACATCGGCCGAGCAAGACAATTCAAGGCTAACGTCCGATCCTTAACGACTGATGAGAGTCAGCAATCGACGCTGGCGCCAAAAAGCTTAGCCTTTCCTGTTTTCTCTGCTCTGGCGTGGTATATCATTTCCTTTCACTCATACTCTTAATTTGGCACCTGCGCAAGGCGCTGGGAGAACGCCAAGATAGTTGAATGGGAATGCTAAGATGTTCAGTACCATTGACCTGGTATGTCTTGGGTGAGAAGAGACAGCAACAGAGGCTAATGATATAATACGAGTTATTGTAGAACCCCTAATACATTAGCCAAAACAGGGAAACATTTAGCGAGTTCATCAAATTAGACACCAGAATCGTATCAGTGATAATTGCGAGCGGATACAAGGCGACAGCCACGAACATTGAAAGCAGCTTTGTGAATCTCCTATCTCGTGATGCTACCTACCACGCTTTAGGCTGACTCACTACACTCTAAGATACAGTCAATTTCTATAAACATCGACTGATTGCCACAACTCCGGTTCGACCATATAATTGCAAGCTTTCGAGAAAGCGTCCAGCGTTTCGAGCACTAGGAGCGAGTTGAGATGTATTCGAGAAAAAAATGCCAAAAATGGTGACGATTAAATGTCCCGAACAACAGAGTCCAGTACATTGCTACCAAACGCACTGGCCGACCTCTTCTGTGCCGGCTGCCCAATGCTAATGAGCCAGTACCACTGACAATACACCCAATATCTTCCAGAGGTGCTATGAGCGACGTACCGTACTCTTGCAAGAGTGTCGCTATGTCCTGATCTACCGCATTACCCAGGATCTTGCGTAGATTTCTACTTGTTGTGTTGTGTCACGCGATGGTGCCCAACATACTTCTTCCTCGTTCGTGTTACGCAACTTGGTCGAATTATTCATACGACCGAATGAGAAATCTTGCCATCAACGCAGCGTACAATGACATCGATGCAACGACTGAGACCACGCATCTCCTCCTCCACGACCCCTCCTAGAGCGGCATTTGAGAAAGACAGCGAGCTGCCGACATATACGGGTTTGCTAACTTTCCGTGCTAGAGCAGTGGCCACACGGGTTGCGAAATCTTGTGTAGAAGCGTGAGGGACGAGAGGGGTAGTAAGTGGCAGGGCACGAGGGTTTGATGTCTGTAAAAAGAATGTCAGTCTCTCGATTGTGTCGGCTTGGAATGGTATAACGTACGTTTGGTATGGCGTAGATTAAGCTGCCGAGAGGAGCAGTGCCAGAAGCAGACTCCGTCGTGGAAGTTGTGAGGAAGACCAGCAAAGAGTTCTGGTTGTCCGTGAGGTGAAGATTAACGTGAGTTGTAGGAGCATCTGGTAGAGGAAACGAGAGCTCGATAGGTTTGGCGCCAGAAGCGGACTGAAGGCTTAACCCGTTCATGCTGCCGTTGAGAATGGTGGCCATGGTTTGTTGAGACTGATGCACCTCCGGAGGGAATATACGTGGATCTAGAGGATACGTTGAAGAGATGGGTGAGGTCTGGAGAAGATGTGAAGTTTATGATGAAGTAACTGGAGTAAAATAGTGGAAGATGCTAGATGGGAACCAACGTCATACGGAACCTGGCGGGAGGACAAAAACGGTAGTTCACGAGCCGCTAACCAGCCAAACGCCCTGCAGATCGATCGTGCAGAAGTAATAACAAACGATGTTCACAACACAATTCGGCGTTCTTTAAGACGTCTTTGCTTTGGGCGCGAACAACGATCTGAAGAAAGCACTGTATATGTATAAAGTTACTTATATGAACTGCTGCTAGGATGCAAAATCCATTCCACCCTGTCCCTGTTCAGTGAGGGGCTCGCTCCACCATAGATCACCATCTGATCATCGTCGCTGGACTTTAGCAGTGCAGATCAGAGAACCTTAGGTAAGTCCAGATCACCTACTGGATGCGTCTCGACCTGTCCTTGTCGCTTTCACAATCGCCACGACACATTGCACGCGTCCGTCATGGATCTCCAGATGGCGGATTCTGAGCCTAGCAGCAATGGCAACGACCCAATGCAAGATCCAGAAGAGCAAAAAGTCCTCAAGGCCGCACTGGATTCCTACGAGTGGGTCCTGCCTCGCCCCCGCGACGGTCATCTTCATGCCCGTTACAGTACCAGGCCTGATATTGTCATTTCGTCGCCTCCAGAACCCTTACTCGCCACAAACACGCATACATATCATGTCCTAACACACCGTCGCCAGATCATACAGAAAGAGATCGCATCATCAAGTGACCCACGTCCGCCGCCAGTCATTTTATGCCCTCCCGTCTGCACACTCAACGATTCTCTCCGCGCCCCCTTTCTCCGTTCTCGGGAGCCTCTCCGCCATTGACGATGCCATAGACGCCAACGCTAACATTGCAGACGCTATAGTCCAGGCTGCCAAATCGACTTTTCTACCTCCCACTTTCCCAACTCCATGGACCGGCTACGCGAGCGCATCCGATCATAGTAAAGCTCGGAGCACAATCCGCCAGTTCTACCGCGACTGGAGTGCCGAAGGCGCCACGGAACGCGCCGCATGCTATGACCCGGTACTCTCCGCACTCTGCAACGAATTCGCCAACACCCCTGACGAGTCAAAATCGGCCCTGAATGTCCTTGTCCCTGGTGCCGGTCTCGGGAGGCTCCTCCTTGAGATTGTTCTGCTCGGTTTCAGCGCCGAAGGGAACGAGATCTCGTACCACCAGCTACTGGCCAGCTCATGGGTGCTGAATCACACAAAGCCAGACGCGCCGTTCACACTATATCCATGGGCGCTGGCTTTCTCCAATCATGTCACACGTGCGGATCAACTAGCGAATGTGAGTGTGCCAGACGTGCATCCAGGACTGGCACTGGGTCAGGCCATTGCAGACGGAAAGAGCGGAAAGATGGGATTCTCGACGGGTGATTTCTGCGTTGAATATGGCAGCGAGGATACCAAGAACACGTACGATGCAGTAGCGAGCGTGTTCTTTCTCGACACGGCGCCAAATCCGATAAGATATGTCGAAGCAGTGCGTAATTGTCTAAAATCAGGGGGCATCTGGATCAACCTAGGGCCATTGCTATGGCATTTCGAAAACAATCCACCTGGGGCATTTTACAAGTCCGATGATGACGAAAGTGGAAGTGGAAAGTTCAAATCTGGGTTTGAGGGCGACAGGGGCATCGGAGAGGCTGGTTCAGTAGAGCTCACCAATGAGGAAGTCTTGTCCCTGGTCGGCCAGTCCGGGTTCACGATCGAAAAGCATGAATTCGGCGCCTTAACTAGTGGGTATATTCAAGACCCAAAAAGCATGCTGCAGAACATATATAAGCCGTCCTTTTGGATTGCTAGGAAGCAATGAACCCTACTCCGCCTCAAACATCAGGTTACGAATATCACGCATATAGACAGCCATAGGCAATGATTATTTATATTCACAAATCTTCTCATGACTGTTTATTTCGCGTTTACTCTTGAAATTATCGATCTTCTCGAACGCATGTACTGGTGATCTGACGTAGCATCTTCGTTTCAATCGAGCGTCCTATATCGACTGCTACTTAATGATGAGGACAATAGCTGTTTCTCTGGCAAATGCTAGCTCCACCGTCGTCTTTTTCTCCGGGGCTCGCGATGAGGAAGGCCGAAAGGTTGGCTATGGGAAGGAGAACCGGAGATCTTAACTCCGGGGCAGTACTGGCACTGTTGTGGACCAAGCATGTCCGTAGTATGCCATTGACGTGTAAGAGTCATGCAGTTTAGATTAATCAACTAAAAATGATAAATTACGATTCGGATGCAAATATGGCAAACCGCTTCCGTTCAGATCAAGTATAGACGGCACTAACTTCCTTTATATATTCTAGTGGAACGCCAAATTGGAGTCCCGAGTGAAACATGTCTTAACAGTTTTCCCTAACCTGTAGAGTAGATGACGATTCGTATCCTGACAAATGGCACCATACGCCGTTTTGCGGCTACCCCTATGTCTTCTGGTAGTCGGAATGAAGAATAGAACCGTTGGAAGTGAATCAAAGAAGAACCTGAAGCTGATGAACCTCCATAGACATCCATACAAGATATAGTAAAATTTCCTTGGCAGAGTGCAGTCATGCCTTTGTGCCACCGTGAGGCACCCGAACACTCGAACTCATTACGGCTTCTCTGCCACGGTGATAGTGACTGCAAAATTACTGCCCATTCTCTCGCATTCAGATCGCATGTCAGCCCTCATCCAGAACCAAGACTGTACTCCAAAATCCTCGGTCCATTGTCCAAACGCCGTTTGATACAGGTATTGGCCTAAGACAGTCATCAAACTTGCTGTATTTTGCACAGGCCCACTTATTGTTCTGGGTACGACGACAGGAAGTGCAATGCGAACTTGTTTAGGCGTGTACAAAGCTCCAAAGGTAAGAGCATGCCGTATTTGTTCTGTTGGATCTGTTGAGTAGCCATTCCTTTGTAGTGGGGTCATGATATGATCGTCAATCCAGACCGAAGTAAAAGGTCCACTTCGCATCAAGTTTGCTTCCACCGAGACTATCTCAAGTCGACAACCGGGCTTTAGAACACGCATGCAATCTCTGAGGCACCGCGATAGGTCTCCATGTGTGACAGCTGTTAGCATTGTCCGCGATACAACGCTGTCGAAGTAACAATCTGGAAAGGGGAAGTTCGTTGCTGACGGAGAAATGTACAGAGAATGGTGATTCGAAGGTGGTGAGTGAGTCGGCGGAGTTGGTGTTGAATTCGCTGAGCAAAGAGTATAGACGTTGCAATTGGGATATTTAGCAGCAAGAACCCATCCAGTAGCTAGATGGCCATCAATAAGCAAGAACTGTAAGCAATGATTTATGCAAGGACATACCCAAGTCTCCATTCACAAGCAATATCTTCCTCCCCTCTGAGCGACCACTGCTCAGGAGCAACTCATGTGTTGGACTTTGTATTTGTTTGCCTTGTGTTAGCCACGAATACGCTGTCAGTGCCCAAAGTTTCTTTTCAAACTCAATCTCGTGATAGTCCTTGTGGTACCTATCAAAATCCCACTCTTCACTCAACCTAGTGGCTATTATCTTCAGCCCAGCGGTTTCCATGCGAGACAAAGTCCGTGAGACGCTTGATTCAACTGCGTCATCCCGATGAGGGACTCTCGATCCCAGGGAACCATTGGTGGTGTAACTGCGACCTCTTGGCCATTCGCCCTGTAATACTCGTTTGTGCATCGAGTCATTTGGTGAGGGAAATTCTCGTTCGCGATGATATCGTTCAGTATCAGAATAAGCTGAGATGGGAGAAATTTCTTTCGAATCTTCGGAATAGATGGGGTCAAACACTGCACTTGCTCCAGACTTTGACGTTGCGTCCGAGGTTCCGGACCGTATTGACGGCCCTCGTCTCGGCACATCATTATATATTTGTCGGTTGAGACCTAGGCGTCCGGCTGATTCATGTTGGTTGCCGAGAGGAGCAGCTGATGAACCATTCGGCTTAGTGCCTGGGATTGGAGGAAGGCGCCTCGATGATGGTAGTTGTTTTTGTGCTGGCAATTTTCCGGTTCGATTGATGGCATATATCTCTCGTTCATCTTCCGACGAGACGTCTGGGTCGAGCCGGAGTGTCTCGAGGGATTGTCGTAAAGCTTCTTGCTCCACTCGACCTGTTGGACGAAACTCAGACCGAAACTCAGAGCAGAACTCAGGTAGAGGCTTGGTCTCGTGGTCTGGCGTTCGGAAGTCCTTTAGACTTTGCGCACGCTTCTCTCTCGACTTCAGGAAACCTGCAAAGCCGGAGCTCTTTTCGGCCTTCTTCTTTCCTGTTGATAGGCCTGGAAGGAACGAGTGTTGTCCAGCAGCAGCGCCGCTTGTACTACTGGAGGTACTCAGCGAGGAGCCTCCAGTCGAGGATCTCTTTGCATTCTTCTCTATACTTCTCTTCCTTCTGTGTTGACCTATTGTCTGCACCTGTGGATGATCAAAAGTTGGGAACATGGTCCGCAAGCAAGGTTGCAATATGGAGGCATGAGTGGGGCGAAAGTGTATGGCTAGAAAAGTACATATGGGAAACTGGGTTAACAGGGCGGCGTAGGTGCGAGCGAGGATCAATCACAACAGTATTACTCTAGTGGTGTTTGTTATCTGCCACGAGGCAGCCAATTTCAAGGTTGACCCTGACATTACCTTGGATACTGCATGAGCACCGCATGGCGTGGACAACATGTGGCAAGGGGACGACTACAGGTCCATACAGGTGATTGGAACTGAAAGACGAATCAGGCGTAGGATTATATGCAAATAATAGGTCTAACCTAGAACGGCACCATCCCACATTCTGGACCCCAACACTCAAGCCTATTCAAGTATATAAGTGGAGTCTCAACTAATCTTGGTATAAGAATAAGGTAGTTCAACTATTCTTCTAAGTAGCTAATGAATTTAGTAAGCCACCACTATGCTTAAGAAACGATACTGCCACGCCAAGGGACCTATGGATACACTGAAAGTCGCCTTGACATGGGTAAAAATGACTCTACATCAAGTACCGAAATAGGTAAGGTCAGACGCGGTCCAGGATTTAGGTTATTGCAGTCCTACGTTAGACCTCAAGTAATATGCAACAGATGGAACTGGAACAGACTACCTAGGTACAAGGCATTGACCGGGGTTGGTTATGACTCGTTTCGCCAATTTGCCCAAGCGGTTTCAATATTACTTTGTACTAGTCTGTTCAGGTAGCATCTCCAAAACACTCTCACCTCGCCTACAAGCGAGCAACTCTCTTCTTCTTGTCCATCTCCCTTGGTGCTTTCTAGTTCAGTGTAAGAATCAATCGGCATAATTCTCTCCCTCTTAGATGTCGTGAAGATTGTTGTGTTTGTCTTGCTCGTGCGTGCACATACCATCAGTACAGCTCACACGGAACTAACTATCTTTGATTATCTGGATCCCACAACGATCCTGGCGATCGAGGTCGGCCTCGGCCATTCCGAGCACGTTCATCTGAACGTTCACCCCAATCTTCATCTCAATGCTCATCTCAGTGATAGTAGATATACGCTCTGGAATGTCACTGATCCATACACCCCTACCGAGCCAAGAACATCATGCCACCTCAATTGGCCATAAATGAGCGCCGAGCCGTCTCAGGCCTCGTTGAGGCAGGTATATAGCTCGCTTCGATATACGACCCCCTATATCTCTGGCAAGTCGAGAATGACGTCTGAGTGGTTCATCTGACTCTGTTCTACATATCACCGCGAGGAGTAATTGCCCTCAATTTCGCATATCCAGGTTATTCTCAACATGGGGTTACGGGAGTGGATTGAAAGTCTCAATGATGTAGTGGCGCAGTCACCTGTAGGCCACTACTTCCACCTATCAGGCTCAAGCCATGTAAGTCCCAGCGAGTGCATGCAGATATTGTGACTGACGAAGATGATGCAGCCACATCCAATTCCTGGGTCTCGATTTAGTACAGAGATACGAGCTGGACTCACAACTTTCTTCACCATGGCGTACATTATTGCTGTCAATGCCGATATTATCACAGATAGTGGCGCAACTTGTGTATGCAATGGTGGGGCAGATGATCCTATGTGCGACAAAAACGACGAATATGACCTTTGCCTACTTGGTGTCCAGCGAGATATTGTCACGGCGACTGCTGCTATCAGTGCTTTTGCCTCGCTCCTTATGGGCCTCGCATCAAATCTACCAGTAGGTGTAGCACCTGCTATGGTAAGAATACCCGCAATGCAATACAAGCACTGGTCGTTGACGTTCTTGTAGTCGTTGAACGCATACCTAGCATATCAAGTGGTTGGCTATCATGGATCTGGTGAGTCTGATATAGAAATTGGCCATCAAAATCGATATATAAGTGCTTTGGCCGACATAAATTAGGTCAGATCAGCTATCAGATGGCCATGACAGCTGTCTTCGTCGAAGGTTTCATCTTTATCGCACTGTCTCTTCTCGGTCTCCGCCAGTGGCTTGCTCGAATCATCCCTGGGTCTATCAAGGTAGCAACCGCTGCGGGGATTGGACTGTTCTTGACCCTGATCGGACTGTCACACTCAGCTGGCATCGGCGCCATCACAGGTGATAGAACCACACCTCTCGCTCTTGGTGGGTGTCCAGAGGAGTACTTGAGTCCTGACACCGGGGCTTGCATGAGCCACAAAGCTACCAGCTCAACTCTCTGGCTGGGTTTCATGCTTGGTGGAGCACTTACTGCCGTTCTCATGACCTTTAGAGTGCATGGTGCGATGATTATGGGTATAATATTAGTGTCCATCTTCTCATGGCCTCGTGATACTAGTTTCACGTATTTCCCACGCACTGTTGCTGGGGATTCGCGTTTTGAATTCTTCAAGAAAGTAGTTGGTACGTTACGCGACTTTTGGGCGAGATGTTGGACACTAACCATGATTAGCTTTCCATCCAATCGAGAAAACTCTTGCCGTCCAAGACTGGAATATCGGTGGTGCACATGGGTCGCACTTCTTCCTCGCCATCATTACCATGCTCTACGTAGACATCCTAGATTGCACAGGTATGCTAGCATTCTTGCTTGTATCGCATACACACTGATTGATATATATCAAGGTACACTCTACTCCATGGCCCGATTCAGTGGTGTGGTAGATCCTGACACAGGCGATTTTCCTCGATCTACCCTGGCCTACTGCTCAGACGCGCTTAGTATCAGTATCGGTTCTCTGTTCGGTACATCCCCAGTGACTGTATTCGTCGAGTCGGGCGCTGGAATTCAAGAAGGAGGTCGAACTGGCTTGACCGCAATTGTCACGGGCTTGTGTTTCTTCATGTCGATATTTCTGGCACCTATCTTCGCTTCGATCCCGCCATGGGCTACAGGTAAGCTTTTTTACGCAACATTAGGAATGCCTACCAACTCTTAATACAGGTGGCGCACTAATACTCGTCGGGTGTATGCTGATGAAAGGAGTCCTCGCCATAAACTGGAACTACTCCGGTGACGCGATTCCTGCATTCGTCACACTAATCTTCATGCCCTTCTCCTATTCGATCGCTTACGGCCTGATTGCAGGCATAATTACCTACATTGTAGTAAATGGCACGATCTGGGTTGTACGTACCTTGTCTTGCGGCAAACTTGAACCAGCAGACTACGAGGAGAAGGAATATTGGTCTCGTAAGCGTTTGACCGAATTGGTTGTTTTGCCGCAACTGCTAATCTAAATATTGTAGTCCGAAACGACAATCGAGGTGTTCAGCCTTGGTTCATTCGCGCTGCCAAAGGCGACTCTAAACTGTGGCGAAACAAGGATGATGTAATTCAGCTGCAGACCCAGGATCCATACCTGAAGGGTGGTCAAGTGTGAATGTATGACCAGCGCTGTGAGTTCGATCCAGGGGCGCTTGTTGTTCGATGGATATGGATTTAGAGATCGCCGCGCACATGGCTGCTGTGAGCATCCTACATGGTTATGGCCATGTTATCTCCCAATCCTCGATGAGAAATATCTTGACGGAGAAGGAGGCAGGTATGAGCTGAGATACAGCCAATCAAGTCATGCCTGTGTCAGAGTTCCTGTAGTACCATGTCAAACTTGCTATGCCTGTTAGCTTAGTGCTTCGGTTTACAGGCATACCTTGTTTCTCGGTAGGTACAGTACAGCGCCACTATGCTAGGACCTCAAACATCTTGTCGTCGTATCTACACCTGACGCAGTGCTAACGTCAGATACGGGACTGTAATACTGCAAGTGACTGCCTGAACAGCTTTAAGTACATGGCTTATATTACACCACCTAGCCATACCTAATGATGATGTGGTAGACCAAACACTTCTGCGTAGCGAAGAGCTTTCAAACTGACTTCGCGCGGAATCTGGCGCGCTTTGTCGAAAAAACTTGAAAGGAAGATACCCTCCAGCTTCAGCTAGGCCACTTTGATCGTTGCGCCCGACCAAGGGAAACTGATGCTCAGTCAAAGCCGAGATTAGATCTTCCTCGCACTTCCCAGCCTTCTGAATGACAATGCCTTGTGTTAGAGATACTGACGACTTGCCCTGTCCCTGGAGCGTTGTGACCTTCGAAGTTTCGCAAGATACCTGTAACGTTAAGGCTGAACTAGCCTATTACCCGCTGCCCATGGAGTCTCTATTTCTTCAAAAACTATCATATTAGTTCTGGTGACACTTCACTTTCATTCGTGTCACATTAGACGACACTTAAATATATATTACGTATGTCCGAGGAGTCCACGAGCAGAGATCAGTCATGTCTCAAGACATACTGCGCCTCCGAGCCTGATCATTGTCACTACCACAATCGTCGTCTTCTGGGCACCGACCACGATGGTAATAGGGATTTTAATAATACTGCCGTTGTAGACGCATGCTTTAGAAGAGCCAGGAAGTAGAGCCAGAGCTATCATCTCTTAAAATGATCGCAGCTTTAACAGCAAAACCATGAGGAAGAGCGTAAGTGCTCGGCGCTTTATTCTCTGTCGGTCATCTAATTAAACTCTTCGTTCATTGTTACCGTACTTATACTCTACTAGAGTCATTCAATGCCTAAAGGTAATACGGCGAGGCCTGAAGGAGTGGGCTTTCTACCTCGTTTTACTTGATATTGGACTGAGATAAGGCTATCGCGAGACTGGCTGGGGCGTCCATCATCGATTCGACATCATCGTTGCTACGAGCGCGATCATCTATATGTCTACATTAGACCGACATGGGGAAGCCAGACACTGCCAAGGGGATTGATTGTTTAGCACCGGTTGATTTGTGATTGAGCAGCTAGCTCAAAATCCTTCCTCCTCTCAGTGAGTCCAGTGTCGACGCCTCTCAATGGATAAGACAGTCTTTAAAGGTATATCAGCAAAGAAGATGCTTGTTCTCACATATGGAAATAGCTCAATGCCAACGATATATATAGGAATTCGAAATGTCTCTGATGAGAACAGGAAAAGCCTCAGCCTGTCAGAGCACCTGATGGATCCACGGGTATGCACGGACGTCATCGCTCGGACAGGATAGCCCAGCCCGAGATAACCCGATCCGACAAAGCTCTCTCTGCGACTCCGTTCCTACTTGTCAAATCTTTTTGCTCCACCTCCCGTCAACGCTTCTTCCTGCATCCCAACCTCATCGTCGCAAAGTCGATTCGTTTCGCATCTGTCCATACTCTCCACTCCATTCATACCGGCTCAGTCGTCTGATATCCACCATAATGTCGGCGCCGTCATCCTCAACCGGCTCTACCAAGCTCGACGCCATCAAGCAGAATGTTCAAGCAGCCACTCCCGAAAAGTTGAGCGGCATCGCTCTATACTCGAGATTTGCCCTTGCTGGTGCCGTCTGCTGTTCCGTCACTCACGGGGCCCTCACACCCGTCGATGTGTAAGCCTCAATTCCCTTATCAGTGCACTGCAAGCCTGGAGAGCAACCTGCACTGAGGCAATGCTCTTCAGTATCATCGAGTCCTAATTGTGTCAACGAAATGAACCATCAACTGACGTATCTCATCATGTAGCGTTAAAACGAGGATACAACTCGACCCGGCCACCTACAACCGTGGTATGATCGGCGGTTTCCGCCAGGTCATCGCAAAGGAGGGTGCTGGTGCTTTGTTGACAGGTTTCGGTCCAACTGCTGCTGGTTACTTCCTCCAGGGTGCCTTCAAGTTCGGAGGTTACGAATTCTTCAAACAGCAGAGCATTGGTATCCTCGGATACGAGACCGCTGCCAACAACCGTACCGCTGTGTATCTCGTTTCTTCTGGTCTAGCCGAGTTCTTTGCGGATATTGCCCTATGCCCTCTTGAGGCCACCCGTATTCGTCTAGTGTCAGAGCCAACATTCGCCAGCGGTCTCGTTTCTGGTTTTGGCAAGATTGCGAAGACTGAGGGCATTGGTGCCTTCTACTCAGGTTTTGGACCGATCTTGTTCAAGCAGTACGTCGCAAGACTCACAATACCAATAGATGTGCTAATAATTTTTTAGAGTACCATATACCATGTCCAAATTCGTTGTCTTTGAGAAGGTCTCCGAAATTGTTGCCTCAGCTTTCGACACGAAAAACAAGTCCTCGTCTGTGCAAACTGTCGCTAACCTTGGCTCTGGTTTGATCGCCGGTTTCGCTGCTGCCATCGTGTCCCAGCCCGCCGACACCATGCTTTCCAAGATCAACAAGACCAAGGGTCTTCCAGGTGAGGGCACTACCTCGCGTCTCATCAAAATTGCCAAGGAGCTTGGTCTCCGTGGCTCATTTGGTGGTCTGCCGGCCCGTCTCTTCATGGTTGGTACTCTTACAGCCGGTCAATTCGCCATCTATGGCGACTTAAAGAAGGCTATGGGTGCTGTTGGCGGTGTTGAGATCTCCAAATAGATGGACCAGAAGAAGTGGAGAATAAAAATGGGACGTCAAAATTTGTTGCAAATCCCGAGCAGCCCAGTTGAGCATTTTCAAGAGCGATAGAAACATGCTTGTGAGGATGATAGATACTTAGGGATCGATTCCTTGGGATTACATACGCGCCACAGGGATTTATGTTGATAGAGTCCGAATTCTTTGCATCTGGGTTGTATGACTAATCATGTAGGCTTGCGTTTCCATCTTGAGGGGTTTGAAAGTAATAGATCTTCAATTGTGCAATATACTCCGCTCACATATATTTGAAGGTTCATCCTGTGTGTCGTTCTCACGATCTGCGTGACAGTGGGAGACAAGTAATTTACTAATTCTATTATACATGCTCTTATACGACTATTTCTTGAAGTCAGTAGTTGGATATCTTGGTTCACTAGCTGGAGCCTTCGACAGATCCAGTCATTCGCCTGGTCACTGCTATTTGTTAGATTGCGGCTTGCCGTTTTCCACGGGCGCTGCTCGCCGGAGCATCTTTGTACCCGTTTTCCAATCCTTAATGATATCATTCACCTGATAAACCTCTCCTTCCTTTCTGGGCGCCTCGCCTCTACACATTATATCAAGAATTATACTGGCACTTTGCTCTCCTGTCACGGGTAGTCGCTTGACGCCTTTCTTCTTCAACGCCGGCGGGACATTGTTTGGATTCAGCAGCCCTACTTGTACGAGTACGGACGCTTGGTCCCAGTACATCCGCTCACACCAGATCTTGCCTGCGCGGAGGGTCACAATGCAGACAATGATGACGTCGACGTCTCTGCCTGTGGGCGCAACTTCAGGCAGTATCCACGGCATAACGACCTTGTGCGTGAACCGCACATGTAGCTCGTCGACTACGCTGTCTGTGCCAATGGTTCGACTGAGTAGTAATACCTCAAGCCCGATCTCTGCCTTCTCATCCACGTCGCATGGTACGAAGTAGTCTTCGTAGAAGCACCGCATATCGTCTGCTCCCACACCACCTGTAAGTGTCGGCGCATGTACCACATACGGCTCTGGCTCGGTGCAGAATGCGCTGAGTGACTTTGCGAGGTTGGGTTTCTGCCATGTTGCGTCGAAGCTCTCTTCCCACTGCCGCTCGAGCTCGACTTCAGCTCCGAAAGCGCGCCTGATAGTGGACAGGGACCGAGTAAAGGCTGTGCCGTCTGCGACACCGTCGTATTCGTCTAGGTCGCGCTCTGCGAAGCCTACGTCGACGCCGGTATACGTGTAGCAGCGATAGCTCATATGCAACTGGAGACCCCCGGACCCTGCTCCTGGCGTGACTGCCTTTTGAACTGTCTTCCGCTTGCCTTGGATGCCTAGGATTTCAGACGGTCGAGTAACTCCAATGGTATCGGGGGTATCGCCAGTGCCAGAGGGCAGGTGAACGAGTACGCGCATATGCGACGGGAATTTGGTCGTTGGTGCAGGCACAGTGGTCGGATAGTATGCAACCAAAGAGCAAAGACGGGAAGACCAAGCGTGTGGACTAAGATGAGCTTCGAGACAGAAGGAGGCAGCGGCACCGAAGGCGATGATCGCATATTTCTCTCTAGCAAACGTTAGCTGTGATGCTTATTCAACATGAAATGGTTTACGATAGAGACTGCTAATTGGCAGTAGTTTGGCCCAGAATCACTCACCCAACTCCCAATCCACGTCCTAGACTTTCGAGCTTCTCACGATACGCTCTTCCTCCGTTGCCCATGGGCAGATATTCAACCATGAAGCCTTCCTTCTTCCATGCTTCCAAGACACTTAGGTCGAACTCCACATCTTCCGACGTGATATATAGTCTTGGGCTGGATGAGTTGAATGAAAGCCAACCTGATTGGTTGATAAAGTTCTGTGTCATGTTGGCAATAGTTAGCCAACAGCGCCGTAGCAGCAGGTGGCCGAAGAAGTCATGAATTGGGTAGATAATCACTGAGATAGGTCGACGAAAAGGATGACCTGCAATGGCCGCACCCAAGTCGTGTTCCTTGATTACGTATCATCCTTGCAAACCTTGGAGAGTCTTCGTCGACCGGTACAGGGCAATAAGATCACGGCGGGGATGTTGTACAGGGGCAGAAAGAGTCGGACGACGTCATTTGAACTTCCTGCCTGAGGCACCAATGGGTCCGCTGGCTATGTTGAAGCTTCCATGACAGCCATATTAAATGTTGTGTCCACTGCTGAAGAAATCAATGCTATCACAACGGTTTGTGAGAGATTGTCTCGGAAAATGCTGCGAATTTAGCAGAATGACTGGATCAATTAGTCCGCCACCAACGAAAAGGAGAAAGGTACGAGCGGAATGTGGAAACTTGACAGACTTCGGGGCAACGTTGGAAACATCTACCACTACTGCTGCATCAGATCCATCAGATCAACCTGTTCATATAATCTCCTGGAACATCAACGGCATCACCCCTTTCGTCCGACACCACCTGACCAAGCCAATCACCAACTATTTCTCAAAATCCCCAAAATCAGTACGCATACCAAGCTCACAATCTGGACTTTCGCAGCCACCTTCTCTCAGAGCATTCCTGTGCCGCCATAACTACCCACACCTGCTCTTCCTCCAAGAAGTCAAGATCAACAGCAAAGACGAAGCAACGCAACGCGCCGTCCAAGCAGCCATCAATACTCCCGAATCATCCGAAACCGCTCAGCTACCACCGACCTACACGGCCCACTTTACACTTCCCTGCGACCCGCATAACGCTCGTGGCTTTGGTGGCAGGATTTACGGCGTCGTTAGCATAATTCGGGATGACTTCGCGGACAGATGCGTTTCTGCCGTCAGAACTGTGGACTGGGACGTCGAGGGTCGAGTCAGCATCGTCGAGATCACCTCTCCACAACCGCGTCACCCAATACCATCACCACTACCACCGTCAGCCAAACCCAGCGCTCCCAGGCCCGCAAGCAGTCATGATGACAAGCCCTCTACAGCCCATCCCTCAAACATAGCAGTCTTCAACATCTACGCCGTCAACGGCACAAACAACGCATACAAGGACCCAAAAACAGGCACCACGTGCGGCACGCGCCACGACCGCAAACTCGCCTTCCACAAGCTACTCATGGAGGAGAGTCTGCGCTACGAGGCCCGCGGCTGGGCGGTCATCCTCGGCGGCGACATGAACGTTGCACCTGCACGAATCGACGGGTATCCGAATCTGAGGACGTATCCGCGCGAGCACATTGTCAATCGCGCGGACTTCAATACTAGATTTCTGCTAGGAGAGGACATGAAAGCGTTGGGTGGTAACGAGGATGGCGAGCATGTGTTTCAAGGTATCGATATCTGGCGCACACTTCACGGTCCAGAAGCATCGGGCTATACGTATTACCCGCGTGGAACGGCATGGGGCGCGAGTTGTGATCGGGTGGACTATTTCGTGATTAGCAAGGGATTATATGAAGAAGGTAAGGTTGTAGAGGCTGAGATCCACGCGAATGCGCTAGAGAGAGGGCCTAGCGATCATGTACCCATCTCGATGGTGCTGAGTTTGAGATAGTTACGGACGGTCCTGAAGTAGTAGACATTTGTGTTTTTGATTCGAAAGTTCTTGTTATGTATTGCAGCGTGAAAGGCACGAGAGTTGTCTCCATGCAGCGCATCGGGCACGAGAAGGGTGACAAGAGTGCAGCTGGACGAGACGAAAGAAAAGACAGGAGCTGGCGTAAATCGTAAGGGGATCCAAACGCCTGACCTAGTGTGTGATGCTTGTACAGGTGAAAGAGAGAAGGAAAAACCACCGCACTGTGCAATGCTTGTACAGTCTAATTTCGATTCATGCGATTATTCTCAGGCATTTGGCCTTTTCAGGATGTCCGAAAAATTCACATTTTCATCTCTTGGATCTGTTGTACCCAGACCCTCTTCCTTTCCGACTTGTTCATCCTTCGCCTCGTCTGTCTCGATGTCTGACGCGGGAGGGCTCGGGAGCGCACATTCTCCATCTTCCTTCGCGGTGCTCTTCTCTTTCTTGAACACATTCTCCACCCTGTCTAAGTCACTGCCGCTCGGATCAGTTGGGGACGTCTCGCCCACGCTCTGTCTCCGCAGCACTGTCTGTGTATCATCATTGGGGATCTGGGAAAGATGGTCGTCAATACTGCGCTTCTCGTTCGATATGGCGTTCATCTCACTTTTGCGGGCGTTGATTGTGCCGTTTGTTTTGGCACCGTTGGCTATCCCATTGGCTGTCCCGTTGGTTGCACCGTTGGCGACACCATTAGCGATACCGTTGATTTCGAGTCTCTTGCCAACTTTGTCAGTCTCGCGGTTTACACCCTTCGCTGCATCGTGGGCGGAGTTTGCAATCTCTTTCGCGCCTTTCTTGGCAGCATCCTTGTCACCGCGAGAGATGGGGGCGATGCGTCGCATATACGACTTGACAAAGAATCGTACAAATAATGCACTGCAGCATGTGAGCATGGTACGTCGCCTGGCAAGGAAAACTTACGTGAGAGGAGCCAGATACATTAAGTTCAGCCACACGGCAAAACTTTGTCCAGTGGTGTCGATGCACTGCACCCATTGATATTCATTCCTAAATCGAGTCTCGTAACCTGGCGCTGTGTGACCGGTGAGATTTTCAAACTTTGCGGCAATTTGATCCTTCAACACATGAGGACGTTCACCCATGTTTTCAGCAAGACCTTCCTCTCCAGCGGCACGAAGTGCAAGCTTTTTGATGTACGAACCAAACCCTGCTACAGCTGATGCAGCAGTAGCCTCTGAAGCAACGGATGAAAGAGCGGATGATGCAGTGGAGACAGCTACTTGAGCTGCTTTGGCGATCCTGTATGGGGTGGAGACTGGGACCGTGTACTGTATGCAGAGATGCAGTATAGCGAATGAGCCACCAACAACAAATTGGGTGATTTGCATGGTAGTCAAACTGCGTTTGACAGCCTGAGGGACGCGGACACCTAGGGCGGAAAGGGTGTAGTAGGTGTACTGTGAACTTGTCAGATTCGAGTCTTTAGCATCAAGTATGAGACATGACGTACCATCATTGCATGGATAGCAGAGTTAACCTGCACGAACATCCAGATAGGGGGCGCCATGTACCTAATGCCGGCCCACATACACATCATTGCACCAGCATGGTGGTAGGTCTGCAAAGTAGTGCTTCGCTTTCCCTTGGCAAGAATTATGGCTGTGTCGAGGACTTCGTAGAATTTGCTAAGATAGAACCACCAACCCCAGAATGCAAGTCCCTCGTTCCACAATCGACCGACGTCCGTGGAATCGGGCAGGCCACTGCTAAGATGAATTAGCTGATTCTTGACTTCCCATTCCTCCAAGACCGGATTATATGTTGCAGCGTCGCCTAACCCGCGCGGTCCATGCATCTTGCAAAGTGAGTCCACCGCTCCCACAATGCCGTGTTGACCAGTCCAGCCTGCCCAAGTATTGTAGAGACTTTGAATCATAGCGTAGGAGGTCACGGCAGAGTAGACGGCGAGGAAGACGTTGTGGAAGATAACGAACGCGAAAAAGGGACGCGTCTTGCTAATGGCCCAGGCCTTGTTGCCATGCTTGCGATTGTAGGCATTAACAGTGCTGACAGTGGTCGCGTAGAGAGCAGCGATGGTCAACGGTACGGCGGGGTGTAGAGTAGCCTGAAAGATTGAATCCGGTATTGGGAAAGGACTGGCGATGAAGTTTATGTGATCTGAGGGCGGAGGTATCGCTGGTGGAGCCTCGTCGGGAGGAAATTTGAATAGGGAGCGTGGAGGAAGACTCAGATGGAGTGACGGGCCAGACATGATTGCGACTGGTGATGTGAGGCCTTTAATAACCGGTGTAGGAATTGTTGAGAGATGTTGAGGAGCTTTATCAGAGCTTTGTGGGCGTTAAGGATAGGTGATACAGCTCTAGTTGTAGGTATTTCGAGCCATAACTCGGAGGGCGAAGGATTAACTAAAAGTGACGAGAGGCGACGACAGGAAGCTAGGAGAGGGTAATGGCGGAGTTCAAGTAGTCGGGGACTTGTTCGCGTGGTGTCTTCGTATAGAGAACGTGGAACGCGACTGTCTTTTTTTGTTGGCCGCTCCGAAATTCTGTGCATGACGTTCAACCGCGGCATATGGGGCTGTTAGCGCGGTGCCATTTAAAGAGCCTGTTGTGATTGGGTGAAATTGACTTCGACGCCAAGGCCAAGCCAGCATTTCAGGCACACGAGCATGACAAGGCATCTATTTGCCCTGCAGACACTCTAGGGCTACAACAGTAACACAACACAGAAGCGAAGACCCTGATGGAAACCTGCTTTGATGCAATCTTTGTTGGACGTTGTGGCAAAAAGTCCAGCATCTACACTTGAATTTGCCGTTTCGTATGCTCACATCTATCGTACCACTCCTCACTACTATCGTCGCTTTTCGTGTCCGTATAGCTAAGTAACATGATACGCAATGATGAATTGATGATGGGCTGATGTCACATGCACGACTATGGACCCTTCTTGCCCAGCAAACAAGATAATATGAGCATGAGCATGAACTTTAGCATTCTCTAGCGCCGAGATGTGACAAGGAGCCCGCCCTTCTGCACGTGAAATCCTCAACAATTTTTTGGTGCCCAGTTGCTGTGAGAGTGGCAATCCCGGGTCTCATTGCGCGATAGGCAATCTTAGTCCGGTCATACATCCGAGCTGCCAAACAGGTCTGTCTTGGCCGGAGTGCATCATGAGCCCCGTACCCGTGTCTATACCATTGCACATTCCATCTACACACTCCATCAGACCAGCTGGTCGGAACCTGTTGCAATACAGTAGCATTCTGCGGAAAGTGTTCCATTTTTGATATTATTTTTTCTAGGCGTGGAAACAGCTTCTCGAAAAGTCTTAGACCCATGTACCATGAAATCGTCTGATCGTGCTTTCGCAGGATCGAAAGTCTGTTACACATTTGGTCCAATGCCTAGAAATGGTATTGGCGCCCGGACCTGGCCTAGGCCTGGGTCATATCATGTCATATCAGTCCGCACGCGTGCGACGGATGTAGCCGTATCCATAGGGCTGGTTCGCTACGTAATCCGCCTTCCCCCTTGCCCCCGACCCGGCACCTTTCCATCTTGCCGACGTTCGGAAGCTTTGTTTTGCGGTTAGATGCCACAAGTAAACATGGACAAAGCAACAGGCATCTTCAAGAATGGATGGCACCCAGAGAAGAAAGAAAGCTGGCGTGGCGACAACAAAGGCCTTAACCAAGTGGTGAGCTATTCCGCACGATACTCTCGCACGATGCTCCCGCACTGTACCCCATGGCTAACATGAGAGACTTAGGCAGGATGGATGGGCAAAGGGAAGCAAGGAGGCTCGAGCGCATCCGCATTAGAGCGCGCCAACAATCATCAATCTGCTCCACTATCAACCCTCAAGGATCCTTCGTCGTTCGGTCCTCCGCCAAAGCACCAACACTACCACGGTGCTGCTGCTGCTCAAGATAATACTACACCAGATAGGAATGGATGGGGAGCACCCGTGCCCCCGAGTACGATACAGGCACAGCAAGAAGAGCAAAGGAGGCAAGAGACAAATTCAAATAAACCCAAACCACCACCAAGACCCTATCAGAGAGATACTACCGGATTGAGCACAGTGCATCTACCAAAACCTCCAAAATTTGGTGAACCTGCTACAGCTTCGACTCAGAATGCGGTAACAAAACCAAAACCGCCGAGCCTACCTGCTCGCCCGCCCCTACCTCCTCGACAGAACAGTAATCCAGACGAATTCACACCTGCACCACCTCCATCGTACACAGCAGCGACCGCAAAATTAACCCCACCAGCCCCTGTAGAACCATACCTAAACCAAGGAGCCCTGAACAGACTCGGGAAAGCGGGTGTGAGTGTACAAGGCTTCAACATTGGACGAAATGTCTCTCCTCCCTCAACAATCCCAGCCTCCGCATCTTCAGATGCACCGCAGTCAACCCCTGGCCGCGGTCCACAACTTAATGAACTTTCATCACGCTTCTCAAAGATGACTACTTCGCCGAGCCCGACTGCCGGAAGTTCACAAGGCACTACATTCGCCGAGAAACAAGCAGCCGTCAGAACAGCAAATGCATTTCGGAACGACCCTTCATCTGTGTCCTTCTCTGACGCACGAAGCGCGGCTTCAACGGCAAACAATGTCCGCGAAAGACACGGTGAGCAGATTGCTGCGGGGTGGAAGACTGCAAACGGACTGAACCAGAAGTACGGGGTCATGAACAGGGTCAATGGGATGACAGGAAGAGAGTCTGGATCATCGTCTGCGCAGGCTGGTGTGTTGCCTGAGGCATCGTCTATTACGGCAGGCATTGGGAAGAAAGCACCTCCTCCACCACCAAAGAAGAAGGAACTTGGGGGCGCCCCGCCGCCGGTGCCGTTGAGTAGTAAGCCAAAACCGCAGGGGTGATTGGGGTTGTGATGTGTGCAGTATAGCATCAGTATGGATCAATAGTAAAAGGTCCATCTCCGGGACTAATTGGTGTCTGGACTACCCTTTTCACATGAGCATGCAACGGAATATGGCAGTCGAGTTGACTGTCCTATAGTCATGCTACTGGCCGTCAGTCATAGACGCTATTGAAGAGTCGACTCCTTTCAAGTCAGCCATACGAGCAATCCCGATGGACAGCATTGGATGAACCACTAATCATGTACGTCAGGACTTGGACATCAAAGCATTGCTAGCATCTGCGTTCGGACAGTTTCACTCGACAATGAAGACAGCATTTGGTAATTTCGGCTGCGCCTCGAATTCGATATCTCGTTAGAGCTTGCGCATGTAGCGTATCACTCAATGCTATACATAAGGGTATCAGACATCATTAGCCACCATTATTTCGCTCCAGCTGAAACCTCGGCCCAGAAAAGCCACCGAGTTGCCACCACTGTAGCAGACTCATTTTCAATCCCGTGCACGTCAACTCCCTCGTAACCGCCAACTCTCGTGCCTTCGCCGAAACGCCCACCGGGAGAGCCTCCGACGCCGGCCTTTCATAAACCAACCCCGGCGACATGCCTTGCACCGTCTCGTGCATATCAAGCAGTGTCTGCGCCCCGACCGGGCGCCTCATGAACGACCAGTACATCACGCTCCACGGCTGCCGCTCCTTGTAGAACTCGACATCAAAGGAATGGTCGTCCTGTATGCTGCGTCTCAGCACGCTCATGTACGTCTTCATCAGCCTCCGCACATCATTCAACTGGCAGTCCGCCCACTGGTTCTTGCTCCGCCACGTCATAGTCTGATGATATACATGATTGATCTCGCGGAGGTTGCCGTAGTCGCCGAGCAGCCAGTGCGTGGCGTTGGCAATATATACATTATCCGGCTTGATATCGTCGTGACAGTATCCGGCGTCGTGGAGAGTTGCAAGGGTCGAAAGTAGCTTGTTGAAGCTGGGACGCCAGGCCTGGTCGAGGCTTGCCAAACTTACGAAATTTCGCGATCCTGCTACCTGGCTGAGGTTGACAAGCGTGCCATGCTGGATATAAGGGGTGACATAGTGCCATTTTGGGCTCGAGAAATAAGATCCTGTGTGGGCGAGGAAGTAGTCGAGCATGGGTACGTGGCTCCACGTCTGCGAGTCTGGTGAGGGTACAACGGTGAATATGGCAGACATGAGTAGACCTGCTGGGATTTCCGTCGGCCATGAAGTGATTTTGTGCAAAAAGCAGTCTGATAGACTGTCGGGAAGTTGGTCCCGAAAGCGGTTGGAATAATAGGTCTTGATCACTACGTATTCGCCAGTGTCCTTGCTTTCATACAGCCGTGCACTTCCCTCGTAACCATATCCTAGCTCTCGTTTGAAGATGTAAACACCGTCAATGTCCAAGTCATGGTCACCACTATATCGACGAATAGGCTGATCTGAATGAGTCCATTCCAGGGATTGCCGGCCATGATCAAGCAGTGGCCTTAGGAAGTCAGTCTGGATGTTCTGGGGTCGTACACCGTGCAGCTTCCAAAACAAGGAAAGGTACAAGTAAATCACGAGACCAATGAGGAGGAGGCGTGTATAGGTGCGGCGAAACAAACTGGGTAGACCAGAAGAGATCGACGTACAACTAAGTTCGAGACATCCTGACATCCGCATAATCAATGTGGAGTGAGTTGACGCAAGGGTCGACAGATCAAAAGAGTTCTTGTACAGTCCACAACTATACTAGAGACGGAGCATGCCAAGTTACCACCGCGCCAGTAGAAATGGCTGCGCCGAGTGTACCGACAAGTCGAGCGCCAAACGGTGCATCTCACGAGCTATTGACTAGGCGCTCCAATAAGGACCTAGTAACAGTCACTTCGAAGACTTGTTCAACCGGAGCGAAGCACACAGCCGCCGTCGTTAATGTTGGGGTCTTCACTTGGCCGCTACACAGCCCAGCTCGAAAACCAAGAAACGGTACATGTTTATGCGTGATAAGCAGGTTCTCACTGCTCTGTCAGGCTTGCCTGGAACACCAAGAGAAGCTATGGTGATACAGCTGCATATGCAGCGAGTAGGACAAGAAGCTGGTTTGGGATGAAGCTGCGACTATGAAGGCGCTGTCCTAATACGCAAAAGAGGCAGATGTGTCGCTGGCCTAGAAATAGTAAGTAAGATAGAAGATCTACATTTCACGACCGAGCAGAGTGAAACTCACTATAGTATGTCCTCCCCACTGTCAACAACACATGTGACATGACTGTTGGCGATCGGTTCGAAATGTAAGGGGCGAAAGGAGGGACGAAAGTCTTTCGTGGATACTTCTACATTACGAAGCGCTGATGGGTTGGTGTAGGGTATGCGACATGGTCAGAAACTGTAGTTGAGACCACTGCATTGATGGCTGATTTTCTGTTTGCCTAGCTCTGACATTTGTGGTTGCCCCACGAGCATCAACCGAAATACATCTGCCCACCAAATAAAGCGGGACCGCCGCCTACGCGATTGGCTCCTCCATGTCAGCACTGCCTCACGACCAACCTGGGCACGAAACACCGCTTTCTCACTGTTCGTTCTGGGTATCAACAATCTTTCCTACCTGTCGCCGTGGTCTCGTGGTGAGGCTTCACTAAACCTGACCTGAGCTGAACCATCGCCACTATCATCCACCACTATCACCGTCGGTCGCTGCCACCCTTTCTGACCCGCGGTCAATTGGTCGCTCGGAAAAACGAACACCACTCTCGCGAGCGTTAGGGGGCCGTAGTACCGAACACTTGAGAGTCGCCGAATCTGTTACAGTGGTCCAAATGGCCCGACAGAACGTCGAGCAAGAGGTTCAGATCATTCGCAGGTACACAAAGCGAGGCATGTAAAGAAGTGTATGGTATAGCTAATAGTAACTAGGGACAATCCAGTCGGCCTTTCTCCGTCGAATCCCGTCAACATTATTCCGAGTCCCAACACCAACGACGCGATCTACGAACACCAGGCCGATATTGATGAAATATTCGAGATAATTTACGGAGGCGCATCCTATTACCCCAATGTTCAAGCATGTCTTGACCAGACGTATCATGACGTTCGTTGCTACCGCATACAGTATGGCAATCCGTCAACTCCTAGTCCGACAAACGCAGGTTCAGGCACACGACCGACGCAAGCCGTGCAAAGTAGCCAGACTCCCTTCGAGACATACCCAGGGAAGGTGCAGGAGACCCAGTTATCGACAACACCTATAGTGTCGACTGGCGCAAACAAGTACCCTGAACAAAATGGCCAGACTATTACATCTATTCCTACGCCAACGTCATACGACGACCCCCCTGGCGATAACTTTTCCACTGGCCAACTCGCTGCCGCAATCATGCTTCCCATGCTATTCATTTTGGTTCTGGGTCTTCTAGCAGTATTCTTTTACCGACGACGGAGTAGACGAGATAGAGCATCTGCTGGATCTCGGGCGATGAAAGTCAATCAAGATGCCAACTACGCGCCTATGACCTATACTACCCAACAAGGGCCTCCACTTATGATGACCCGGCCACCTCACTTACATCCTCATCCACCACATCCCGCAGTCACGAACATCCCCCGCGTTCCGTACCCAAGGCCTCAGTCTACTCAGCCAATAATTCTCGGGCCGATGAGTCAGTCCAATTCAGGCAACTATCACACCGGACTAGATACAGATGTTCTTTCGATATCCGAGTCTACGATACAACGAAACGGGGGCTTTCCTATAGAGGATCCGGACGAGCCACCTCCACCATATCGACCTAGAAGTGTAGTAACATTTGTCTCACGAGAAGCCAGCACGCGGTCGGGATCCTTGCGACCCGATGCGCAGGTTGACGGCTCTACCGATCATCTTATCCATGGTGCGCTGGCGCACCCAGGAAGATCTCCTTTTGCGGATCCTGACGACGATGACGCTGTCTCAATCATTTCTGAGCCCGAGAGACACGGGGGCATGCGGCAGGGGCGCGATATAATGTCTGATGTATCCGATCTGTCATATCAGAACAGCTTTAGACGACCATGATGGTTTTGACAGGAGCTCTCATTTCATCCTAGTATTTTCATGTATTTATGAATCGCACATTCATCATCTTGCAGGGTGCTCTGGCGTTTTGGACATGAGAATCAAACTTCTCATGCATGAGGCCTCAGCGCAACGCATTATCATACTATCTACTGGTATCAAGCACTCAAGGTCAACCCTAGTGATCTTCATGCTTCCGCTATTCTTACAGCGGGCAATATAAGTTTTTTGGGAGAGAATTTAGATTCGTCAATATTGCTCCGTCGATGGCAATGGGCCCTTAAACCGCCTTTCAATAAGGAATACTCGACATACAGCGGAGTGACCCTTGTTTGCATAGTCGTGAAATAATAAAGGTTCCCAGGCTCCTAGGACCAATGGGGCAATTGAGGCACGCAGGATGTTGTTACTCGGCCTTACCAATCACTATCACGGTGCAGCAACTCATTCAAAAAGGCTTGGACGGTAAGCAGTCAAGATGAGGAAGGGGGTTTTCCCTGAACTCGATGACAATTAAAAGGAGATTGGCTCAAAATGGCATTGTCAATAGACAGGAAAGCAAGGGGACAAGGATTGGGATTCGGGAGGGGATGCATATCGAGGGAGTTTAATTTCAACAGATGTTTCTAAATCCCAGATGTTGCCACGTGGGTGGTCTGCAATGAATCACCATGGTGCAGGCACAGGCAGGACGTCAATGATGCGAAATAGCCGATCTGCATTCTTCCTTATGGACTATACTAGAGCGTGTACGCATATCCATACATATCATGCCACACCGTCTGGATGGATGGATGGATGGTCGTGGCCAGCTAGGCACCAGGCACCAGGCACCAGCGCCGGACAGAACTACTGCAGACGACGGCGTAACCCGCAATCCAGCCACAAATCAGCGAGCATTGCGCAAAAGTGGCAGCCAACCGCGCAGTTCAAGGCATTCCCTGCCCGCAACAAAGGACTGACTTAAGTAGGGTATGGCGGCATTCTTGACTCCTGACCAATTGCGGGGCTTGCTGGCCTGTTTCTACTTCCTTTGCCTTCAACCACTCGGGCTGGAGGTTTGGGGAAAGACGGCAGAGGGTGGCCAGATAATGGGCCGGCCATAGCCTATTATCACTGTCTTTCCCAATGGTGCTGAGCTGGCAAAATGCCTAGTTCAGTTTAAAAGACCACTCCTGCTGCTGCTGCCTCTTGCTTTGTTGCTGTGCGTGGAGGTCCTCTTCTTCTGAGCCCTTTGCAGCAGCTATCAACGTCAACACAACTGCAACACATGTCCTTCCGGATCATTCACTGTATCAGCAACGGAAGGTCAAAACTGGTACAGTCTGACAATCACTAGTTACGACAGCGTGTTGATCGACTAACTTAGCCTGAGGAAGTGAGATGAGATCAGATTGACCATCCGACGGACTATCCGAGCGAGTGGGTATCTTGCATCTCACATGCACACTGCCATCATAGCATAGCGTCTACAAACGGCATTGTGGAAGCCATGGAAGCCCTACCGGGCACGGCGCTGACCCAAAAATAAGACATGTCTACATGGATGGACCTCGTAGTTCTGGCCGCGCATGATCCAAAGGCCGGGATGTGCATGGTGTTTAGACTTTAGTGCCCACTTGCGGTATCTAGCGACGTGCAGCAAGAGACGAAACCTGAAAGAGAGGAGATAGAGAGTGTGTGTTATCCAGAAAAGAAACATAGGCAGCATATCACTTGTTGCTTGTTTATTGTTTGTCCTCTTTCAAGGATATCCAGTCCGTAGTTGGTAATATAGTAGTGTCTGCTCGAGGCGCCATCTCCAGCCAGCCCAGCTAGCGCTCTCTCCCCAGCATCCCCCCAGCTCCAGCCTAAACCTACCCCCAAAAGTTCCCCCACCACTCACTGTCAAGCAGTACAAGTTGCAGTACAGTATTTTGGTTGTTGTAACGGGTGCCTAGCTAGCTAATGATTCGGTAGTCAAGCCACAGGTAACAGGCACAACTGGTGCACTGAGCGCATACAGAGCGTAGAGCACTGCACACGGCACTCTGCACTCAGCATCTCCACTCCACTTCCTCTCACGCTTTCACTAATACACTAATACCGTCACTGTCACTTTCACTATCACTTGCACTTGCACACCTCCTGCTGAAACTGCGTTGGATGTCAGTCCGTGCTGCTGCAAAGGCTTCGTTTCAACCAGGGCTGCGGCGTGTTAGATACATAACTTTGCTTTGGCCTGTGGTTGCCTACTACGTTTGCCGGCCAGGTCCCAGAGATTCGTCCTGCCTTTCCGCTGCTTCACAGCTTCATGTCGACGCCATCTCACCTCGCCTGAACCCGTCTCACCAATGATGCTTCCTTCACGTCCGCGCCGTTTACTGTAGGCCACTCACACACCCTCAGCTCTGCCCTCTCGCCTCTGTCCTCCTTCCGTCACTCCGCAAAGATCCTGCGACCTGTGTGGCCGTGCGAAATCTCCGCTGCAGCTCATCCCTTGCCCGTCAGACCTCTCTCCGTGCTCAACTACTACTCCCATTGGCATATGGTATGACCTCCTTACACTCTCAAACCCCCCCAGAAGAGAACTCTATACATTCATTCATTGTACTTCTGAAGCCATTTCTTCATTCGTTCAACTGTCCTGACTCTATCAATCAGCTCTGACCCCTCCTTTTTACTTGCAGGAAATCGCCAGCCTCACACTGCCCAACCTTGAACCGTCCTCCACCACGAGCTACGCCTACCACAACCTCACTTCACTCTTGAATTTTTTTTGTATATTCGCCTCGCAGTCTTCTCTAGCATTTTACATTTCGTCTTTGGTTCACTCTTCAGCAGCGCATCACCACTACGAATAAATCGACCTTTGCTGCAACTCGCTGCACCATTCCACAAGAGCAGGCCTATTCTCCTCTACCAACCTCGAACCATACATAATTTCTTGATACAGTTGCAAGAGCCTGGAAGCTTAGGGAATACTACAATCATCTTTTACTGCTACTAAGAAGAAAGTCGGCCCTTTGAACTGCTATGACTGTGGAGCAAACCCCATTTCGGTATGACGCCCAATGAACGTGCATCGTCACCTTTTCTTTCAATTACGAAATGTCAACCGCTTCCCCGAATCTCTCCCCGCAGCCCAGACCGACACAAATTTTTTCTTCATCTTAATTCTCTTGCAAGAATTGGTGCTGTATAGCAATGCTATCGTGTTTACCTTGACACTTTGTTTAAGCTACAGCTGCATATCATTGGCCCATCCATAGGCTACAGCCTTCTTGTGTCCAGTCATGTCGTTCGGCACAAATATCGACTTCAATACGCTGACAATGTTCAACAGCACACAGGATTGGCGCCTTCCGAGTCCTTCCTCAACTCCAACATCTCCAAGCATCCAAGATCACCTATTGCTGACTCCCAAGACTGCCCCCTCGCACTCTCACTTTCTGGATGCATTTACTACTCCTGATGTCAATGCTGCCAGCACACCACACCTGACACCGTTGTTCACATTCGACTCTCCCGTCTTCAGTCATAGCAAGAACAGACTTCGTAGCCCAGAGGATCCGAGCTTTCATGTCAACCACTTCTCGCAAGACCTCACACTGCTCCCAGTCGAGCCTTCCCGCCGATTGACATCCTCACCAAACCCATCCTCTACCCCAGTCAAGCAGCGGGAGGTGCACCACAGATCCAAGATTACGTCAAAATTGCCCTCGAACTCAGAGATGGACCCTTCCCAAATCCAGACCCCTCCTCCTACACGAGATTCTTCCTCTCGCAAGAAACATGGTCAGCCACAAAGCGTGTACCGTAATATAACTCCTGCGACTACTGGTCACAGATCAACTCAAGTCTCAACCCCAGTGAACCAAAATGCTTTCAATTCGACTCCAGTGCAATTCCCTTCACTCCGGTCATCCACAAGCGGAACCCCAATCTTCGATGCTGGACCCTTGACCACTCCTATCTATTCCCAGCGGCTTTTCTGGGAGGATGACTCTGTGCAGCAAGATATGGGGATGAATGTAAACCTGTCCGTAGATCCGTTCGGACCTACACCAGGGCGGAACAATACACCCTTTGGCTGGCCTTTAGTCGATTCGGGCAACCAAATGCAATTCAACGACCTCTCGCAGCATAACACAACGAATGCGTCGGACACAAGTTTACCATTCACTTCCACCAGCGGTGATGGCCTGACCACTAGCAGTTTTACAACCGGGTCATTCGCGGCTACCTCAGGGGTAGATCCGTCAATGCTGTTCAGTTTTGGTGGGCCTTTCGATATGAGCGGATCGAATAAAGACCTTACAGATAACCAACCTGTCGTCGACCATCTGGGGCGGCGGCCTTACGAACAACAAACAAGAGAGTTTGAACAAGAGCGCCAGCAGCGTGAGCTAGCAAAACAGCGCAAACAGCAGCAACATTCCCGTACTAATACAACTTCATCGTCAGGATCCAGTGGCCAGCCCTCTCGACCCCTGATTCAGAGAAGTAGAACAGAAAGTACGATATGGCGCGACTCCAACACTGCTTTTGCACAATCCCGAACGCCCACGTCGAGCAGCCAATTGGAACACATACCTCGCAGGTCATCCCCGTTGAAACGCCTTAGCAGTCAAGGAGGCCTCAGTGCGATTGCTGAGACGAACCGCAGCCGGCCACGGACACGTCTAGTCATTGATGAGTCTGGTCGTGCCAGGACCGAGACAGACCCTTATGTTCAAGCCCGGCAAGAAAAGACACCACAACCCAAGTACCGGACGCAGTATCCAGGTCATTGGGACACTGACGACAGCAGTGAAGAAGACGAGGATCGGCCTGTGTCTAGTCGCACAAACTCTTTCGCTTTCCCTGCTTCATCTACAAGACCCTCTTCTAAACATGCACGTGATAGCCTAGGCAAGTCTGGCAGTGCAAAGAAGGCTCGTCCCACATCATTCATTTCCCTGACCAAGGCGTTCGAGAAGCCCGGTCCAGACGAAATCAGCGATAGTCTGAGAAGATATAGCATGTCCAGCTTCAACGATTCTCTAGGCCTGTCGAGTGTGAGTGCCACCGAGCCAGGCGACGCCCAACACGCTTTGAAAGCGATACGTCAAGGTCGTGAAGGGCGTATTAGGACCCAACGTATGTTAGTAATTTTTGGTTTATGCCTTGACGCTAACGTTACTGTAGAACGAGCGGCACAGAACACACTGAACGCGCACAACAAACGATGGTCGCAGGCTGCTGCCGTGGACATTATGAAGCTCTCTTATGCGGATCCCTTCACATCATCACCCACAAATCGCACCGCTGACCAGTCCCTTGATTTCGCGACGCCAAGCACAGATCGTAGTAGTGCATCAGCGGACAGTACACGCTGCGTTTGCATGTCTCTCGAGGGAGAAGGGCTTATGATACAATGCGAATCGTGCACCAAATGGCTCCATGCCACCTGCGTTGGTGTACATCCACAGAACGTTCCATCCGTCTACTTATGTACTTTCTGCACCGGTAGTACCCCAGCAGCACGAGGAGGCAGAGCAAGAGAGCCAATGATGCGAGCTCCAGTGAACGCATACGCCAATACAAGTCCATTAAAGCACAAGTCAACATACCGACGATAGTGGACCATGTCGGCCTCGACTGTTACGGGTCACTACCTCACCTGTGACATCACACACTCCTGTACCTTCACTGGCTTTACTTGTTGCATAGCACTTCATTTGTACAGCATATACTCCGGATGATCCTGATCAGTGCATCATTTCTCTGCACATCGTAGATGACCTCATCAACCCATAATTTTCACCTTCTAATACTCGGTAACAATTTTACAGGCGCCACAGCACACCTTCATACACCCTTTTCATTCACACTTTCCTTGATGACACATTACGCGGCCGCGATTTCATGTTTTGACGTTTACATCACGGCCGTACACATTGGAGATGACGTTGGAGTTGGATGTACTATGCTTCAAAAGTTCTCAGTCTTTGGGGGATGCGTCGCCTTAAGGACATAGCTTAGCTGGTCTAAGCTGCTCATGGAATCAAAGTTCATTCTTGGGCGAAGTCGAATAAGGTACTTCATTATTTGGCAGGCGAGTTTAATAAGGACAAGAGAAATGCTTGGTGCGCGTCGTACCGCTCAGCAAATGTTTCCATTCAGAGTCTGTAATATAGAGGAGTGAGTATTACTCGCCCTGATCAGTGAGGGAGTGTTTTGTCTTTAGCGAACGCATTTATTCGTTCGTCGATTTTGTACGGTGCATAAACACAACCTGGGCACACAGGCAGCCATTATATATGTAAATACAGCCAGCACAGGTTAAGATTTTTTTGTCAGGACAATGGAACTTATCACTTTGATCAACGCCGTTATCCTTGAGAGAGACTAGATGCAGTGCCATGTCTTTTGTATAACAGGTTCTTCATGTGCAGTACGTGCGTGCCCACACTCCTTGCGCCGTGCCTTGGGTATCTCATGCTACTCTATGCTCATGGCGTCGCGCTCCAATATCGAACTGTCCTCGCCCTCCATCATGGTTATCAGATCCACGCACTAACTGGCTCAACGCAAATCTGGTCCGTCACCCCAGTCGCCTAGCCCACCCAATACACTCTTCTTCGTCCGCATCGCCAGTTCCTTTACCGGACTTCCACCCATTCTCCCCACTCCTCCTCCTCCTCCACCCCCCCTCGTCAGTCCCACAGGCGTGCTGCTGCTGCCGCCATGCACCGCCACATTTGGCACTCTCACCCGGGGCTCCTCCCTCCTCGTCCGATCCCGCGCGAAGATCTGCAGGCCGCGCAGATGCGTATCCTTGCCGTTCTGGTGATTCTCCATGATCTTGACCTGCAGCAGATGCGCGCGAAGCGTCGGTGCGCGGCGGCGGCGCCGTCGGCGTCTACGATGTGTAGATTTCGTTCTTGTGCTGGTGTGTTCGCGCGGAAGGGGGCTCTTGCTGCCGTCGCGCGAGACGGGCGGCGATGGGGACGTGCTCGGCGTGCTGAGTGGGAATGCGTCGTCCGAGTCCGCGTCTTCGTCGTCGTCGTCATCATCTGAGTCTGCAGCATCGCTGTGGTCGTCTGCGTCGTCGCTGTCGTCTAGATACTCGTATCTTCCTACGTTGCTCATGTCCACGCTGCACCAGCCGCGCGGCTGCTCCAGGCGCATCTCCGCCCACTCGACGAGATCGTTGTAGCCCGTGCCGGCGAGGAAGACGATGCGTGTCGGGGTGTAGGACTCGTCGGCGTCGAAGTCGAGGAAGAGCCGGACGCCGGCGATGCTGACGCGCTTGAAGAAGTGTATGTTGAGGTAGTGCGGTTGCGGTCCGTCGGATTGCCAGAAGGCGGATGTGCTGGGTGAGCGCAGCTGGGCGATTGAGCAGCCGGGTTTGCTGCTGGAGACGGTCCAGGAGGCGAGGGAGGAGATTTCGCGGAGGTGGGCGGGGAGAGGGGGGTGTTGGGTTGGGGAGGTGGGTGGGAGGTCTGGGAGAGGTGGTTAGCTGGGGTGGTGTGTTTTGCGATGTGATGTGATGTGGTGCTTGGTGAGGGGCGTGATGAGGATGTTTACATTTGGTTGTGGTTGAATGAAGCAATTGAGAGGTTGTTGGATTCACGGTGATTGAGACGTACCGTGTGCCTCGTCTTCGTCTTCATCGTCGTCTTCTTCGACTTCGACTTCCTCTTCGTTGCCTTCTTCTACGTCTTCCATGGCATCTCCATCTTCGTCGATATCCTCGTCCTCGAAGCCGTCGTCTTCCAGGTCCTCATCGTTATCGGTGTAGCGCTGTTGATGGGGCGGGGCTCTCGAGAAACGCGCGGACGGAGGCATTGTTGTGTTGGTTGAGAAGACGTTGATAGCCAGGTTCGTCTCTTAAGTTGCAGCTACGGGCAACCTCCAAAGCTTGGGGGGGTCCTTGGTAGCTCCCCAACGCTTCGGCTATAATTACCATTTGATACAGAAACCAATTGTCTTCCTGGCCTGGTCTACTTTTTCCGGCACGTACTTCGACCAGGACTAAAAAGGGAGATGATTTACCTTACGTCAGGGCCAAATTGTTCAATAATGTTTGAAGCGTTCGCTGCAAAGATAACAGACAGATTAAGCACGCACCAGCCGCCGTAAGCTATGGATGGTGCGGGGCTACAGTACTGTACCTAATTATAGTGGCCGTTATCTGTTGTTACGCGATCACCTCATCAAGCTGTCCCATTGACAGAACTAAGAACAAGAGCTATTTAAGTAGCCTGGCTTGTCCAATTGATCAACCAGCGCTTTAATCTTAGAACTTACTCTGTCAGTATGTCAAAGGATTACGATACGTTCCATCTGGGAAATTTCAAGCTCAAGTCTGGAGGAGAAATACCAGAGGCATTTATCGCCTACAAGACGTTCGGAACGCCGGGTAATCCTCTGATCATATACCCAGTAGATAACCTTTTACTCGTGAAAGAACAGGGCTAACAATGCCAGACATGGTACTCTGGACTTATAGCCAACAATGAATGGCTAATTGGTACAGACAAAACGTTGAACCCAGACAAGTACTTCATTGTGGTGACAGCACTCTTCGGCAATGGCCAGTCTTCATCACCATCAAACACACCTTCTCTGAAACCTTTCCCAGAGGTTCTTTTCTATGATAACGTAAAAGCACAGTACAGGCTTGTTACCGAACATTTCGGTATCAAACGTGCTAGAGCAGTTCTTGGATGGTCCATGGGGGCTGGCCAGACGTATCAATGGGCCTGCCAATATCCCGACTTCATGGACTTGATCGTTCCATTTTGCGGAGCGGCTAAGACGTCTCTCCATAATCAGGTCTTCCTCGAGGGGGTGAAATCTGCTCTACTGTCTGCCAAAGGAACTCATTCAGGTGGCATTGCGAAGGGAGAGGCAACTGAACCGAAAGACTACCGTAATTGGACAAGTGAAGAAAAGACCATTGGTTTGAAGGCTCTCGCTAGAGTGTATGCCGGCTGGGGACTCAGCCAGGCTTTCTACAGGGAGAAGTTATACGAGAGCTACTTGGGTTTCAAGAATCTCGAGCACTTTATGGTAGACTGGTGGGAAGCGTGGGCGCTCTCAAAAGGTAAATATAGTACTGCTGTCATGATCAGTAGACTATGTCCAGAAAGTAATGCTGATGAGTATCAGATCCGGAAAACATGCTCGTGATGCTGCAAACGTGGCAGGCCGGCGATTGTTCGGACCAGGAGCCATACAACGGCGATTTCGCGAAGGCAATGCAAGCTATCAAAGCCAAAGCATTGGTTGTACCAGCCAAAACTGATCTATATTTCCCGTGAGCGATGCACACTTCATACGCAAGGAGACCATACTGAGCGGTGATACAGGCCCGAGGATTCTGAGATCGAGGTCCAGAATATGTCGCCAGGAATTGGTCAACTAGAGGTAATTTTCATACTGCACAGCAAAGAGACGGTACGTTTACTAATTGAAACAGGTATTTCCAACCATCTGGGGCCATTGGGCTGGAGGGCCAGGAGATAGCAAGGAGGACGTACAGTGGCTAGATGAGAAGTTGCGGGCGTTTTTTGGAAACTGATAATTAGGGTCCTGTCGGTGCTTGAGGCTGGGTGAAATGGTTGGTACGACTTGACCGTATGCGGACTAGATAGTACGGCTTGGCGTTTCCCAGTCGAGCGCGAAGTCTCTCAAATCTTACACATTTCCCATGATGTTTCACTGCTGCCGCCTGAATGAAAAGATATCTGGCATCCCTCGAGCCATGTTCCGAAGGTCAATGCACATGATCCGTAAAGCGGCTTAAATCATCATCGCCCGTGGTCGCGAGACGCGCTTCTTACCTTTAGCCAGCGCGCTTCACCAAGGCTACCACGAACATCGACTCTACCTCTTTATAAGTCCTCATCACAGCCATCGCCATGGCCGCTCCAGAAATACGACAATGGGGACAGAATCCCCCGATTTCTACCGCTTTACCTACAGAGCAAGAGAACCAGCTCAACGCTGCTCTTATTGACGAGCTGAAGCGGGAAAACAATTTTGAGAGACCGGAAGAGACGGAAAAGAGAGTGGAGATATTGAACACGTTCCAAAAAGTCACAGAAGAGTTTGTTAAACTTGTAGGCAGAAACAAAGGCTTGGCTCAATCTGCCATCGACAATGCTGGAGGCAAAGTGTTCACGTATGGGAGCTACAGACTCGGTGTCTACGGTCCAGGTCAGTTCAATCCGTTCTGACGACAGAAATATATGAACTCAGATACTATCTTTGAGCTGTGCTTAATTTTCTCTCAGGTTCTGATATTGATACCCTCATCGTTGCACCTAAGCATTGCACTCGCGATGACTTCTTCCAGCTCTTCCCCGAGCTGCTCGCGAAGATGTCTCGCGCGGATGCCATCGACGAAATGACACCTGTACCCGATGCTCACGTTCCAGTTATCAGTCTCGAGTACTGTGGGATAAGTATAGATTTGATTTTCGCACCGTTGGCGATATCCTCCGTGCCCATGAGCCTAGACCTCAAGGATAAGAATTTGTTGAAAGGGCTGAGCGATACAGATCTCCGCAGTGTCAATGGATCGCGTGTTACGGATGAAATTCTGACCCTTGTACCCCAAGTCAAGACATTTCGACATGCTCTGCGAGCAGTGAAGCTGTGGGCGCAACGTATGTTCATTGAAGCCGAGGTGGTTACGTCCATGCTAACAGCTAGCAGGGCGTGCAGTCTATGCAAACGTCATGGGTTTCCCTGGTGGAGTCGCATGGGCCATGATGGTTGCTCGTGTTTGCCAGTTGTATCCCATGGCCCCTGGCTCTGTGCTTGTTTCCAAGTTCTTCAACCTCATGAAATCGTGGCCGTGGCCCCGGCCAATCATGCTAAAAGACATGGACGACGGTCCTATCCAGCAGAAAGTCTGGAATCCACAGGTACATATCTCGTGGCGCAAGTCGAAGATTATAAACTCATGGTATGCAGATCTATCCAGGCGACAGACGGCATCTGATGCCTGTTATTACCCCCGCTTTCCCTTCCATGTGCGCTACACACAACATCACTCCCTCGACGCAAAAGATTATTCTGAGAGAGCTTAGTCGCGCCAGTGATATTACGAACGAGATATTCATGGGCCGGAAGGCTTGGAAAGATCTGTTTCGCCGGCATACCTTCTTTACAGAGGGGTACAAATATTATCTCAGCATAGTTGCCGCAAGTAGAACGAAAGATGCTCAGTCCATATGGTCTGGTCTTGTTCAGTCGCGACTACGAAGATTAGTCACGGGCATCGAAGTTTCGGATGCAAGCGTGGAGCTCGCTCATCCGTTTAACAAAGGATTTGAGCGTGTTCATCAGTGCAAAACTGACGAAGAGGTGGAAATGACGTTACAAGGGAGCTTGAAGTTTCAGGTCAAAGAAGTAAAGACTGAGACAACTGAAGATACTAAAGATATCAAGCAAGCAGTTGTTGCCGAAGGTAGCACAGAGAACGTTGAAATGCCTAACAAGACACTTGGAGAAGTGAACAGTGATGGAGTTCGGACGATTTATTCGACAACATTCTATGTTGGGATAGAGCTTGAAGAAGGTAAGATCGCACAACCTACGTGCCCTACCTTGATTCTGACTTTCTCAGGCGCCAAATCCCTGGATATCTCGTATCCCGTCGGTGAGTTCAAGAGGAACTGCACAGACTGGCCACAGTACAACGACGAGCTCAATTCTCTGAGAATAGTGCATACACGGAAGTAGGTCGGGGACATGATTGAAATTTGTGTTGCAGATTTTAACAGCTATAGTTACGACTTGCCCGATGATGTTTTCGAGCCCGGTGAGGTTCGACCAAGCAGAAAGAAGAAAGCGACATCACGCAGCAATGGCCAGAGTGCGTCCAAGCGAAACGTTGGAGAAGCAGGACTAGACGTGCGTGACAATCCTTGGACTCTGATTTCCTTTGCTTCCGTTTTGCGGCTAGTACTAACACGATTCGGCATGAGAGTGCCAAGCGCCAGCATGATCGAAGCTAACGTCTTATCTTTGGGTATCTAGGGTACAAATGGACATCCAGCAAAACGTCAACAATCGTCGACGGGAGTTTCGACGGCGGCAGGGTGATTGGTGACACTCGATAATCTACTTTCTTTGTGTTTCCGTCGTTGCTCCCATTAAGGTTTATCCCTCGAAGAAGCCAAATGGATCTGACATGCCCTGACGGGTCTAGGATATAAGGATCAGTAACGCCCTCATGGCTAAGTCCGCATGCAGCGCCAAGTGAGACTGTATTCGACATAGTATCGAGGCATGACACCAAGGTGTAGACGCAGTGCCGCGTAGGCAAACCTCAAGGTCTGTTTTGCAAATTCCCTTTGATCAAGAGTCTCCTTTTCGCGGGACAAGTACGGGTGGTTGGTTCGGTGTGTCTATACTCTCACAAAGTCACAGTATTCGAAGAGTCAAGATGCATGGGCACACAGGAGTTTCTCGGCATTACAAAGAGTTGGGCGTCTCATTACGTCAAGACGTGCGCAGTTTAAGATTTCAAGACTTCACAAGGGAAGCACAGGAGGTGAGAGTACTTTGTACATAGCACATAGTTGAATTTACGTCCTTTTCGAGGTCTACGGACCTCTACCATCTAACACGAGGATCTTGATGGTTGATGCCGATATTGGGTGGTATCATAGTATGTACATGCAGCACTATTCTGGCGCGAGGACGTGCCCACGGCCCCAGGCCCCATCAGATGGGTTGAGCGCCCAGACAAACGGGCCACGTTCGCGCTGCACGCTGCAGCACGCGAGCCGCACGCGGCTAAGCCACGCTCTACCACAGTACCTAGGTGTACAGCTACCAATACGCCTGATATCTTATATCCTACAGGGAAGATGGGATAGCTTATGGTAAAGTAGGATACTTACATTGCATGCCGATACACAGGATCCGATATCCGTAGACTCAACAGCAATTTTATGGATCCATGTTGCATACATGATAAATTAGTGAGTGATAGGATGCTTGTGCAGGATTGTGGCGCAGGTGGGTTGCTGCCTGAGCGGCTTGGCATCAGGCCCCCATCAGGCCCTATCAGGCTTCCCGTGCGGCGGCGGCGGCGTCCTCGTCGAAACCGTCACGCCGTCACCAAAACCAACAGAACTAACCTCATGTTTTGCTAGTCGGGAAACAAGGGTTAGGGTTACGGCTTTTCTAGCAATACAAGACTTTTCCTCTCCAGACGACGTGATCTCTGTTCTTCCAGTCTCTGGTTTCTGTTCGATCCCGCACCTTGCTTACTGCTGCGCCCAGAAGAAGCCTTTCTCCCTCCTCCCCTGGTCTTTTTGGTGTTCAGCCTTGTCCGACTAAAAGCTACTACCCTGAAGTCTCTCTCCGTTCCAGTCCTTCTTCGTCCCAGTCCAGTGCCCTCTTTTCTGCGCCCTCGTCATTCAGCTGAGCTGTGCTGTGCTGTATGTGCTGTATATGCTGTGTGCTGTGAGGGGCATACGTTCGTTCCATCACAGTCAGTGCAGAAGCAAGTGGTCGGGTTTTTCCATTCTCTGCCTCGGCTCCAGACTTGCTCACGACCAAGACGAATCTACTCCCAAGTCAATTTTGGGGTCTACTACTGCGTCGCAGAATCACCAGCTTCTTTCTCACGACTCTAGCTAGGGCTGAGAGTTCAGCTTGAGCAAGGCCACCAGTTACAGTCGAGTCTCAGCTCTCCTACACAACACACACACACAGACAGGCCAGCCCGTCGCAGCGCTCGTCTGCTCCACACTACACACCAGTGACACCACGCACCGCCCAACCAGCCAGTAACCAGCTACCAACAGCCAACTGAGCCAACCGACCCGACCGTCGTCCCTCCCAGGCCCTCTGCTCCACCCACTCTCTCCCCCCCTCCCGTCCTCTGCTCTCTTTTTACAACGTCTTCGCTGACCGTTCCCCCGTCGAGGTTGTTTTCATGTCATCCATGAACGCTCGCTTCAAAAATCTCGTGGGCTCGAGACGCAAATCCTCAAACACTGTTGCTGCCTCAAACCCAAGCACCCCGCCCCCAGCCAACTCCAGCTCGCTCTCCCCTCCTTCCAATCCCAGCTCCTCCACCACTTCTCTCCAGATGAATCCCCAAAACCCTCTCGGTCGTCCTCCTTCCTACACCTACGCTCCTCCTGGTGGCAACCTCGGTGCTCCTCAGCAACACGGTCGTTCGAGTAGTCCAATGCCCCCGCCGCCCATAAACACTGGTGCACAAGGCCACGGATATCCACCCCAACCGCAAGGCCAGATGTATGGTCAAGGTCCTCCTCCTCCGGGGCCTCCGGGTTATCCTCCCGCTCAACAACCTCAGTATGGTGGTTATGGTGCTCCGGCTCCGGCTCCTCCAGGGCCACAAGCGTACAACAGGCCCCCACCAGCTGTCGAGGCTGATGCCGGGAATCGGAGTAAAGCTCAATTGATTGTTGGGATTGATTTTGTAAGTCCGAGTCTCTTAGCAGTCATACGGCGAGTTTGCGCTAACTATACGCTAGGGAACCACCTTTTCCGGTGTAGCGTTTGCGTTTGCGACAAATACTGAGGCAAAGGAAGACATCATCACTGAGTGGCCGGGCGCAGGGAATCAAACAAAACAAAAGGTCAGCAAGAATAACATGAGACACCAGAGTCGCTTTTCTAACGTTTATCGTAGATTCCGACCGTTCTATACTATGATCAATACCAAAAAGTCGTCGGATGGGGTCCAGATATTGCTGAGGCGCTAGCTCCGACTGGATACCCCAAGGCTGGCGTGCAGAAAGTCGAATGGTTCAAGCTGCAGCTGATGCTGTCTGGAAACACATATATTGACCCAATCAACCTTCCCCCACTACCGCCAGGCAAGTCGGAAATCGACGTAGCCGCTGATTATCTATTCCACCTAAGACAGGCCATGCGAAACCAGCTGCAAAAAACCCTCGGAGAAGTATTCAATCGTGAAGAGAGAAATATTCGATACTACCTCACAGTACCTGCTATCTGGAACGATGCTGGGAAGGCAGCTACTCGTGCTGCAGCCATTCAGGCCGGCTTCCTTCGGGACGAGAACGACAATCGGCTGACACTGATCACTGAGCCAGAGGCAGCTGCCATGTTCTGTTCGAAGACAGGCTTACTTAATCTCAAAGTACACGATGCTCTTCTGATCGTTGATTGCGGTGGTGGCACCGTCGATTTGATCGCTTATGAAGTCGAAGAGGAGAACCCATTCTCTGTCGCAGAATGTACTGCAGGTTCTGGTGACTCTTGCGGCTCTACCGCATTGAATCGTAACTTTAGCAACATTCTTCGTGCCAAGATCCGAAAGATGAAGCTTCCAGACGGCTCCAAGACTGCAGGCAAGGTTTATGCCAAGTGCATCATGGATTTCGAAAACCGAATCAAAGCAGACTTCCGCAACAACGGTCAGGTATGTGCTGTCACGTCTCTTGGGCTGACTTATGCTAACCAGCTTCACAACAGAAATGGGCCGTTGACGTTGGTATTGAAGCCGAGTTCCCTGAAGCAGGCATTGAAGAGGGCTACATGACGTTTACGAACGAGGAGATTCTTCAGTGCTTCGAACCAGTCGTTAATCGTATTCTGGAACTTGTACGGAACCAAATTATTGCCATCCAAGCGCAAAATAGGGCACTGCAGGTTTGTGAATCATCTAGTGATGCCTTACACATTTGCTAACTTCTTCTAGAACGTTCTCGTTGTTGGTGGTTTTGGTGCATCCGAATACCTTTTCCAGCAAATCAAGCTTCACGTTCCTCCACAGTTCCAGTCCAAGGTCGTCCGGCCTATGGATTCAGTAGCAGCTATTGTGAAGGGTGCTGTCACAGCTGGTATTACTGAGCGTATTGTAACTCATCGTGTGTCCCGTCGTCACTATCTGATGGCTACCTTGCAGCCTTTCAAGGAGGGTCACCATCCTGAGCAGTATCGTGTCCCGTCCCTGGATGGCAAGGATCGCTGCAAATACACTCGCCAAATATTTGTGCAAAAGGGTCAGCGTGTCAAGATTGGCGAGCCAGTCAAGGTCTCCTTCTTTCGACAAGTGGCACCAGGGGCTACGCTCATGTACGAAGATATCTTGTATGCTTGTGACGATGATGTCTGCCCAGAGTATACCAAAGATCCTCGTAAGTTCCGCTCCACTTAATGTTATTCAAGGACGGACCTAACATGGTAATTAGGCATCAAGGAAGTCGTTACTTTAACCTCAGATCTCTCACGCAAGAATCTCGAGAAAGATTTCGAGCGCATGGACACACCGCAGGGCACGTTCTACCGGGTGTACTTTGACATCTACCTCACGCTAGACGGGTCCGAGTTCAATGCAGAACTCGTCTGCCAGGGCGAAGTCATGGGCCGCTGCTCTGCGCGCTTCCGATAAATGTCTCAAAACCTTCCGGACACGAAATGCGGACCCTTTACGAACATCCCTTCATACACATCTCCGGGTACTGGGATGGGATTCTCATTTGGCTATGGAGTTTGACTATAAAACAATTTTTTTTCTCGCTCCTCTTCTCTCCCTTTGTTTGTCGCTGTTGCGTTTCTCTCGATTGTTTTTTGTGTGATGTCTGTCGCGTCTGCATACCCCCCTCCCAATATTCAGTTCAGGCCTTGTTCTCGGTTGCAATGCGCACGCACACATACAAACACACATCTGTTACACACAAATTTCGGCCGCACAGCGCAGCAGATTACGCATATTATGAGTGAAGTGGGGAAAGGGGGGGGCCAGGTTTCGGTAGTGAGTGTGGACCGGGTTTTTACCTGATCTGTCACGAGATGAATATGATGATGATGATAAGGCGACCAGGAGGAAGCCAGGACTTTGGGGAATGGATGGATGGATGGATGCTCATGGGGGATTATTGTGCGAACGTCTTTTTTGGTGGGGGCTTGGGCGAGGTGGGGGCGATGTTGGGATTGCTGTTAGCGAAATGATAGGAGCGACGTAGTTGGTTGGTAGTAGTGAGTGATAGTAGCTAGGTAGTAGGTAGTAGGTAGTAGACATTCTTACATGTTATATGGAGGCTTGAATATATAATGAATGGCGTCCAAGTATCCTGGTCGAGCCCCCACCGTTTTGTATCAGCCCCACCATCTCACGCATATTCTTCGACTACATACGGATCACGATGGTCTGCTATAATGTGTTATCGTCAAGGATCGGCTTATGTTCGTTCCTCTATGGCCATATGAGCGCGCAATCATTGCTATTGGATTCAGGACAATTCATTGTGAATTACGTTACTATAGTCATTGCACCATGCCACTGTGCCTCTCCTATGTTGTATCTACGTTCCCAGGGTATTATTATCATCGGAAGTGAGTCAACGCTGTGCTACAAATTACAACCCCATGCTTCTCTGCTGTCGACATTGCCGTTCGCCTCCTGCACTACAGCATGCTCGCGGTAGCCATTTCAACGTCAACTCATGATCGCCATCATACCATCTGTTCGCCTCGTGCATATCCGCCACCAACAGGTCGACGTTCAATACCTGAATTACGACGGTGGCCAGTAGAGTTGACCGTGTCATTCGCAACGCCATGGCCAACGCCGCTGTGATCTCCATTGTCAACGAGCCCATTCTGATGTCCATTATCAACAACTCCATTATGGTGGCTGCGTCCAGCATTCACATTCGATCCCTTGCCCCAACCTGCCTTGCGCGTAAAGACACCAGTCCCAAAGCCTTCCAGCGCGCTCGCAGCCCGATCATATGCAAACGGTGTTCCACGAATAAGCGGGACGTGGTTGAAACGGAAGTCCCACACCGCAGCATAGACCATCCTATATGCTGCGAATGCGAACATGGTTCCAATGATAGCACCAGCAACTACGTCATACCAATTGTGGTACTCATCAATGGTGAGGGCACCGCCGATGAGGACTGCTCCGAGGATGGGTGCAAAGACGAGAATCAGTGCCCACATTGGCGTATGGTGGTTGCTGAAGAGCTTGAGCTTAGCATTAAGGTAGAGGGAGAGGAAGACGAAGCCAGCGAAGGCGGCTGTGGTGTGGCCCGAGGGAAAGGATTCGAGGGCATCATCGATTTCTGGTCACGGTCAGTGCCTGGCTTTTCAGTGGAAGTCGATACCACTACGGTACTTACGGTCGTTGTCTCCTGTACAGATAGATCTATCGAACATGATACCACCAAGTCCATTGCCGGTCAAGGGTGAGCCACTCGGGTCGGCGTTTGGATCGGTCGCTATGGCGATCATTGCAGGGGTGATATTGGGCTTGCAGACAGCCAGGAAGTGCGGTCTCAGACCACCGATGAGGCACTTCAGAAACACCTGGAAGACGGCAGCAGTGATAAGTGAGTATAAGAGACCAAGAGTCTAAACAACATGTGTTAGCATACTTCTCCCAAACGGAGTGCACCATGGCTGAACATACAGCATTGTTCACATCCCAGAAACTCCTGACACGGATCTGCGCGATCAAGAACACAGAAATCGGTACCAACGCAGCGAGTAGTGCAGCGGCCCAGATGGGGATGATCTCGTTGCGAAGTGGGTACGCGAACTGAGGGTACACAATCTCACCATCAGCGAAGTAGATAGGGAACGAGCGGGAGGGTGCTGGTGGAGCTTCGTAAACCTGGACACAACATTAGCAATTACACCCAACACGAGTGTGTTCTTCCTCCAACCCATGAAGCCATGGAAAGGATTGTAAACTTGAAAATCAATGAACATACACCAAGACCAATCACACCCATTATGACCATAGTCAAGATATCTGCCCAAGTAAGTTTGAACCACTGTCCAAACGTCGGCCTCGAGTAAAGCGAGTGCGTATTCCCATGGTTGCGGGCATTGATAACGCCGCCAGTGTGACCGGTCGCGTTGCTGCGATGATCACGATTGAACATGCCACCGAGTGCAGACTTTTTCTCTGGATGAGTACCTGTAGCAGTGGTGGTGTCTGCAGCAACCGGTTGCGTACGGCGATTGAAAAAACCCATCTCGATGCTGGCTGAATTCTGAAGCGATTGAAACAATAGCAGCTAGGAACAACTGAATGAGCTGGGAATGGATGTAAGATGGATGTAGCGTGCAAGTCGCGTGAGATAGAGGGACGGAAGAGGATGACGCAAGACGGCGGAGTCTGAACAAGGCAGGCGCGATCTGGTCCTGGAGACGGGAAAGTCAACAAATTTCCAGGACGTGCGCAGCTTAAAAGGGCAATGACTCTATAGTGGACTTCCCTGTTTTCGACGCGCATGCACACCGAGAAGTTGAGATTGCCATGACGTCTCATCTCCACATTACTCAAGGTAATATTGTTGTTCTTCACTTCACTAGCCACAGAGAATGCTCGACACGACATGGCACTACGCGGCACGGTGCGACGGAGAAGTCGCACTTGTGTAGACTGTGTGGAGCATCTTGTAGTTGGCCTTGACACCTCGACTTGATACCTCCGATGTACTGTACTACTGGAGTCTGTAGCGCGTTATGCTCCGACAGTTGGCAGAAGCTTGTCAAAAGCTTGGTCTGGTACTACTGTAGCATAACCCTTAACATTGGTTCGCTTGCTGCGTGACCCGACTTTAGCGGCCGCTGCGTGGAGCATGATGCGATGACGTTTCGCATGGATTGACCGTATTTGGTCGATTCTATTGGTCGTGTTCACGAAGGTGTTTGCAATGGTCAAAGAGGGGTGTACAGACGTATAAATCCTTGCTAGAAATTCAAATGGGTATATAACAGAAAGATTGACCATAAATATCCGCCGACGAAGCACAGCCGTGTTCGAACCAGTTGCACCACATTTAATACAATATACATGACCATACACGTTCCACCACATATCCGCCACATTCGCATGTCTTTCATGTTCTTTTGATTCTCAACTCGACAAGCAGCGACGCTCCAGCAACAGCTTTGCGTGCATCTAGCTGCATCATGATCATTCTTGGCCAGTACTGTCTCCCAGCGCACATGTGAAGTCCCAGAGTCCCAGGGCCGAGCTTTTTTGGACCGATCCAGCTCTGACCTTCATAACCCAGCCGAGTTAGAAGCACCTAGGGCTGTCACTGTTACAAGTCCTCGCTCGTGTTTGTCCCATGCCTCTTGTGTGGTGGATCGTGGTGGACCGCAGGTATTTCTCGAGGTCGAGACCTGCGTCACATCGACCACATGCTTTTGGTCAAATTGTTGGTTGAAGATATCGTTGACGGATGAGCCGGTGTTGTATGTGTGCGCAAAGTATTGTAGCTCTCAATCATTCATAGGATCACTCTGAATCTGCAGTAAGAAGAAAGATGCATTCTAGATCTGCGTAATTTGCGAAAAGAATAATGAGCTATGCTTCTGCTTGGTAGGAGAAACGCAAGGAAATCTCATCTGTGCAGTCTGTGGTGGGGAGGGGCGAGGAGAGCAGGTAAGTGAAGAGAGGAGCAGGTCATGGATCGATATAATCAATGTCATTGAAAAGATCCATGACCACTTTCAGCATGGGTTCGCAGAGGCTTACTTCGTCCCCGGTCTCGCCTCCGAAAAGGCGAAGCCGTTGAGCTTCCATTGCATCTTCGTCATCCTGCATCTGCCATGCCGAGTAGAGCTCTTCGAAAAAGGGAGAAGATTGGTAATGAGGGAGTGGAGGAGCAGGCTCTATGTTTCGATCTTTGGACGAGGAAACGGATGATGTCCGAGAATGATTTTGCTGCGTATGCGAACGGTGGCGAGGTCGACTTCGGGTTCGTTTACGGTTGTGTCGTTGGCCCATTGTGCGTTATCAATCAGCAGTCACGGAGACCCTGGCGGTAGAACAAAGATTGTAGAGTGGTAATGAGTGGCAAGCATGGAGGTCATAGATATATATATATACACTTCCGATGTTGACTAGAGGCAGCGATGCCGTGCCGCGTGCATGAGAATGACAGAGTCATGCATGTGATGACTCAAACCGATTGAGGCGGGTTCTGCTGACTCATGATTGGCCAGGCTGTGGACACTAACTTGATTAGGTACAAAGCACAGCCACGGCTAGGCAGGGAACATGGTAGAGCCTTCTCGATGCGTCAAACACGAGAGGCTCAACCGAAACATGTCTCTACTGCATTCGTCATCTGCTTTTTCAGACTTGGAAGCAGCAATGTCACACCACTATGGTCCCATCTTACGAATCCGCGCGACACTCATACATGTCCTCGATTTCGCATAACACGTAATAGACCACCTCACTGTTGCGTACTAGATACTAGGTCGGGCTTCATTCTACCACTGGCATATTTTCGGAGCTGGCTTGCCTCTGCCATGCATCTTTGACGCCGATGTCGGTGCGACGTGTCTCCTGAGTCACAAAGCATAGATGAGGAGCTCTGTCGCCTATTTTGCGATGACTACGAGCAATCTAGAGGATATATGTCTGACTAAAAGATTCGCGACTTGCCAAGTATCGCGACAAGCACGCTGCAGTTGCCTACGAGGCTTCACTCAAGTGCCAGCGCATCCGACGGGGCGGTGGCCAGGCACGTAGAATTCGAGCACTAGCCCACCCGTGTCAGATGTGGCCGTAGAGATTCAACTTTATCGCAACAAAGTTTGTCTTTTCGATACGTATCGTTATGGGAGATAGTGTGGTAGGTTACAAGACACATGACTTGGTGCGTTCCTCTTGCTTGCATAATGTGTGGCATAGAACAACCTTGAACTACCTTTTAATGCGACTACCTTTCTTTGGTGGGATTAGTGACTACCTTTCACGATTCAAAAGTCAAGTCGAAGAAGCAGGTATGGGTCTGATACAGCACGTACATGATGTAGTACATAGCGTTTCACTTTGCAGCCCTGGCCCCTGATACATCATCGTGGGGTGAAAAGATTTATAGTCTTGACATCTCCACAGCTCCACAAACACTCGAGCCTCCTCCCCACGTCTCTCGACAGCAGCCTTGTAACTGATTCTTCGTGGCGTAAGCCATCCGTTTCAATATCCTCAGACCCACTTCCCGTGCTCTTATACACGGAAATTGTTTCTCCGTTCGCACTACCATACGCGCCGGAATCACTGCTAAACGTGCCGGAATCACAATTCCAATCTATTCGAAGCCAAGATAAGTCAAGCCTTGGGACAAAATGCTTGTATATGGAATGATTCCACAGATGGGATATTGAGTCGCAAACTGACTTTGCGATACGTATATTTCGATCCACTTATGATCCTCGACAGTCAAATGAAGTGGCGGACGAATGATAACCGTCATATTAAGGGCTGTAACATAGATTGGGGGACGCGTATCTTGTGCGTACATGTTGACGTCGACGAAAGAATGCTGTAGGCTTTGGTGTATAAAAAGACTCACCAAGGAGATAGAGAGCATACGACACGATCTTTCCACTTTCATCACTTCCTTTCTGCTCCATTCTACTTCAATACTTCTAAAAATGAAGCTCTTTTTCTATGCCTTATCCATAGTCCTGGCGACTGTTGGCTGTGCCGACGCAAAATCCACAGCTGTAAAGAGTTCCAAGACGGCTACATCTTGCACTGTGACGGAGTATGCCTCTGTGTCTGCAGCAGTAGCGTCCTGCACAGCGATAACCCTTAAGAGTATCACGGTTCCAGCTGGTGATACGTTGGATCTGACGAAGTTGAAGGCTGGATCGAAGGTCACCTTCTCAGGCACCACGGTTAGTCCTCTAAACTTGCGACAGGATATCATGCTAGCGACGCCTCTATAGTGAGAATTGCTAGAAGTGTGGCTAGATTGATATCCTGTCACTGCGTTTTTAGATCGAAAACCGTCTAATAAGAATCGAAAAGACTTTTGAATATGTAGCCGAGGACTTTGATCCCGTCAAGATCACTGGCTCAGGAGTCGAGATCACCGGTGATTCCTCCCATGTCATTGATGGCAACGGCTCGGCGTGGTGGGACGGACAAGGTTCGAATGGCGGTACAACGAAGTAAACAACTTCTTGTCGATCTTGTGACCTTATCGCTGACGCCAATAGACCGGATCACTTCATTGTCTTGAGTAAACTTGTTGCCAACTCGCATGTCCACGGACTGAACATCAAGAACTGGCCGACCCATTGCTTCCAGATCACCGGCGCCAAAGACTTGATCATCGAGAATATTTATCTAGACAACTCCGCTGGTGATGCCCCAAACAGCAAGTCTGGTGGGAAGGCAGCTGCTCACAACTCAGATGGCTTCGATATAAGCTCCAGCACCAATGTAGTTCTGAGGAATTCAATCGTGAAGAACCAGGACGACTGTGTTGCTGTGACCAGTGGGACAAACATTACTGTCTCTGGGCTGACCTGTAGTGGTGGCCACGGTTTGAGCATTGGGAGTGTCGGTGGCAAAAGTAGTAAGTCGACTTCCATGCGAATGTCCTTATTTGTGATCCTGACTCGGTCGTTAGACAACACCGTATCTGGGATTACCTTCTCTGACAGTACGATATCCAATTCTGAGAATGGGGCGCGAATCAAGACCAACTCTGGTACCACGGGAAGTGTCGAGAATATAGTGTACACGAACATCAAGTTGTCCAATATCTCTGATTATGGCATCGACATCCAGCAGGACTACCTGAATGGGGGCCCAACCGGTGTCCCTACCAACGGAGTTACGATCAAGGGTGTTACGATGTCCAACATTACCGGCACAGCGACGAGCGATGCGAAGAATTATTATATTCTTTGCGGCAGCGGGTCATGCTCCGACTTTACCTTTAATGGTATTAGTATCACTGGTGGGACTGGCGACAGCTGTAACTATAGTCCGGCCGGTGACTTCAAATGCGCTTGAATTCTAGGCGATGCAAGCTGGATGAGGTTTAGAAGTACTTTCTTGTATATATCATTCATATTTGGTACCTTGACTTGTTCGGTGACCCATGGTTCTGATGTAACAGACCGTGCAATACAATAGCGCGATAATGTTGCTGATACAGCTTTAGCGCATAATGACTTGTCTTTCCAAACGAGCCCCTCATGTTCATCTCATTTGCCTTAGTATGTACAGGTTTGCGAACGTGGCCATGGGCTTAATCACTATCGCAGATGCTCGGAATGCGCCAAAACTCCTCGCTTGGCTAGGCTATCCATAAAAAGAGGCCCAATACGAGTCAAAGGCCTCATCTGTCGACATCCTTGATTCATATCTTCCTAAGAGTCATTGCTGACCTGCAGGAAGTTTCCAATTGTTCACACGCCACCACCAGCGTCGTACCCTCGCTCCTACATGGCGTCCACTTAGTCTCGATGCGGAATTCCAATGTCTCCAACCAGAAAGAATCAATTGCCAGCCCAGGCCTTGTACAAGAGGTAGAAGTACCTGACGTCTGCTGTTAGCTTACACTTGGATCTCTGGGCGTCTTCCGTATATACCTGATCTCGTATCGTGATGTATGTGACACCCTGCCATCCTTGCGCTTGTTCAATGCTTTTCAGATAGCTCTGCTCGAATCTCATATCCGGAAGTGGAGGGAGCGCGGGCCGCCGCGGGCGAAGATCGAGGATCGATACAGGAATCTCGTCGTCGGCGGCATCTGCAACTGCATCGAGTTCGGAGGGAGTGGGTGACGAGGACACGCGAACAGGCTCTCGCTTGTCTGCCGCCGTTGACGGTGCTATATCATGGCTTGGCGATGGTCTCCGATTGATCGAGGCCGATTGTATGGCGGATGTGAGCTCCGAGACTACGTTGTGAGACATGCTGGGTGTGTAGTCTGAAGTCGACGACGAAAGCTTGGCTAATTATTGGTTTAGAAGCTGTGACCGCGGCTCATCCCCGGTGAGAAAGACCCCCGCTGTAGCGACCTGAACCAGCACGGAGCCCTGAGATCTAGCGTGGCGCATCGCATCAGCTAGTCAGCCTTTCTCTGAATACATCTTTGACATCACTCCCTTTTACGAAGCCGTTACTTCGGCCATAAAATACCCGCACTACAACGAATATGGGGAACGCAAACAGCAACATGCTTGAGACCATTGTCCAGGGTTCAAATTGTAAGACAACATATGCCACATTGTCGAAGCCATGCAGAGGGGTACAGAGAGGGGTCAACGGACACACTTAAGGGGCGGGCTAATTGTATACGCTTATAGTCGACCATGAAGAAGTGGACAGACTGAGGAAGCGTTTCATGAAGCTAGACAAGGTAAGCCAGAACCATGCCTATGCAGCGAAGCCTCTTACAATGATGCTGAGGACCACTACAGGACAATTCAGGCACTATTGAGCGCGAAGAGTTCCTCGCCCTTCCACAAGTATCGTCGAATCCTCTAGCTACCCGCATGATTGCCATCTTTGACGAGGACGGTGGTGGCGATGTTGACTTCCAGGAGTTCGTATCAGGCCTGAGCGCCTTTAGCTCGAAAGGCAACAAGGATGAGAAGCTCAAGTTTGCGTTCAAAGTCTACGACATTGATAGAGATGGGTACATAAGCAACGGCGAGCTGTTTATTGTGCTAAAGATGATGGTTGGAAGCAATTTGAAAGACCAACAGCTGCAACAGGTGCGCACTCTGCAAGTGTCGAAGTATATTGCTGCGCGAGGCTGACCAGGCTTTAGATTGTGGACAAGACCATCATGGAGGCAGATCTTGACCAGGATGGAAAGATCAGTTTTGAAGAGTTCACAAAAATGGTCGAGAGTACCGATATTTCTATGAGCATGACGTTAGGTAAGTGGCTGTCTGGCGTTTTGCTCTACCGACGCTGACATGTTGTAGATCAATTTTGATAATACCCATGAGGGGCTAGCCTCAGGCTCAGGAGCATGGCGTTTCGGACTACTGCTTGTGGCAAAGGAGAATGTTTTAAGAGTTACTATTAATGGACTTGTTGAACATTCACTATGAGACAGCTCACGTGGCCTCCATATTCTGGGAGAGCCGCTAAGACAGGTGAACTTTAGGCCTTGAACCCACAGTGTCCAGACTTCGCAGTGAACCTTCGGTCGACTATAACATAAAAGTCTGAAGCACTTTTAAAGACAAAACGAATGCTTCACGTAACTGACTCTGCTCAACTCTGCTAGCGTACGACTTAGTAGCATGCGACTTATCTGAAGCGCCACAATTTGAAATGTCTTTGTTTGACGGTTTAATCGACAGCCACCGGTGAAATATGCGGCTTAGAGCCTTACAAACATGTCGAAGCGATTGGGAGTTGAGCCGGCACTGGCTTCGAAGCAGTTGAGATGCTCCTTGAACGAACCACAGCCATGATTGTAGGAACACCACGCTCGGGATCCAGCCTGGGAATTGAGGAGAAATCAAGGACAATCACCGCATTTAATATATCGAGAAACCTACCTGGTACTCTCGTAGGTTGTTTCTGGAGAGAATACGGAGTTGCCAAGCCTCCACGCAAGGACCCTGATAAAGCTAGCGTGGCGTGATTTCCTGGTCCCCTTTCCGGGACGCCGGGGAGCTCGGGCTCCGGGGACTAAAACTACAAAATTCCCAAGGCATATAACATCTATCAATCACAGTACCACCATCTGCCAACAACAAGAAAAATGACCCCAATGCGCGCTGCAATCGCAGTCGCCATCGCCGCCCTCGCCTATGGCATCTACCTCTGGGCCGACGCAGTCAAGGTAAACCCTCCTTCTAATCGAGCTCCTGTCGTCTCAGCACCTCTAACATGCGCCTCCCCCCTTATAGTCCCAATGGTACATCTTCTCCGCACCCGCCATGCACGCCCTCACCCTCGAAGCCCTCGCGCTCTACCCGAACTCCACCGCCGGCGCCGTCCACCACATCGTCAGCTCCCTCCGCACCACCCACGGCGCCGCCCACATCACCGTGAGCCCATTCCCAGATCACCCGCTCGCACCCTCAAGCATAGACGACGATGCACCGGCCCCGATGCCCTGGGATCCCAGCGCGCAGGTCTCTCCCTATGAGAGCGAGTGGGTGTTCAATAATGCGGGTGGCGCAATGGGCAGCATGTACATTATCCACGCCAGCATCACGGAGTATCTGATTGTGTTCGGCACGCCGCTTGGCACGGAGGGACATACGGGCAGGCATACGGCGGATGATTACTTTCATATCTTGGAGGGCGAGCAGTGGGCGGCGCCGGCGCATAGTCTTGTTATGGAGCGGTGAGTTTTCTCCTTATTCTCTATCAGATTATGGACGTGCAATTTGCTGATGATTTGGATTTGCTGTTATAGATACCCGAAAGGTACGGTGCATCACCTGAGGCGCGGCACGGTGAAGCAGTACAAGATGCACGAGGGCTGTTGGGCGTTGGAGCTGGCGCAGGGCTGGATCCCGCTCATGCTGCCGTTCGGGTTTGGGGATACGCTTTCGAGTACGCTTGATTTACCGACGCTTTGGCATACAGTGCGTATCACGGGCCGGGAGATGATTAGGAATCTTCTTGCTGGGAAAATATAAGAGGGGCCCTTCTTCGCGGTGGTGGCTGTAATAGCATCAAAGGCCGGGGTAATAGATCTGGAAAAGACTGTATTATACTATATCGATGGCTGTGGGACTCTGTAAGACTATTATACGGGATACATGGCTGGGCTCGAATGAGCTTCCACGTTGTACACCTCTCTAAACAAAAAGGCGTAAATGCGATCCCCGCGTCTTGCACACCCATCCATCTATTTGAATCCCAGTCTATTATACCTCCACAAATCATCCGTCCACACGGCAGCTAACCGAACGAAACCAAACACCCGCACCACGAGATAAGTTAACTGGAGCATTCCCTTATCTGATAATTTGATATTGTAGTACAGACAAAGGTGAAGAAACAAGAGATGGGCAGGTAGAAAGAAAGGAATGGTGTGATTTAGCTTGGGTGGTTTTTTGGTTGGTTTATAGGAGCTAGAGAGGAGGGGGTTGGGAAGGAGCGAAGGAGCGAAGGAGCGAAGGAGTGAGTCGCAAAGGACCTAGTGAGTGGGTAAGCTATGAGTTGATGGTGTATAACGAGGAGGTGGTGAGCGAATATGTTTGTGAGTGTTACGTAGGTATAGATAGATATACGTACATGTGGTCTATCGTATGAAGAGCCCTGTATCAGATACACTTATTAATAGGGGTTCAGAAAGCACAGTCTGTTCTCCATGGCGCAGCATGATGTCAAACATCCAAGCACGTGATGCAGGCAAGCAAGTAAGTAAAGGCGAAGTGTGAAAATATAACTTATGATATTGGTTTATTGTGCGTCCGCATGCTACGGAACAAGTATATTAATCTGCCCACTTCATCACCGCGTCCAAGGTCTGATCAGACCGGTATATATCCAATCCATCGTGTCCCACGTCCAACCACCCATCATCGCACTGACGTTCAAGGAAACTGGAATTCGCCGACTGAGGCTGATCAAGGTATTTAAAGAGAGTTGTGCGTCAAAAACAGAAACCACAATGCGAATAGCGCGCGATTGACGCGCCCGCTCTAGTGGGTGAGATCATGTACAAAGGTGTGGTATATATAAGAGGTGTGGTTGCCCAAGTTCCAAGGTGTCCTTTTCACTCCAGTCCCATGCATATCCAGAGAGATTCGTGAGATATCAACCCGGATGAAACGTCAAAAACAGAAAACGTCGCTAAATGTCAAATTCGGTTCGCCACCGGCTTACGCAAATCGTGGCGTGGGTTCACTATTCGCCAAAGTCGAATTAATGCGTGGCCGATGGTGCAAAGCCTGGGCTTGCTGGGCTGACATAGGCGCCGGGTATAGGTACGGCGGCGTATTGCTGTTCGCCTGGTGCGGCGGGGACGTGGTCGTATTGTCTTTGTGCGAGGGTGGGTGAGGTTGGTATGGAGCCGGGCGTTCCTGATTGCTCGAAGCCATCCTGTGATAGCTTGGGTGTGGCGCCTTGCACCTTGATCGGAGGTGCTTGTAGCTGGAATGGTCTGGGTTGAGCAACACCGCGTGGATATTGAACTGCATCAGATTCACCATTCTCGGCAGCAGAGAGCGGGTCGACATAGAGGGGATGGCCTGGTGGTGGGCGCCAGCCGCCGGATCGAGGAGACATTGGACCGAATCCTGGCGTATTGGGGGCTGATTGCGACTTCAACTGAGCAAGGTAAAGGTCAGAGCGGGCACGGTCACGTGTAGCCATTGACTTTCTGAGCTTGCGCTTGCTCCAGTAGCGGTAGAAGACGATGCCGTAGATGACGATGCAGAAGACCTCGACGACTACTTCGATAATGCAGCACACCAACGACCAGTCCTGGAGACGGCAGACGAGAGCGTAAGAGACGTCATCTTCGAAGAGCTTGCGGCGCTTGTTGTCCTTGCATGACCAGCCCCAGAGATCTTGACCATTACCGTTGGCCTTGCTCTGGTTCAACACACCAGCACCGACAGCCCACATGACAATACTGAAGATGAAGAAGATGACGGCGAAGGTGGTATAGTAAACAGCGACTTTCTCAGCTCGCTTGTGGCCACCACGGAAGTACGCAGTCAGAATGACGACGGACATGAAGAGCGACACGCATGCGATGACTAGGAGCAGGATCTGAGGCCAGGTCTGGGTTTTGGCAGCCCATGGTGGTAGACTGCTTCTCGCAGGGAGATTTCTTGTGGCATTGAAAATTGAAAAAACGGTTGCAAGCATGGCAAGAACGATAAGACTGCAGGCGAAGTTGACACCTCGGAGAACCATCTTTGCCATGCGTACACGGGTTTTGACTTTCTGTGAGGTGTTAGCGGAAATAGGGTGGATTGGTGTGTATGGTAAGTACCAAGTCTTTTGCTTGTTCCTTCTCTGTGAACTCTTCCTGCTTCTCAAGGATCTGCTCTTCCTTGAAGGTAGGGCTGAGCACATTGTTGTAGTACTCGCGTGGTGGAGCTCCAGGAGACTTGAGAGCACTCTTGAGAGGAGTCTTCGGAGTGGCTGGTGGCAGATACTGTCTGTCGGTCTCCTCGACCTCTACCACCGAAGTGGAGCCAATGTAGCCGAAGCCAACATCTGAGGGCTGTGGTTGAGGCATGTAATGGTTTGTCGGAGGGTCCAGGAATGGGTTCTGCTTCCTTGATGGCTCGACCGGAGAGATGATGGTGGTGGCTTCGGCGAAGCGTGCTGTCCGTGGAGACTTGAGCGAGGGAGCGAGAGAGCCGTTCGAGTCTCGACGATCGAGAGACACGACAGTCTGTTTTTGGTTGGTAGCCATTCTATAGACGGACGACGAAAGTGAGGTGGTTGATGACGGAGAGAAAGAAGAGAAGGCTTAGAGCAAGCACGCTTTGGTCGAGGCCAGCTTGACAAAGCTCAAAGAGGAGGATATGAAGGTACGAGAGATGGAAAGACCAGCGTTCGAAGGAGAGAAGAGAAGAGTAGAAGAAGTGGAGGAGATGAGTTGCCTTTTGTCTAGGCAAGCGCTTAGAGAGACATGGTATGCGTAGTGACAGGGAGCGAGCAGACAGCGCGGGCGTCAAGAAGGATGGAATGAATATCATCAAGCTATTGGCGGACACTTACCAAGGCCTGACCAGCAGGACGACGAAGCAGATTGGTGCAGAGGTAGAGAGGAGCAGGGTGATAGTGTGGAAAATAGACGCCCGGGACGATAGAGGCTGGACTGAGGTGGATTAGCAGATGCAGCAAGACGAATGGACACGACATATGAAGCTCACCTGTATTTCCCACCCTTCGCTCTCCCACGAGTCACAGGAAAGCGCTGAACAGGACACTAACGGAGAACTGGAGGCAGCGCAATGCAACGTCTTGATATGAGGTTTGCTCCTTGCTTGCACGAAGGAGAATTTGCACTTTTGTGACGGTGGATATCAAGAATGAGAGGAAGAAGTCGAGACGTGCAGTGGGCAGAATGTCGAGCATGAGAAGAGGTCAAAAGAAACTAAGAGCAAGAGGAGGATAGTGATGCGGCGTGGAGGCATGATGTTGGACGTTGAATGGATCGTCTTTCTGTCTGTAGCCGCCAGCCCAAGTATGTTGCAGTGCGTGCAGAACGAGGCTATGAAGCCTGATTGGCCAGGGGTTTTCATCTCGCGCATTAGCTTCGGACGACTGGTCAATCAGCGGTCAGGGTCCACTTTCAGCCAGGAGCAGATGCCTGTCCATATCGGCGAATCAGCGTCAGGACAACAGAGTAGATTCGATGCAGCATTATTAGCTCGCAACGAACAAGCCTGCAATGCTTCGTTTGCCGTGCTCGTCCGCGCAAGGACAGGCATTTCCTTGCAGTTATTTGAGCGCCATGCATACTATCAAGTCTGCTCAGAGTCGGTTAGAGCAACACCTCTTCTGAAACTATGTAGTATGTAGTCTGTACCTGGGCAATAGATATGTACGGGCACCTGTATGAGGCACATCAGATAATACCCACCTGCATTTACCCAGTTACCCCGCCTTCCCGTCCAGGCCCCGACACCCGCGTCGTCCCTTCCCTTATTGAAGTGCGCACGGTCCTCTGTGAAACTATACCTAGGTTAGGTAGGGACGATTGACTCCCACGTACTCACGCCACTGCCGCTGCTTCCTCCCTCGGCCTGATTGCGCCTCAATATAGCTAGATACCTAATATCAGTGTATTAGTCACTCACTAAGATATCCATTTGACCCGTACATTCCATACTAGCATATATGGACATGGACGCGAATGGGTTCAGCCTCATTTGCATTACTGCCACTGCCACACTCACGAGAATCCAGGTAATTACTCCTTGACTACGTAGTGCATACTGAGTCACTCCGCTGCCATACCCAATCGCTACATCACTGCTACAGCGCTATCACTTTCGGCTTGTCCAGCACTCGTCTCTACCTTGCATATTGACCCTCGTGTCCTGGCCTGCATCGCCATCACGCGAACCCCTGTTCAGCGGCCCACGTCTCCCGCCCGCAAACTATTTGGACGGGGCGCAGTCCACTTGACCTCGAACACTCCTGCGACCCAGGCTTCAGCCCAGTGCCGACTAAGCACCGTGTTTACCTAGGTAGGTTTGTGATCTGGCCATTCTGTGTCCATCTATGCGCCGGCTTGTGACTTGTGATTGTCGTCATTCTCGTACTATGGTTAACTAATATCAATGCTTGACTTCGATATCTAAAAATATACACAGAAGACAGCACTAAGGATAACTTCGGCCTGTCCCGGTTGGACCCATAGTTTGGACCACGTCTCGTGTATGCTGTGCGTGCTGTATACTCAATGTCTCGTTTGAAACTTCTCGCTTCTACCCGACGAAACATTTTTAGACATTCTGGGAAACTTGTGCAACGTTTGCTACGAAACTGACGGCGAGATGCGAGTTCTGACAGATAATGTGTTGTGCAGCGCCGTTTTTTGCCTTTTGGCTTGCGCACTGCTAGTAACCGTGTAGTGACGTTTCTATCTGGGCAGACTCATCTTGGCATACTTCTTATTCGAGAAATATATACCTTATCATCAAGAGGGTTATTGACACCACCACGGAACTGATGTTGTCAACCGGATGAATTGACTGAATTGCATGGTAGATCGATGTGATGATGCCTGAGGCCGCGATATTCGCACCCTTCCCAAATGCACTCTGAAAATTGAGCGTTCATCGACTGTCTTCCAAAGCTAATAATTCCGTACCACCTATTCCAAGATGGCAATCTTTACTTCCTCTACGATCATCCGCCTCACCTCCATCCTGCATCTCACAATTGCGTACTACCTGCTTGTGTCGCCAAAGACAGTCGCTGACCAGAATTTTGTGTACATGTTAGGGGAAGCTATGGGCATCGTAAGTGACCCTTAAGGTCTACGATTCGTGACCTTGCTGACTCTAGTAGCCCCAAGTCACTGCCTTCAACAAGGCATCCCCTGTTACAGCTCTTCTTGCCGTTCTATTCGCGTTCCTCGGGCTCTCCGATTTCGTAGCCGCGTCCATCAACGAAGAAGCTTCCGTCGCATACTGGAGCGCACAAACGCCTGTTCGACTGATATTCCTGTTCATCATCTCGGGATACACATATCTGTTCAAGAGGGGTGGTATTTTGAGTGCCAAAGGCGTCTCATATCGAGCAGGAGCAGGAGATGAGCTGAAGAACAGCGTGGTGTTCGGCTGGGCTTTTGTGGAGATCACGGCTTGGTTCTGGGTAAGAAAGACATGACTTTGGCTCATGAGAACTTACTGATCTCCGCTCTAGGTCTTTGCAACTATGAAAGAGGAACGGAGGCAGACCGCTGTGCGCGCCGAGGAAAGAAAGAAGAGGGAAGAAAATATGCTGTAGTGAGGCTTCCGGCTATCTGTCGTTGTTTCAGTCCGCTACCTACAGGACGTTATCGTTGCGCTTGCAAATCGTACCCACGGCTCTCACAATTGCGACCACCCATTACCCACCCACCCGCACGAGGCAAGAAGAGGTTGGGCCTAGATTGATATCAAACACCTACTCAGCAGGCGGTCCTGCTGTTAGGGAATTGAGGCCTATCTGGCTTCTCCCAAGTGGTTGTGGAAATCTTGTTCGGATAAAACAAACACGAAGTTTTCTGAACACCTGGGCTGAAATTCGCATCCTCCCACACTCATACCTTGCGAGCACGACGATTTCGGGTAGCACCAATAACGAACCAGGTGCAAAACCAACGCTGAAGCGGCAAGCATTGACAATAAACATCAATCCAGCTGTGGTGCAATAGCACATTGAAGAAGACAGGTCAAATGATAGCAGTCTACAACTAGCTCCCTACTGAGCGTCAGTACTTCAACACATGTACTCAAAGTGTGAGAATGTGTATATACATGAGAGATGAGATAGAGGATGTCAGCCTCACTGTATCAACATGCGGTCAATAACCCAATCTTATGAATATGCGATACTACATATACGACGGTATAAAGGCAGATATGTACGTGTCGTTTTCTAGGCTTAATCGTATCATTACAGGGCAGACAAAAGGATGGCCGATGTGGGTACGTGAGTTGTACTCATAGATGTCTTACAACGTAGACTCGTATTCTTATTCCACAAAGTAAGATGTTAAATAAGTATAAACAAAGATGAACTTATTCACGATTTAGCCTGTGGAACAGACCCACTTAGGGCAATTGTCGATAAAAATAAAGGGATCTGCATGTGGACCGCGGCCCCCTAGGGGTGGGAGGGGAGCTAGAGCCTAGCTCGCCTAGATCCATGTCAAGGGTCAAGGGTGAAGGATGAAGAATGCTCAGGCAGGATCCTGGCCTCTATTGAACTCAGCCCCAAAGTGCTGCTCGTATTCTACTCTCAACCCCAACCGCAACTCCTGAACGCATCCGTCCCTTCAACATGGCCTCCTAACAGAGCTGATATACGGACAAGTCACATCCTTTCGTGTCAGGTAGCCTACAGCATCCTTTGTGCGCACATGAGCCATGAATCAATACGGATATCAGACCTATGGCTCAGGCCCTCCTCCGAACCAGAATCAAAATTGGCAACAAAACCAGAGTACGCAATGGCAACATACCGCACAAGATCAGGTACAACAACAACATCAGCAGCAGCAGCTACCACAATCTGGCTACAACCCGGGGACCTATGGAGTCATGCCTGGCGCGCAACAGAACGGAGCGCCTGTGCCCCAAATACCGGTACGTGTCGAGACTTCGGCTTCATCTGAGCCAACCTAGCTCGAAGCTAACTTGTGCCAGCCCAGAGATTCAAGCCAGCAATATTCACAATATAATCAAAATGCTCCTCCTCCTCCACCGAAACTTCCTGGCGTATATCAGTCGAACTCACAACAACATACCTATAGTGCTCCAACTCAACCGCAAAACTCGTATGGCCAAAGCAATGTGCCATACCAGGTACCCCAACCACCTGTCCCACAGCCTTACTATCCCCCTCCGTCAACGACACAGACTCCCGTGCAGTATGGCTCCACGCAGGGTAGCTTCTCCGCGCCCTCACCTCCGGTTCCGTCATCGAGCATGCCGGGAATGAGTGAGAGTAGACCTGCTTATATACCGCCTTCTCTATCAGGCCAAGGCGTTGCGTCGTATATGCCGAGCAATACAAATCCTCTACCAGGTGTCTACGTTCCTCCTCCTCCAGATGTTCCGGCCTGGACCCAGGCCAGTCAAATTGCCCCAAAGAACAAATTCAAATATACGCCTCCAGTCGTACATCCCAACTACCAGAATAGCACTCCAGATTACGGCACGAATCCAGCAGGAGTACACTCATACCAACAACCTGGTGTCCCATCCTCAGGACAGCATATGCCACCACAGAACCAACAGCAATGGGAAAGCCAGGGACAGCCGCAGCAATACGCCCATACTGCCCAAGGCCAGTCTGAGTACACGAACCCCACTCCAAATCATACTCAGCAGAATCTGTATCAACAGCCGACCCAACAAACACAGAGTTGGAGTGGCCCTCAAGAGCCGAATCCACAGCATGTATACAGCAATCAGCCACAGTCGCAGCCACAAACGCAAAATAATTGGCAGCAGCAAAGCATGAGTCAAGACAGCAACTTTCACACTTACCCACAACCTCAAAATCAGCCAGATCATCGCCCGTCTATTCCTATTTCTCAGGATTCGTATTCATCTGTCTCTTCGCCTCATAATGAGCCCATATCACCCCTTTCACACAGGCAAAGTATGGACTTTGGTAGAAGCAATCTACCCATAAGGAGAGCGGACTCCCTTGGTCTAGGTCGTAAACCTGTAGGGTCATCTGCAAGCTCAATCAAGGAAGAGGCTGTGCCACCAACAGCCCAAGCTCACACTATCTCTCCTGCGACACCGGCTGCGACCGGAGCATCTGCTCTTGGGTTCGGGGGGCCCTCGGATTGGGAACATTTCGGCGCGGGCGTCGAAGAGGTTGATGACACCGCAAGCTTTGATGCGAAGGTCACTCAGGGACCACCGTCACCTAAAGAACATATCAGCGAACTTCCAAGCAACCCTTCACCTCCGCCACATTCCGCATCCACCCAGGAGGTGGACCATCGCCCCGGACCTGCCACCGAAGGCTGGCCTACTCCACCAGCGCCTGCGCCTGCGACGTTAGACATGCCTCCTCCGGGTCTCCCTACTGGGTACGACCCGATTCCGCCACCAGAAGCCACACATAGTTCGAACGCCAGTGTCGTCTCCATTGAGCAAGGACGGAGCGGGACTCCAGCCCAGCAACAGTGGGACCGACGGTCTGCTCCAAGTTCTCGACCATCTTCCATAGCCAGCTTAAGACAGCCATGGCAAAGGCCAACCGTCCCTCCAAATAAGATATCGGAGACGACTAGTACCTCCATGTCAAATGACGGTGGCTTCGTGTCTCCTAGTCAACATTCCAACCAGATACATCAATCTCTCGGGCCTTCGTCTAACGAGAATCAAGGAGCATCAGCAGCGCAGCAACAGCACGACCCTCATGATCACTCTGTAATGCATGCTGCGCATGTATCTCCTGTGCTTGAACCGAACAACGATATCAATAGCGGTAATAAACCAGACGAAATTGCCTCTCGCTTTGGTATCGATGACGGATCACTGACCATGGAGAGCAAGCAAGCCCCGGTGGAGCGCCAGGATACTCCAAAACCCGGAACGCCACCAAAACCAAGAGATCTTATTCCTGATCTTGACCCGTGGTACGCTGGCTCTTTGGAACGGTACATTGAGATGCTTCGGCAAGAAGCTGCGGCTCTAGCCGTTGAAGATAAAATAAGTATCTTCAAAGGGTTCTTAGCTGCTGAATCCCAAGCCCGCGGTATACCTTACTACCACGACCTACCTGTTGGCCCAGTAATCGCTGCAATATCGGATACAGCGGATGCACAGCTGAAAGACGAGCATGAGGGGGCCGTGATCGAGTCGAAACCAAGTCTGGATGTGACTAGACCGAAGGTATCTACTACCGTCGATGATTTTGTCCTTGTGAGCACCGAAGAGCAGTACAGTCCTGGTGGTCGACCGGTCATGATTGGTCGGTCTCAAGATCAAGATACACCAGCTTCAGACGTTCGTGAAAATGACAGTAGCCGGCCACCGACGAGGGAATCTCCGGATGACCAGACAAAGTCTTTTGTATCGCGTGAGAACCCAGATCCAGCGCGGAAGGGGAGCCCGAGTAATGCATACACGCCATATCGCCACAATTTGACGACCAGTGACTCCAACCAGTCTGCTAAATTGACATCTTCAGCTCCAGTCCCAGATGACACCAGCCCACCAAGTACACAACCTACACAAGATATGCCCCCTCCGGGCTTCAAACCATACACCCCTACGGAAGTACTTACCAGTGTGTCGATGGTTGCTTCGCCTCACTTGTTTAGTCCGACTGCAGAGGGTCATAGATTTACGAGCTCCAATTCGAGACAGGAGCATGATCTGTTCTTCAATAAAGAGCCACCCAAACCGGAAGCAAAACTTATTCCCTCGACTTCGATCAGCCCCGCGACGCCAGTGGATCGTAAGCCCGATTCGCCTCCCATTGACGTCCCTAAGGGAAACCCGCCACAGAGTCTACCGACGAATCCTGAGCCATCACATGTGTCGACGTCCGTCCCAAATAAACAAGCCGATGTGCATAACCTCAAGTCGAAGTTGCCGTCACGAATACCTTCTGTAGCCCCGTCCCATCCCCACCTAGCCATGATACTGGACGATCTCCCTAAACGCTTTCCATCGAACTTTGCATTCATCTCCGAGTTGACCAAGTCGTTCGAGGCCACCGCCATGGTGCTGCGTCAGAAGAATGAGAAAGAGCGCCAACAGCGACAAGAAGCCGAGGAGGCGCGTACGAACAGCTTATTTGATAACAATGAAATCAGCTACGCGGATATTGGTGTCCTTGAAGACAAGTTCAAGGCTGATGAAGCGCAGCACAAGGCACAGGAAGACCAGGCAGAGTACAACAAGTACAACGAAGCTGTCTTCAACGAAGTGTACCTACGTCTGCAAAAGGAGATCGGCGAGCTTATGGAGTCCTGGCAAGAGACAATATCTCACCTCGAGCATGGCCTTGCTGGCAAAGCCGCCATCGAAGGCGGCTCCACGGAAGGCGAGCCCGGGACCACTTTTCAAGCTGTTCAAACGATCCGCGCGCTGCACAGGGCTCTGGAAGAGCGTCATGATCGTGTTGCGGGTGCTATTTCGGAACGCGATAAGAAATATAAGAAGACACAAGTGCAGCCGCTGTATGCAGCAGGCAATATCAAGAAACTGAAGGAAATGGAGCGACACTTTGACGCCGCAGAGAAGAATGCGAGCCTACAACACCGCGAGCAACGCGCTATGCGGCTCAAGGAGTTGTTTGATATTGTTGAGTATAATGTGCAGCGTGCTGTAGAGCAGAACTTTTCATACCGCAAAGAGATTCTAGACGCTCTGCCTGCGGAAAGCGATCCTGAAGTTCGTAAAACGGCCAAGGATACATTACGTCTCTTGTCGGATAGCTCGATGGATCTCATGCAGGCGTTGGGTGAGATCGAGCGTGAGCTGTGTAATGCAGAATTCGATGTCGAAGTCGGACGTACGCGTGCAAGGCCCGAGGCTGTGGACGATGCTGTCATCAAGAAGGTGGAGACGCAAGGGGCCAAGGAAGTAGAACGAGTGGAGCAAGATGTCAGAGAACGTCTCGCGGTACTCGAAGATGCATGGAAGGAGGTCGAAAAGGCCTTTGAACAGTCTGAACAGCCATCACCACCCACTGACGATGGGCTAGATGACAGAGCTCGAGCTCAAAAGAGAGCTCTCGAGGAGGCGAAGAGGAGGAATGGGGATCTTTGACTGGCATAATATGTGAGAGAGATCTGAGTTGGAAAATTGCGATTTGAGGATTTTGCGCACATATCACGACCTTTCGGCATTGCTCGCATGGTGTAAGGCGCATCTCTATCTAGGATACCATCTAAAGTTGGTGTTTGGTTCGCGTCACAATGTTCCTCTTGCGAGAAGGCTACTGTATATGTATATAGCTCTATAGAAAGGGTGTTTGCAGTACCAAATTCAGACCCAGCATTCTGTATGAGGCCCCGAGATAGACATCGCTATATTACATGATGCATCTGTTCTTGATTGGCGCCGATTCAAGGGGCCTGAAGCTTCTACCAGTCCATGGTCACCAGATCCAGTTCCTCGTTCCAGTTTCGAATGAGCAAGAGATCAGGTTTTTTTTTGGAAGGTTCGTCGACATAAATCATCTGAGGTTCAGGATTCAAAGGAAAACCACCCATACTGTAACCTGTCATCTTCGGATGATCAAGGCTTAATGGATCGAGGAGTGTGCGCGAAAGGCGCATACTCGTTTCAATTTCCCCTTTTCTCATTTGTAATACCTTTTTGCGCTCACCACTATAACCTCTTCATCGCAGGCATCCCTTTACCCGGTCTGCCACTCTAGCGACGACCAGACGAGTCTGTGGTCCACGACACAAGATAGATGCGTGCGGCACGGAGTTCAAGATACAATATCTCACGCCATGCACGCATGGGTATGCCGTGGACAGATATCACAACTCTAACGACCGCCTATCTCCCATACGCCAAACACCTTCCATCTTGTCCATTTAGTATCGCCGCGAAGCATACCCGCCCCCCCAAAAAAATAAAACCACTCAAGCGCTCATTTCCGCTGCGTCAGCTCTGCCAATTGCGCCTCTAGCGCAGCGACCTGGCCTGTCGTACATCAGCATCATCGTTTGCTCTACGTCAAGAAACGACTGAAAACACACAAGGGCCGGGGGGAGAACGGGGAATGGAGGGGGGACAAGGAGAAGGCTATGCATAGACTCACCTTTCAGATCCCTGGCCAATTCAATGTTCTCGAGCTTCAGCCATGCGAAGAGCAGGAGCTCGTATGTGAAGAGGGCGCCGAGGAAGACTTTGAGTACGGGGGAGCCGAATGTGTAGTAGAACTCGCGCTATCAGGGATTTTGTTAGCTTTCTCTCCCTCTATATATATATATATATATGTGTGTGTGTGTATGTGTGGTGTGTGATGTGGGTGTGTAAATTGGACGAGGGTTACGTACGTGCGGGTTCGACTTTGGAGGCGTGGGAGGGTGTGGTTGTTGTGGTTGAGGAGGTTGGTATGCGGGTTCTGAGATGCAGCGCCGGGAGGTCAGTGTTGTGGTTGCGATTGGGGGCCAGGAGGGTGTGAGGCGGGAGTGAGAGAGTGCGGAGCGACGAGGAGGAGCGGCGAGTCGGGCGAGACGGGTGGTGAGTTGGAGTCTTGAGGTGTTCATCGTGGAATTGGAGCGGAAGTCCTGTCTCTTTCGCGACGGAGAGGTTTGCAGCTTGTAGGGGAGGTAAGTAGTAGTTGACGTTGGTGGAAAGGCGAAGCTTGCTTTAAAGAGCTCTATGCATACTTTGTAGATGGATCTCACAAGCCGACAGGGATCATCCCGCGCGTGAACCTAGCGGCGCCAAGAACTGGGGATGGGATTAGGACAGGTTGTCAGCAAGTAAGCGGCCTGCTTTGAATAACGAATTAACATCTGTACTCTTCTTTTTCTCCTCTACAAACCGAGCCGATATAACACGGCACCATCCTCCTCGTTCTACCTAATTCTCCCAAACCAACCGTCTCCCGTGCGCTGTACTACACTCTACGTTCTTCCTCACCCTCGGCTCCATACGTACAAACATATACATACACTCAACAATGGTCTGTCGTTGAGAATGCTGCCCGGGAAGATGCATAGCCCTGACATGTTACCCTCCAGGCACAAACACCTCAGCAGCGTATGGCTAACGCCAAATACGCCAAGCGCGAAGAGGCAAAGCATGGCAAGCCTCAAGCGGCCCTGCAAAAGAAGGAGGTTCACAAGAGTCCCATCAGCAAGGGCTGGATTAGTGAGTTCTCGAAACACTCCGGAGAAGAGAGTCATCGTATTACAGAACATAAATGGCTGACACAATGTCAACCTTAGTCCTCCTTGCCTTCGTTGTTTGCGGTGGATTGATTGTCGAGCTTTTGAGGTTCTTCTTCTAAGCATATAAAGCACAAAATGAGAAGAGATTATGCTGCTGCTCAAAGAATAGTACTTGTCTGGTTGTACATCTCATGCATCGCTATGGTGTCTACATATTGGAGTTCATGGAATATCCACGGTCACGGCTGGAGAGAGTTTACGATTAAAAGTGTGGGTTGCTTCTTTGTTCATATGCTATAGCCTATACAATGCAGTGTACAGATCTCATCTAAGACCCTGAGGGCTCATCAAGAGATATCAATCTCCGTTTCTTCTTCTTTTTGGGCTTCGCGTCTGGTTCTCCATCCGCTGCCCCCTCAACTAAAGCGTCAGTCCCTTCGACAGGTTTCTTCGCCTTCTTTTTCTTCTTAACGACAATGGCTTCTCCGCCTTCATCTACCGTTGGGGTATCATTCCCTTCAACCTTGGCTTTCGGCTTCTTCTTCTTTCTTTTCACGACCGTGCCTTCAGGAGGTAGATGCTTGGCCTCTATCCTCTCGTTGGCGCGCTGCATCTCCAGCCGCATGCGTTCGACTTCTTTGATTGCTTTTGCCATTTCTGCTTCCTCTTGTTCCCGTCGCTCGATGTCAAGTTTGCTTACATGATCCCCATCCTCGTCGAGTGATAGGCTACCAAGACCTGAGGAGTCGAGTTGCAGCAATGCCTTCTTACCCTTCGCCGAGGACCTTGGTAAGACCAGCTCAGGACGCGCGGATTCCAAAGACGATACGTCTTCACTACCAAGATTCTCATCAGTCAGTATCTCGAAGTTTCGCCTCGTTTTTTGTTTTGGGGGCGCTGGTCCTGGACTCCTGTCACGAATTTGACCAGCTTGTGAGAGATCGAGATCCATGATCGGAATGGAATCGATATCAACCTCTTCTCCGTTGTTCGTTCTCAGTACGTTCGGAGTTGACGTACCGGATCCTTCAGCAGGTATATAAAAGGGGTCGTCCTTGTGTCGTTCTCTACGTTCTGCCTTCCTTCTCGCGACGATGTCCGGATCAAGATACTCTTCTTCTGCACTCCTCTGGTAGGATGTATACTCTGATTTTGGCTGCTCTAAGCGATCTGCTGCAGCCACAGGCTCTGGTCGCGTACTTGGCTTCTCGTAGTAGGCTCTCGAAACCTCGTCTTCGACATCGGATCCTAGAGCAGAATCATACTCCGCTTGCCGTAGTAGAGATTGTAGACTATTATTAATAGGAGCATCCAGATCTAGCTGATCGGGAGGAGTGACACGTTTCTGCGCACCGGGAGCCACAGGATTTAGTTCCATACCCATGAAAAGAGACGGTATAGCTTGTGTAAGCAATAATGGCGGGTCAGCAAAGTCTCCATGGGTGTCTCCTGTCTCCTGTGCGGACGCTGCTTCGGATGAAAGTCTCATGAGCTCAAGATATTCAACAGCTCGTTCTTGCACTTCCAAGTCTGGGTGCATGGCTAGAGGTTCCAAAAAATGAATCACTCTGGCTACCAAGAGAGACACAATTGTCTTACGCTCTGGGGTCCATGAGATGCTATCGCTCCCTGATAGATGTGCGAATACCTTGGGCACAGCCTGAATGAAGGTGGCGAGCGTTTGATTAGGTAAGTTTATGGTCGAAGGGTGTAGCAACGATGTCATGACAGCTTGAGGGTTCGTAGCCAGGTTTGCATATTCTCCCACGATCCAGGCGGCAGCCTCTAATACCCCTTGTCCACCATTGCCTGATACTGTGAACATCTTGTCTCTGGTATCCACAAGTACTAATGATTGAGCCGCTTCGGTGACCTCTGGCCGAACACTTTTGACCCTCACAGCTACATTACGTAGCTCGCGACCGATATCGTAGGATATATCGTCAGAAGTGAGACTATGGCCACCTCCTGTGTACTCCATGGCTCCCGTAGTACCCTTTACCGATGGACAAACCCGCACCAATTGGACCAAAACGTCGATATACCAGTCGAAGTCGTTGATATTCGCATATGTGTCGCGAGCACACATTTCTATGATTCTTCTAATCACGTTTATCCGGTAATCTTCTGGCAAAGGCGGTGCTTGGTCTGAACGAATCTCGGCAGGGCGTAACGATTCTTCGGCCTCTGAGTCATCTGAGTCTGCATAGGGTACCACACCGCCATGATATCCTCTATCGTTCTCCGGATCGGCTAGAGCGGACTCAATTGGCGCATTACGTAGCTGTCGCATCAATCGAGCGATTATTGAGACGAGGTTGTCGGGAGATACCAGACCCACGACCAGGTCGAGGGCTCGTGTTCGTATTGATATATCTGGGTCGTCAATACATTCAAGGATCACATCTTGGTGTAACGAGACCAGTTGTGGATGCGATGAAACAATGCTCTCAAATGCAAGTAAGGAGACGTATTTGACTGCAAACGTAAGTAGGGGCGTAAACCCTTTCTGGAAAACTCACGATTGGGGTCGCCCTCGATGACCAGCATGCTTCGTAATTTGCCAACGCATAGCTTCGCTATTTCGTCACCTTCCACGGTTCCTTCTATGCTTGCTAAGATACCACCTTGTATAATGCCGTGGATACATTCGTACAAGAGAGACATAGCAGGGGTCGTCTTGATGATATTTGTCAAGGGTGGTAGAAGCTTCTTCACGAGACGTGGTTCAAGGGGCGTCAGAGTTGCAAACTAGACACAGTAAGTCAAACGTCGTCGGGGGATCTTCCCATTGCCATACAAGTTTTATGATCTTGATAGCCATCCAATTATTTCCACCTTGAACTAGCAAGTCGAACAATCGCGGGGCCAAAGGGAGGAAGTCCTGAGGTCGCCGCCATCCCAGCTCGCAGATTACGTTCACGACAGCAGCAGTAACGCTGGGGTTTTCGTTCTCATCTTGTAGGCGCTCTTTAATCCTGGGCCAAGCGGGACGCAAGGTTTCTGGGTACACTAATGCCAACCGATATAACGTTACAATCGTCTTCTTCCTTATGAGGGGGCTCGAGTGTGTGAGTCGCGGAAGTATGTCTGAAAGCAGCGAGTTGGCCATGGAAGGATTGATCACATGTGGGACAGCTATAAGAGGGAGCGATATCGTAGTCAAGCTCGGAGATGTCAGGTCCTAGACCAGCGTCAGAGCATCTTTTTACGCAGGCCTTGAAGGGTGGTACACACCTTCTTCAATTGGTTTTCCGCCAACATGAGAACCTCAGTATCTTGTCTGAAGCTTTGGACTGCCGCCAGGTATCCAACCCTTTTCTGAGCAAACTTCTGCGACGATATCACCTCCAGTACGTGGAACGAGGCCCATGACATGTCGTGACCAAACATTTCGAGATACGTGAGCTTTAAAAGCGCGGTCGCCTTGAGGTCTGAGAGTATTCCTTAGCACTGAGCACCTGGGATCTGACTTTGATTTCCTCTGACCCATATCGGACCCTCTGATTTCCTTCCTGCATTCTCGTATGCTCTCTTGTATGTATTCCCTCTCGCCGCCCTTGTGGTTCCGCAGGCCACGGATGAGGTCATATAGAGACTTCTCAAACCTAAGTAGACGTTTTAGCTTGACGTGGGATCTTATGTCCCATAGACCTACATTTTAGCGGTCTGAGGCTCAAGCCTGCGGCAACGTCCAGGTTGCCTATTATTGAGCGATGGTGGTGGGGTAGCGGTCGGTCAAGTGTGACGAGTGCCCGAGAGACATAGTCGAGAAAGTGACACTCGTTAAAGTCTATAGGAAGTACATGAGCTTCACTTCAATTTAAGATTCGGAGAGTGTATGTGTAATATGTGTGCTCTATAGTTATAAGAATGGGCGCATGTCCAGTATATCAAGACGACCGCGTTCCGAACTAAGGCCGCTAAAGCTTCATCCATCAACAGTATCTCGTAACAAGCATCTAACCTGCCAACCTCCAGCCAATTCTTCCAGGTTCGAATATAACAACTTCTAGACATGGCTTTCCCTGATCTGCTGCACCCGCCCTCGCACACATCGCAGTCCTCCGCTCTCCGCCTCTCACAGGAAGCTCCGCGCATCCTTGCCAAAGCACCGACAAGCTCTCTCCCATACCCGCTCTCCCTTCTCTCCTCCTCCGAAACCGAAGAGACATGGACCATATACGAAAACCTCTTCCTCTCATGTCTAAGGACAGGAGACAATGTCTCCGCACGGAAATGCATCGACCACCTCACAGCCCGGTTCGGCGCGGTCAACGAGCGCATAATGGCACTGACGGGCATATACAAGGAGGCTGCGGCGGCAGACACGGCAGCTCTAGTGAAGGTACTAGACAAGTACAATGAGGCAATCCAAGCAGATCCAACGAATATGGTAATCCCAAGCATGCCATTTCGAACGCCAATCACTGACTGAGCCTAGCCTGTCCGGAAACGCAAAGTTGCAACCCTCAAAGCTCTCAATCGCCCTGCGGATGCCATTGCTTCTCTTGTAGAGCTCCTCGATCTCTCGCCCACAGATGCAGAAGCCTGGTCGGAGCTCTCAGACCTATACCTTGCACAAAGCATGTTCTCTCAGGCAATATACAGTCTCGAAGAGGTCCTGCTGATCTTTCCAAATGCCTGGGCCGTATGTTCACCTTAACATCAACCACGACAAACTACAGCGCTAACATTAATGCAAGATGCAAGCTCGCATGGGCGAACTCCTCTACCTCTCCTATCTCTCATCTCCCGCCGACCCCTCCACGCTCAGCGAAGCTCTGCGCCGGTATTGTCGCAGTCTTGAGCTTTGTGACGACTATTTACGCGGCTACTACGGGCTCAAAATTACATGTCAGAAGATTCTTGAAAATGCACCCAAGACTAGCTCCAAAGCAGTAGCCGCTTCAGAGGACTTACCGCCCCCGAGTCCTGCAAAAGTAGAGAAACTCCACGAATTGGCAACAAAGAAGCTAGCGGAAATTGTGCGAAGAGCCAGTCAGCAAGAGCCAGGTTGGGATGGCTATGATGAGGCGGAACTGATAGCGGCAAGAGCACTACTAGATAGAGACGCAGAAGTTATAGTGAGGTGAAAATACAGAGTGTCAACGAGCTTTGCACCATACTAGGGATCAGCACGTTTGCTGTGTGAACGGAGGCGTGTATTGAAAGAATTTAGGAATAGGTGTGCTATCGTCACTATGCTAAGGTTGCTAATGTGCTGATCTGCTACGTCTATATAGAGGCACACCCTATGCGGACTCCACAAGGTTGAGGAGAGACAAAAAGTGCCGAAAAGGATGAACAGGAATGAGAATGAGGGGATATCGCAAACCTCGCTATGCCAGTGCACCAAATCATTTAGTCATTACCATGTGCCCAACAGCACCAACTGATGTAAGCTGGCCCCTATGTTGGGCGCCATGCATACCGCATGTTTCAAAATCATTGCCCATATGCCACTATTCTATCGTTAGTAGATGTCTCAAAAAGAACATAACATGGATACCTACAGGCAGGGATCACAATCGGACCAAACTTGAGTGACGTATTGTACTGCCCATCCCCTTGGACCATAAAATCGACCGCGATGCTCAGTCTCCCAGCTGAGCCTCCATTAGCTTGCTGTCCTGTGAAGTTTCCATGTACAACATCCGGATCATAAGCGACGCATGCCACGTAATTGCGCCGGCCCATAAGGCGTTTCATTTCTCGTGGTTGGCCATTCACATCCTGAGTGAATATCTCCATCATGTCCTCTTTTGTATCAGATACGACATTTGTGCTACGATGGCCGTTGGCAGGGACGTAGAGCTGTTTGTTATTGTGTAGGAGGCGAAGTACGTATGAAGAAGGTGGAGTGTTGACGATCGAGGACGATATGATCTGATACATGGACTTGTGATCCTGTGGCTTGGACGGGTCGTGAAGAAGGCCAGCACCGCAGCAGTTGACATCTGTGTACGTCGTCAGCTCTATTGAGGTTGAGATCAAAGATAAAATATTACCCCCGGAAAGGAAAGTCATGCGGAGAGACTTGTTGTGTGCGATGCCTTGTAATGTGCGGATGAGATAGGTTCGCTCGAGATCCTACATGTCATGGTCAAAATAAGCCGAATTCCTGACCTTCCTCGAACTGACCTTTGAATCATGTGTCCACTGATCTCGGAGCTCGTCAAGCATGTCAATATCGCCGAATGGACTGAGGATTCCGCTCATTAGGCCGGACTTTCCAACCGCTTTCTTTACTGAGCTGAACCCATCTCCGACCATACTCTTCGCTCCTACCACCCCAGCCATCGAACTGGTAACTTTACCTAGCATGTTGAAAGTACCAGTCACGGCCTTCTTGCCAGTTGCCATAGTGCTAGCTAAGTGCTCTACGGATTCGAGTCTAGGGTAAACAATCGGGACCGGAATCATCCATATACAATGCTGTACGCTATGTGGAAGCATCGCAATCTTTGGAAAGAGCCCCTGATACGTTGGACCAGCCATGACCTGATGTGGATTTCGCTCCGAACGGCAGTCTGGGCCGACTACGACAACAGCAGGTCCCAGGTATTTTACAAAGTGCCAACCAGTTCCTGTAATGGTGAAGAGATCTTGATCACCACTAACATTACGGAGAATTTCGAGTGTAGTATGATGCTGGAACAGCAAGTACATTTCGATGCCTATCCTCCCAATGTTCTTAAACATGTTAGAGAATTGCATATACTCAGGGTACGAGCCAAAACCATCAAAACTAGGTAAGAGTCAGTACTTACTCCTACAGATAACCTGCCAGTGTACACTTACATATCATGGTCATCTAGGGTCAGAATGTGAGGTATCTGAGCGAAAGCTTCTCGTAGCTGTGGTTGATCAAAGTGGCTAGTATAATAGTGAAAGTAGGCGTGTGTGACGTCTTCTTCATGCTTTGCTGTCCAAGGGGCATTTTTGCGTATCTCTTTGCCACTCGTCGCCGTCCATTGCTTGAGAAGAGGAATTTCCTTCCATATTCGATCAGCATAAATTTGGTCTCCGAGGCCTAATTGAACGTGGAAACCTCCACATTCAGCATGTTTCTGCAGAATATCTTTCCACATGAATCCTACGCCACCAAGCTTAGCGCGCTCATTCTGATTCACATTCAAGGCAAAGTCGTTGCCTGAGTGCGCAACGAATCGCCAGCTAGTCTCATAACGCCCCGCGACCAAGAATTCATATCGCGTACAGCCGAGATGAGATGTAATGGCATACGTCCATTTCGCCGCATGATCATCCTCCATTTTCAAATCGATGTCATATCTGTAGAACATCCATCGTTGGTGAGTGTATATAGGATTGGCTTTCAATTGACGAGGGTTGGGGGAAAGATCAATACTCTGGTGAATATGAATGGTAGGCGGTTGGGGAGCATCAGTGACGAGTAGAATTGAGCCAAGCCAGAGTCCACGCTCAATATCCATATTGGTGTAGCGCAGGTATGGCCCAAAGTACACACCATTCGTAGGTGCAACCTTAAACATGTCAATACCTGCTGTGGGGGGTGGACCTGTAAACCCTGTAGTCGTAGGGGTGGCCAGGCCAGCCATGCTCATCATATTTTCTTGGTACGTCGCATGTTGAGTAGTAATACCTGGAGAAAGCAGAGGCTTGCTAAATGAGCTAGTACTAGGAGACGTCAGGGGATTCACAAAGGTACCAACTGGTGACATGGGCTCGTTGAGGTTGAGCGGAGTTGGCCCTTTTGGAAATTCCCATTGTGTCGACTGTGTTGGAAGGTGTATATAATAGTACTGCCCAGAGTTCTGATCCAGATGCGCGATCCACCCTTCTGGTAGAGGAGGAGGAGATGCAGGCCCAGGACCAGGGGCTGGAGAAGAATTTACCTGGGCATACTGTACTGGTGTAGAACCAGGTTGTAAATTGGAAGGACCAGCCTGTTGCCGGGGATCATTGGCGAATGCAGGATGTGATTGCATGCTTGGATCCGCTGGAGCAGTGCTCGGAGTTGGTTGAGTCACCACTGGGCGCGGTTTCTCGTTAGGATAACCTTGGGCTGTACTGGTCCCACCTCCAATGCTCGAGTATGCGGGTGGTGGTTCCTCGTGAATATTGAGCCGGTTCATTTCCTGTTCGATAGGGTGTTCTGGGTGTATTACAGGTGCTTGAATGCCACCTTGCCCACTGCTATGCTGCTGTAACGGTATTGGTGCCTGACTTGGCGGGGACGATCCTGTTGCAGCGGGCGAAGATCCTCTGACTTCTGTAGGCCCTTGGTATACCATCGGTGGTCCATGAGGCTGACTCCCTGGCTGCTCAGTCGGTGTCCACGGCCGTCTTGGAGGCTGCTGCTGTTGTTGAATTTGAGGCGGCGGCGTGGGTTGCTGGACGGGTTGTCCCCCACCGACATTCGTCCTAATTGGGGGCGGACTTCCGTATTGATTCTGTCTTTGGGAAGCAGCTGCGCTTTGTGCTTGTATGTTACTGAGAGTTGATGTTCCGGCAATGCCTGCAGCTGCATAGCGTGCTTCGATATCACCATCTGGAGGCCCGACTATTGGGGTTTCTGGAGGTGGAGGAGAACCACGTTGTGCTTTCGTGGTGGCGTTCGAGGCTGTCGAACTCAGGCGGTTGACGCCTCCGGGATTTGGTATTTTGAGACCCGAGCCTTTAGAGCCACCTCCATTGGGTGGAGGCCAGTATTGCTGGTGGTATTCTGGGTACGGATTTGCGTTTGCAGCATCCCCCGGTACCCCTGGAGGACGGGGTGCCTTCTGGAACAGATCTTCCTTGTCAGGCGTCTCTGGTCCTGGAGATTGTGGCAAAGGTTTCGGAGCGGTCCCTCTCCTCTCGCCGAGGGACTGCTTTGGCGCAGCCTGCTGCTGCGCATAGCCTGATAATGTTGGTCGGTTCGGATCGTTCGCATCGAATTTGACTCTGGTTGAAGGGGAACCAGAAGTTTGGCTGGTATTCGATCGACGTCTTCCACTTTCCACTGCTGTCGGATTCTTCGAGCTTCGTTCTCTTTCTGAAGACATTGGGCTGTATACTGGCCGCGCGGCCGGGCGATCGTCAGGATATGGTAGAGGAGCAGTGGGGGCTTTGGTAGGAGGTGGGAAAGCTTGTTGCGCCGCCCGACCATAAGCTGCTGAGGCACTGTCTGCGGATCCGGTACGCTGGGCGGGCGAGACTGGTGAGTTGTCCTTCTTTTGAATCCTTAGAGGGCCCACGGTAGGAGTCTCTGGGTCATTTGAGGCTGGAGGGCGCATAAAAAGCTCCTCGTCGGCTCGTCCTTGGCGCCGTTGGCCATCCATAACTTCAAGAAGCAAGCACACGTCTGGTATTCTTTATGCGCTTCCGAATCTGCTGTGGCGTTGCTCCGTGTACGTTGTTGTCGTCCGTTGCGGGGTCGTGGGATATAAATGCGGGGTCCTTGTGAGCGACTCGTATGATGCGCAGGTAGGAAGAAGAGTCAGGAGCTTTGAAGGAGAGAGGAGTTTGAAGTATGAGGCAGTGAAGAGCCCGAACACTAGGCAGATGATTCTGTGACGTTGTCGTATCACAGGCCCCAACCTGGGCTTGCAGCAATGAGGATGGACTGGGCAGCAAGGAGGGTGATGATGATATGATTGGCCGACGAGCCGCGCGCGTTCCAAATCGTCACGCCAAGCGTACTCCACCGCCCTTGCTTGCATCCCATCATCCATGACAAGCTTGACGAGGTCTCCATTTGGGTCCGCAACTTATCTAAACGAAACGGGCGGTTTTAATATCATTATAGATATCACGAAATCGTTGTATACTAGATCTGGTCTTAATAGGATTGAGTAAAATTGATAGGATATCCGACATGTAGGATGACTTCATATATTCACCTCGTGCGTTATGTGGAAGAATGGTTTGGTTACCAGCATAGTAGTATTTGTGAGCTATCTCATCCTTTGATTATCAGTGCAGATGTCACCTCCAATCTGCTTTCATCCTTGCAAATGTTGCTATCCGTGAAATCCTTGCTGTCGCTCCTCTCGGGCAGATAGAAAGTATAAATCTATCTACCTCGACCATGTGCAATGCCCAAGGAGCTTCTCAGATAGCCCGGCCAACACGCATTTTACTTTTGAAACGCCTGAAGTGCTTACGATCACGACTTTTGAGCCGTCACTGCGATGAGACATTCGCGAAACCAAAAACATTCATGTGTCTTGGCCATACACGCAAAGATAAAAAACCAGGATGAAGTCGCTTTTATAGTAGGAGGATCGACAATATCGAAGAACCGTAGAGCCGATGGAGAGCAGAAAAGCAAGATAACCTCAGCGGACCGAATTAGAGCATAAAGCCGCGAAGCCCGAAAGTGAGATCTATCAGTGGAACCCCTCCGTTACTGAAGTAGGGAACTCGGTAAACGTGAACAGTCGTAACGCATATCGTATCGGGGTTGTCTAGGCAGGCAAGCAAACTTCCTCTTTTGCTCGCTCGCTAAGACAATATCGTATCCATCGGCGTGATGGAGCATGCGACCGTTCGCGTATGCGTTCAAGCTCCAGTATGCAAGTGAGCCCCAGCAGTGTAAGGCAAAGAATCTCGACGCTGTCTATATGCTGTTGGGTATGATCGCGAAGTTCCGGGCTTGCTGGTGAGTCCAGAGGTATCGAAAGGAGATAAATCAAAGGCAAACTCTAAACGTTGGAAAAGAAACAGGGAAAGTACTCGATAGTCGAGTGTGCTCGTCGGGTGATGTCGATAAGCAATAGAGCATATCAAGAGCCGCGGGGCCGTGACGAGTTGAGGCCGGCGATGCGAGTAGATTACCACCAACTGTTTCCTCCGGCAGGTCCGCCAGATGGATTTCCGTAGCCTCCCCCGAAGCCACCACCTCCGCCCATGTTGCCGCCAGAAAAGCCGCCAGGAGGTGGGCCAGAGAAATTTCCTGGACCTCCACCGTAGCCACCTGCTTGTTGGCCGCCCCAGTTTCCGCCGCCGAAACCACTGCCCTGGGCACCGCCACCGCCACCGCCTCCACCGTAACGACGAACATCACGAGTAGCACCAGCGCCGCGACCACGGCCGCCTGAGCGACCTCCTCGACCACCACCAAAACCACTGCTCTCACGAGCAATAGCCTCGAGGAACTGAGGAACTTCTTGATTGGCTTCCTTCAAAAGCTCGAGAAGATCACGAACAACACCACGATTTCCGCGATTGAAGAACGCAGTTGAGATACCAGTGTTTCCAGCACGGCCGGTACGACCAATACGATGGACGTAGTCGTCGATATCGGTGGGTAAATCGTAGTTGACGACATGCTTAACGTTTGGAATATCGAGCTACACTCATTGTCAGTTGAATCCGTTACCGAATAGAGGTCTTATTGAAAAGTTGTGGTGGTAATAATGATGACGGTGTCAAAGATTGAACAAGGTTGGTAGGTCTTGGGCTTGGTGAGGAGTGGTCGACCACCAGAATTTCAGAACCAGTAACATCTACTCGCAAGACACTGGCTGTCTCGAGTGGTAAATTTTGCTGATGTTGAATACTCTGTGGCGTATGACTGTCGAAACGGTTTGATCCGTTGTTGTGCGGCTACGAAGCTTACATTCACAGTACTAGGGAGGACAAATGCAGGAGCGTAATAGATGACTTACACCACGGGCAGCAACAGCTGTTGCCACAAGAATTGGGAAGCGACCGGTGCGGAACATTTCCAAGGCCTTCTCACGTTCGCGTTGAGTACGGTCGCCATGGATGGAGGTAGCTGGAAACCCTTGATTAATGAGGAAGTCGGAAAGGGAGTCGGCCATGCGTTTAGTTTCGACGAAGATCAGAGTAAGCCCAGCCCCATGTGTGTGGAGAATATCCAAAAGTACAGAACGCTTGTCGATGTCTTCGACATACTCGACCTTCTGGGTAATATTTTCGGACGTAGAACCGACACGACCAACCGACAAGAAAATGTAGTCCTTCAAGAAATCGCGCGCGAGCATCTGAATGTCACGAGGGAAAGTGGCCGAGAACATGAGAGTTTGACGGCCTGCCGTTGGAGGCATGTCTTCTCCTTCCACAATGCGTCGAATTTGAGGCTCGAAACCCATATCAAGCATACGATCAGCCTCATCGAGGACAAGGTATTTGATGTTTTGCAAAGAGATACGGCCACGTTCAATCAAGTCGACTAGACGTCCAGGAGTAGCGACGAGAAGATCACAGCCACGCTCGATCTGGCGAAGCTGAGACCCAATGTCGGCACCGCCGTAGACCACACATGGTCGGACCCATGAACGATAAGCAAACTTCCTCGCCTCATCAAAGATCTGAGAAACGAGCTCACGAGTTGGAGCTAGGATAAGCGAAGTGGGGAACGCCTTGCGCTGACGACCGTAGCCACCGCCTTGTGCTGGAGGAGCACTTGGACCATGCTGATAGGCTTGCGAAAGAATGGGGAATAGGAAACCACCGGTCTTTCCGGAACCTGTCTGGGCACAAGCCATCAAGTCACGGCCACCCATGACAATTGGAATAGAGTATTTCTGAACAGGAGTTGGAACCTTGTAGCCGGCCAGCTCGATGTTACCAATAAGGTGGTCATCTAGCGGTGGGTTGGTGAAAGTAGTGACTGGTTCAGGTACACCAGTTCCAGATGCCTCAACGGGAATGTCGTCGTACTTCTCAAAGTTGATACCAGTCTGCTGCTTAGATGGGTCGTTTGGAACGCCGAAGAGCTCACGCTCTACCCGCTGGTTTGCGGGGCCCGGAACGTGCTTCCCGTCCTGCCATCGGCCATCGCCAGAGCCCTGGGCACGAGCACCACCACCTTGACCTCCACTAGGCTTTCCGTATGCATTTGGGTCGAAGGCAGCTTTATTACCGTATCCACCGCCTTGATGGCCATTCTCGCGAGGAGTGAAGTTAGGAGCGTTAGCCCAGTTGCCACCAGGAGCAGGTCCACCGAAACGTCTGGGATTACGTTAGTCAAATGGGAATTTGATAGTATAGGATCGAACTTGTGTCCATTTCACGTACCCGCCTTGTTGGTTATTTGCCCACGCACTACCGTTCATGCCGTTGTCACCACCGTTCATCATCGGTGGTGGGCCAGGTGCTGGTCCTGAGTTGATCGAGTTTGGTCGAGGTCCGTTGGATCGACCCCGAAGGTGAGGAGGTATATAGGCAGACCGTTCATGGATTCCACCGTTTTGACCGGGGGCATGCTGAGACTCATTGAGACTGAGCCCGCCCATATTGAGTTGTGATGGATCAGACATCGTGACAAGTCTAGGAAGTCGCGGAACGATTTCAGGAGGTAGCCTTGTGTAGGTTCGCGGTGAGCTGAATATAGTATTAAGTCGTGATGTTAAGCGTAACAACAGTGGCCCTACAGATCCGATGAAGGAATGTGTAGAGTACGGCCGTGTAAACGTTAAGATCAAGAAGTGGCAGAGAGTGAAACCTTGTGCCGGAAGTTGAAAACTAAAAGCTCTGTAATGACCTCTTCTTCAGGGAAAGACCGAAGAAACGAAAGAAGTCAAAAGAGAGAGCCTTAAAGAAACTGTGGCAAGGGAAACAAATTTAGTATCCGGGGGAGAATATTGGAGAGGTGGGTTGTGTGTAGAGAGAAGGAGTTGGTGGTCGAGAATTTGAGAAAGCAGATTTTGCGGCGAGGAGGCGACGCAGACCCGCAACGCTAGCGCGAAGTAGCCAGACCGCCATTACATCCTTGCAAGATCTACACCTGCGTCACAGTAAGCGCTGCGACCCTACGAGTCTACTATCTATGACTATCTAGATCGCAGTGTCGCAGGATTTAATGACCACACTGCTCTTAATAGATAGCAAGAGATGCGTCCACCGAGATCTAGTTGCCTCATAGCACGGGGAATGTGCTTTCGCCGTTATCAAGATCACGCTCTACGATTTCCGAGGCTGAAGAACCTGCGAGGTGCTTGATTCCAACGCAGACCGGCGAAGGCTTCCAGTATTTTATTATGCACTCTGTATCTCGTGATATTTTTGAACCAATGACCAGACCTTCTTGAAGATACAGTCAGGACGGCATAGAAATCAACCTAAGCTTACGATCAACCTGTTTCGTTTAGACGAGATTGGTGATTTTCACACGTCTCTGGTCAATTTCTTGTAGTTTGAGACCGCAGTATACACGGACCGAACGTAATAATGGTAATATCTAAGCAATGTGTAGAGTATGCGTGACAAAATGAATGCTTAGGGTGCTTATCATGCCTGAGGCTGCAAAGTCCTGATTCGCTAAGTGGTTGAAGCTTACGTTCCAGCCGCGTCGCAATGACCTGAGTTAACGGGCGCCGATGAATTCACCTGCACCTCGTCTACCTCTACTCTACCTGCGCATCTCAACGTTTCATCTTCATTAAGTCTGTCCAAACACACGATCCGCTTCCAAGTATACCACTCTCATGAAAGCCATCTCAATTCTCAACTTGCTTGCGGTGCCCTTACCGGAATAGTAATATGGACATCAAAGACATGGTGGACACACCAGCGGACAGTCCGAGTCCGCGGCGTGACAGTCAAGCCGTCACCACCGCTGAACCGTCCGGCGAATCGCGCCCTCACCCCAGGTCTGTCAAGACTGAGGCTGCTGGACAGTTGGATGAAGACATGGACGATGATGTAGAGAAGACAGGTTCCGCTAAGGGCGATGATGCACCAATGTACACAGCAACGACAACGACGACGCGTCGCAATGCGAACGGTAGCGTATCATCCGTATATTCCGGCAATAAGATTAGACATTTGAAGAAGGAGGACGGCGTACCACTTTGGAGGAAAGATATTCAATACGATTTCCTTCGCCTCGTCTTTGAGGATGACAAGAGAGTCTTTCACAAAGCGTCGGATGGTAGTGGTGGCCACACTTTCGCCGATATCTATCTGGACGCCATGGCCAAGAGCAGCAAATGTAGCAAGATACTCAAGGACAAGCTCTTGACCGAGAGAGGCGCAGCAATCAACATGGCCATGGTCTGCTTACTGGTCAACGTAGGCAGGATGAACACAACCCTGAATTGTAAAGTCACAGACGATGTGTGAGAGCGTAAGCTGACCTCCTATAGTCTTTCCTGAAATGCGCGCGCAACTCAGAACCTACCATGCGATTCCTTCATTGCAAGCACATCAAGACCCGAACGCGTACAAACAACTACAAGATGCTCCACGCCTCAAATCAATACTCAAGGGAGCGACAGAGGATACAGAGCAACCAAGCACTGTCGAAGACATCAAGTCGCACCGAATCCCCCGCACGAACCCTGTTAATCTAATATTTGTTCTTGCGCAGTATGCCCCGAAGATCTCTGAACTCCATTTTGTTCCTCCTCGGGATTTCTTCGATTTGGTCATGAGAGAGACACTGAGCAGTCGCAGTAGAGCCACAGCGTTCTTGTGGCTGATGTGGTGGTATCTCGAGAGCAATTTTAGCAAAGAAGATGCAGAAAACAATCCGTTTGGTCCAGGATTACCAGGATCAGACGGAGATTCTACAAATGGCCTCCCGATCAAGTGCCCAGCTTTTGTAACAATGACCCCTGAAGAAGTGGAGCAAGAGAACGTGGACACACAAGAAGAAAAGGACTTTGGCTGGCGTAAGAAGGAAGAACGGAAGCGTGAGTTGCCTTTAAAACACTGTGCACATCGTTGCTGATAACAGATAGAAATTCTCGCGAGTGACATGGCTCCCGTTGTAACCGGCCCTAAGAGAGCTAATAAGAAAGGTAATTATGATTTCTATCCTGCTTTTGTAACGTTGCTCGCGCAAGCGAGAGTGTATGCAGAGCTCATGCCGCTCAGATGGGGCTACCGTATTGTATCACAACCTTGCGAGATATCATGCGCTTCGATTTGATGTCGCTCCAGGTCTATGCGAGCTGCTGGCTGAAGGAGCTCCTACCCAGCAAGCGCTTCAGCTATTTCAACATTTCTGTTTCTGCGAGTGTGGCACGGTCTACTAACACGCTTCCGTAGTATACAATCAAAATCCTGTCTTCTCAGTCAACGATGCCGAAACAGCTTCCCCAGGTCGAGAATTCCAGTCGCCGATACCGAACAGTAAGTATATCTGTCACAATATGACATCCGATTGTGTGCTAACGAGGTCGCAGGTCGTGGATCGCGTCTCAAAATACATAAACTTGCCCCCGACTACAACTCTGACACGGACCGGACGCGATCTGTTAGCCCTCCAGCTTCCCACTCGAAGTCTCAGCAGAACATGAACATTAACACGCTCCTCAACGATGACACCCCGGCTGCCACGCCTCCGACTGTTCCAGCGAGGAAAGGGCCCGGACGTGGCAATTGGGCCCGCAATCGGAACCCCAACATGGAGAAGAATCGCGGGTACGACCCTCACAATCGTACGTTCAAATCGCGAAATCTTCCACAGGACTCTGACAGTACAGCTATGGGCGGACCACATGGGTTCTACCTGCCATTGAACGGGGCTGAGCCGGCGACGAAGCGATCGCGGCCCATCACAGCGCATCAAGCGGCGGTAGAGAAGTATCGTAAAGAACGTGTTGCGTACATTCTCGACACTCGATTGCGGAAACACTACGCTCTCGCGCGCAAGCATCGATCTAGGGATGGTGCTATGGCGCGTGCATGGTTGCGGTGCAAGATGATGACGGAGGGCTACGACACAGACGACGACATGGTGGCACAATCGGAACGTGAACGAGCGGAACTACAGTCCATGGACCGGAACGAGCCGTCAGGAGGGCGTGTTCGTGCACCACCGCCAACGTTTGTGGGGCTACTCCCAATGCCCCTTGAACCGGATGATTACGGTGAGGAAGCACACTCTAGACTCAGCGTGATGCGCAAAGCAGGTCGCCGCATGGAACGCTGGGAAGAGGGTCTGGATGTGCCCACGCACAAGCAAGCATCTCGACGGCTCGAGGCAGAGAGACGACACGAAGAGGAGATGGAAGAATATGGTGACGACGATGGAGTAGGTCGACCCCGTGCTGGAGCTTATGACAGAAGCAGTCCGGTCAGAGACGAGATGGACGAAGACGGAGGCGACGATGAGGCGGACGAGGAGCTTGACGATGAGGACCGCGAGATGCTTGGCGAGATTGACGATGTTGGCAGCAGTGACGAGGATGAGGAAGCGGATGTAGACGAGGGAGAGACGATGGTTGGCGTGGAAGTTACAGGCTGATGGCTGGCGTCTCTTGCGTACGAGATTTGAAACTCATGGTCATGGTGGGTCGGTCACTGGAGGCATCGGTATTCACATGAGGTATTCGCGACGATAAGATGGATGCTTGGTTAGGGCTGGGGCTCCTGTTCTAGGTAGGCAGAGGTGGTTGTATCAACATCTTGTGCGATGTGCATCGTGCAACTTTTCTCGAAGAGGTGCTAGCGTCCTAAACTCTCCATAGCAACGGATATCCCATCTCGTCCGAGAGTTGGGCCTTGAAGCCAGCAATAAATTGATGAACGGACTCGGACGAATGCGCGGACCGGGCTGGCCGGTTTGTAGGATGAATAACCTTGGAGGAGGCTTGCAGCGGACGACAAGCCCGGTCACGTGCGATGCTATGCCTGATGCCTGATGCATGATGCACCCTGCCTGCTTGCCCGGTCTGAAACTATCGGCGTGCAGGGCGGGCCGATCTACCGACAGCAAGCGAGGTAGGGCTCGCCAATATTCCACAACTAGTTAGCTGCTGTTCGAGCCCCTTTATCCGTGCACCTATGTGGTCGATTTGACTCGGCCGAGTACCGCCGAGGGTCACCTAATCATTTTAGTTGTCGACTTATTAGGTGGCATGTCCAAATATGCCCATGTGGCTCTCTATACTTTGTGAAAGAATTGCCTATATGTTGTACTTGGACCACGCCACAACCACGGTTGCAACAACACACAGAGCGTGCTCGCATCATGGCACTGGATTTGTATTAGTTCAAGTGCGGGTGAGTCATGAGAGCTACATACCTGGTACCTAATCAGGTAACTATTTATTCCAATGACGCGTCGGCGCCTTTTCCATCAGCCTTGCGGAAACTTGACGAAGCCCCGTGTGGCTTTTGTCAAAGGCTGCCGAAACGGTGCAATTTGGCCGTGCGTGCGGCAACTTTACTATTGTTATGCAGCGTGTTATTGGCTTTTTCTGCAATCGCGTGGTGCTGGATGTGTTTGATCCGACCGGATTCTACTCGCGCGCTCAAAACCCGCCCGGGCTGGTCTAAGACTCTCTGGCTGAATGGTGAATGCTTGCTGATGGTCTACAACTAGGTAGTGGCAGTTGGATCTAATGTGCCCTCGCTGTTTGCTCCAATCGTATCCATGACTTACTCGGGTAAGAATGGAGACGTAGCCAATGCCCGTCCCGCTTATCTTCGTCCGGAATCATGAATCATCGTCCATCGTGTATGGGCCATGGTCCATCATCCATCGTGCGTGCGGCGATATGCATAGCGAACGAACCACAGGCATCGCCTGGAGGATCGCGTGCGGACCTGGAGGAGATCTGACAAGACCCTTTTCCATTCCGGAACCCACATAACAATAACGGCAGCGTTGTATTCGTGCGTCGCCGTGTTGCAGGCTCGATCCTAAAATTGCAACTGCGACTGCTCACTAGTTCTCTTTTTTCCCGTGTCTCGTCCATACGGAGTGTATATAGTCTCCTGGCCCTGCGCGCTGATGCTGCCTGGCTCTGTTTCGATTCACTCCAGCCAAGCTTCTCTCTCAAGCCTTTAAGCTCTTAAGCTCTATAGCTCCGAACCCAGCGTCGTGCTAGATTGCTCTCAAGGGTCTCTGCACCCTCAATCTGGATCCCGGTCACTATCACGACTATCCCACCCAGGGCTCGCTCCCCGTCGCAAAAATGTCAAACAATCTTGCCCCCTCCGCAAGCACCCACTCCAACGACGAAGCTGCCACCGACTGCGAGAAGTCTGCCGTCAACTCAGTCTTCGATCAGAAAGATGTCCCATCCGAAAACGCATCGAACCATGCCGTCGAGGAAAAGTTGGCTGCCGAAGCAATCACCGGTGTCTCGGCCGATGCCTTGACTGAGGACGATATGGTATATCCAAAGGCATGGAAACTGGTCCTGATCTCCATTGCTCTGTGTCTAGCCGTCTTCTGCATGGCCCTCGACAACACTATCATATCCACCGCAATTCCTCGAATAACCGTTCAATTCGATTCACTTGGCGACGTCGGCTGGTACGGCAGTGCCTATCTTCTCACAACATGTTGTTTCCAGCTCATGTTTGGCAAGCTTGTAAGTACTCTACTCTTGCAATGACCGTACCATCTGCTCACAATATGCTCAGTATACCTTCTACTCCGTCAAATGGGTCTTCATGATTGCTCTATTCATCTTCGAACTCGGTTCGCTGATATGTGGTGTGGCTCCCAGCAGTGTGGCCCTGATTGTTGGTCGCGCAATTGCTGGAATCGGATCTGCTGGCCTCTTCTCGGGCGCAATCTTGATCATTGCCATCAGTGTACCCTTGAGGCAACGTGCAGCCTACACTGGTCTAATAGGAGCTATGTATGGTCTGGCATCCGTTGCCGGTCCTCTGCTCGGTGGTGCATTCACCGACCATCTGAGCTGGAGATGGTGCTTCTACATCAATCTTCCCTTTGGAGGCGTCACCGCACTATTCCTGCTCATCTTCTACACTGAGCCAAAACGCCCCAAGGTGGCTGCTGGAAGCGGTATCATGGCCAAGATCAACCAAATGGATCCAATCGGTTTTGCCTTCTTCGCACCCGGCATCATCTGTGTACTCCTCGCTCTGCAATGGGGTGGCTCAAAATACGAATGGAGCAACGGCAGAATCATTGCCTTGTTCGTACTGTTTGGCGTCCTCATCATCGGCTTCATTGTCGTGCAGTTTTGGAAACAAGACAGAGCCACCGTGCCCCCTAGAATCCTCAAAGACCGCAATGTGTGGGGTAGCGCAGTGTTCGGTGCCTGTCTAGGTGCCGCTTTCTTTGTCATGGTATACTGGATTCCTATCTGGTTCCAGGCAGTCAAAGGCTCTTCTGCCACTCGCTCTGGAATCATGAACATCCCAATGGTCCTCGGTGTCGTCGCCATGAGCCTAATCTGCGGTGGCCTCGTCACCGCCACCGGCTACTACACCCCCTTCATCTATGCCTCCGTCGTCTTCATGTCAGTTGGTGCCGGCCTACTCACAACCTTCGAGGTTGACACCGGCTCCTCCAAATGGATCGGATATCAAGTCATATTCGGCTTCGGCGTCGGCATGGGCATGCAAATGACCCTCATGTGCGTGCAAACCGCGCTCCCTCTCGAGGACGTCCCAATCGGCACCGCCATCGTCATGTTCACCCAGATTCTCGGCGGCGCCCTCTTCATCGCCGTCGCCCAAAACGTCTTCAACAACCAGCTCGTCAAGAATCTCCTCACCATCGTCCCCGACGTCAATCCTGCTGATGTCATCAGTGCTGGCGCGACTGGTCTCAAGGACAACGCTGTTCTTGCTCCTTACCTCGATGGCGTTCTCGTCGCGTATAATGATGCTCTGACGCAGACGTTTTATGTCCCCGTTGCTATGGCTTGCTTGTCTGTTGTCGGTGCTGCTGTCATTCAGTGGAAGTCGATGAAGGGCAAGCCCATGGGTGCCGCGCATGCTGTCTGAGCTGCTGGGCGCTGTGGTTTGGTGTCCGATTCGCGTATATACCCAGTATAAATACTTCGTAATGATGGCACGGCCGTGAAAAAATCGTTTGGATAGACCCGCTGTTATAATTGTAGTATATATAGACTACCGATACAATGGTATACCTTCTCTCCAACATTGTTTATGTGTGTGAACGGTTTAGATCATTGTGACACATTCGAAATGGTTCCATTAAGTAGTGCCTCTCACGTGGTAAAAACAGCGAGTGTAGTAATATGGTGTAAAGTTGGTTGCGTAACCACGCAGTCCGAGAACCGGCAGTGAGGTGTACTTATGTAAATGGCTCGACCCAATGTATATATAACTCTTGATTTTGTCTAAAGGTCCAAGACTATCTACGCAAGGCTCTTCTCCTTCAAACCATCCGGAGACTGAGATTCCTTCCTCGTCTTGACAAACATGACGACAACAGCCACGACGCCGCCAAGGAAAAGGAGTTTCTGAAGCGTAGAGAGTCCGCTAGTAAGACTCGAGGAGCTGCCGGTAAGCTTGTCGAGACTGTCAGACAGGGAGTCTGCATCGAGCGTCGAATCGGCGGCCTTGTCGGCAAGATCTTGAAAGAAAACAAGGCAGCATCAGCATTTCCCCACACAACCACACACACGCACACAGACGACTCGCGGAGAAAGAGGAGGACAGGTAAGTAGCAGAGAGAGAGACAGAGAGAGAAGACTGCGGTGTGCGGAAAATTTTTGTTTGAGTTTTTCACAACTCCTTGTGGATACCTTCGTCTGGTACTTCCAACTCGCCACTCTTCTTGATCTTGACCGTCTTGGCGGGCTTGTCGCCGGCGCCCTTCTCGACGTTCTCGATCTTCTCGACTATCTCGTAGCCCTCGAGCACCTCGCCGAACACGACGTGGCGTCCGTCGAGCCAGGATGTCACCACTGTCGTGATGAAGAACTGGCTGCCGTTGGTGTCTTTGCCGGCGTTGGCCATGCCTGTGTATCGTGTTAGTCGCTGGTGCTAACATCCTCCTGGCGCGAAAAGGGGAGGTGGGCAGCGAGATAACTTACTGAGAAGACCCTTGCGGGTGTGCTTTAGCTTGAAGTTCTCGTCGGCGAACTTCTCGCCGTAAATGGACTTGCCACCGGTGCCTGTGCGGATATTAATATTGCGGCAAAATGCAACACATGGGGACGTGGGCATGTCATCGTACCATCGCCCTTTGTGAAGTCTCCACCTTGGATCATGAATTGCTTGATGACACGGTGGAACGTCGAGCCCTCATATCCATAACCCTTCTCACCAGTAGCCAGGGCGCTGTTGTATAACGTCAGATGAATGTCGTCGAAGAAAGAATGTTGGAATGTTTACCGGAAGTTCTCTGCTGTCTGCACATGCGTGTTAGCTGGTGAAAATAGAAGCCTGCATCGTCTTCACTACGTACCTTGGGGACAGTCTTGCCGTAAAGACCAATTACAACGCGGCCAAGATCTTCCTCGCCATGCTGGATGTCGAAGTAAACCTGCGTCTTGTTAGAAACATGCCTGCGTAGCAGTGTGGAAGAGCTTTGTGTGTCTGTGTACCTTGTGGGTGATCTTAGGACCCTTGGTAGCTTCAGCAGTCTGCGCAAAGAACACAAATGCAAAGGTCAAAATGACCATAAGCGAGATCGCGATCCTCTGTATGGTATTCATGGTGATCTACAGAGTCTGTTGTAAAACGAGTTGGGGAAAGACTTCGAGTATTCGCAGACGTCTGCGGTTGAAGGCGTGGGCCGCTTAAAGCCATGGTGGCAGGATGGTTGGCTGTCGGAGGCCCTAGCTTCAGTCCCATCCCGCACGTGCATCTATGGCGGTCCGGATTTCTCGCGACGTCGGTGGAAGTTAAAGCCCATTGAGGACACCACTCTGGATGTACCACGGCCTAGACAGTAACAAGTCCCCTGCCTCAAGATGGTGAGTGAGAGGTTCGCATGCTGAGAACAATGATGCTGACTACAATAGGTGTTGCTCGCAGGCATCAACATGGACGGCGCGCAGCTCGCCAAGGTACGACTTCTGCACTCCAATGCCAAAATAAAGTGCATCGCTAAAGCCACGCAGCTAGCTCTCCAATCATTCTATGGCATCGGGCCCTCGGTATCGCAGAAACTGCTCGCGCGAAACTACATCCATCCATTGGCAAAGCTATCCTCTCTGCAGGACAAGCAGCTCGAGAGCCTGAACAACGCACTCGCCAGCATGAAGATCGAGAACGACTTGAGGCGTGAGATACGAGGCAATATAGCGCGGCTAAGAGATCTGGGCACGTATAGAGGCAGGAGACATGCTATGGGTCTACCGGTGAGAGGACAAAGGACGCGGTGCCAGGTATGTGGACGATCCGGCGGTGGATTTTTTGACATACGCTAAATGTCACGATAGAATTCAAGTGCTACGAAGCTCAACAAGGTTGATCGTAGAGGCTAAATACAGAAATGCGTCTGTAATGGTTGAATGTAGACAAGGAACAGGGAACCTATACGTATTCCATGCTGTGGAATATCGCATACATATATCGGGCGTTCTGTAAAATGTGATGTACAATACTGTATGCTTATACGAAGGGCTGATATTACCCACGAGGCAATAAAAGCTTATGGAGGACGGGACGCTGAAGTCCGGGCTGTTGAATAAGTTGGAAGGTCAGTTTGACTGTTAGAGAGCCAGCTTCTCGGATGGACCATGGGCACAGAATTGGTACTGGCCAAAGTTCGATATTTAAATAGTATGTATTTTCCAGCGAATACGTGCATGTTGGCTGCCATGTCACGCACCTATGCGATGTCCGAGTGATTCATCACTCTTGTAGTCTTTGATTGGTATCCTCTCGTCCCTCCCACTGGGTTTCAGCTGGATTATGCAATTGCCCATCTTGTCCTCCAGCTCTGTGCGTATATTTTGTGTGTGTCTCCCCCATATTCCTTGTTCCGATTAACGTCAAGTTGTGCAATATTGGTAGCCGTTAAGATCACGAGTCGGCAGAGATGTACATGACTGTATTTGTCAGTGTCTCGTGCAAGCACATTCTTCTCATGGTTGCCCACCGTTGTTGCCTCTCAAAAATGCGTCGCCATAATTGCGCCGAGGTTTGCCATCGACTATTTCCTTGCACTGCTCGAGCGCGATGTTCATATAGCCATCGACAGATTGAAGGTCACCTGTCTGGTATGAGCCAATGTTCCAAACTGACATCAGGCTAACCTGGCATAGCTACTGACCTTTGTAGACGATGCCAGAATTCAGCTTAACCGTGACTGGAGCGCCAAGCATACTGCTCAAAAAGGTGGAGGGGTCGGTCTGGGGATCAGCGCCGTTTTCCATGGTCGTAGAGTGCTTGAATGGAGAGGTCAGATAAATGTCGCGTGGCTGCTAGTGTTCCTGTTGTTGATATTGCGGAGAGCGGAGCGGAGGTACCAATGTGGGGTTACTCGTAGTAGACAGGTTTAGGCGACTTTTATTGTATCCCAAGCTCTGAATTGCACGCAAGGTCGCGAGCTTCTGGCCACAAACAAAGGCACGTACTTGGGTTCTAATATGGATATGACGAGCGCGAGTCTTTTAAAGCTGCCTCACCGTACTAAACATCAGTAGCGACCTTTCATGATGCCTGAAGAACCCCCGAAACCGCGAAAACGCATCTTTATCAAGAAGTCAAGCCTGCAAAATGCAGCAAAGAAGCACACCGATATACCAAAGAATCCCAGTCGCCACGATGGCACTTGTAGTGCTATCGCAGAAGAATCAATAAGCAAAGGTGAAGAGCAGGAAGCGCTCGCAAAGCTCGAGAATTTGGAGAGCGAACGCGTAGCGAAGAGAAAACAAGTGAGCGCTGAGCCTCAATCGCCGGCAGCAAACAAAAGAGCAACTCCGTGCGTGTGACTCCCTGTACCCAGTATCAACAGAACACTGACACATTTCAGAAGTAGCATTGATAGCCCTAGTCGGAACACAAGGAGCAGCACTCGAGTGACACCGACACTATCTCCTGGGAAACATAAGCTCTCTACCCATCCGAAGTCACCTTCTCCACGATATAACGCTTTGTTGAATCAAGGGAGTCATTCCGCAAAACCTGCTCCCGAGATAGTGACCCTTGATGATTCTTCATCCTCCCACAACGACGATGATAATGACGATGGCGATGGCGACATGGATGTACATAACCATAGGCCTTCAAAGACCCCAAGAGACACTTCGAACCTACAGGGAAGTAGAGCAATCTTGGCACAGGATCAACGGCAACGCGCAGACAGCTATTCGTGGACGAATAGACTTGACGGCGACCACAGCGACGACAGTGATGCTGGTCCAGTGATCAAAGATGATGCCAAGAACATTTCTCAGGATAGCGCGAAGTACCCATCGCCAACAAGACCGTATGTGTTAGAGGAGCCGCAACCTCCTCTACCTGATCCAATAGTTGAGGTTCTGGTCGAGTGTCACATACCTAACTTTGAGCAGCGCGTGCCAGCGTTTGACGGCATACCTGTGAATTTCAAAATCCGATATTCCATGCCATTCAGAAAAGTGCGCGAAAAGTGGATTGCCATGTACAATGTCCCTCCAGAGATTGTTGACGATCTTATATTGTCTCATAATAATGTGAAGCTTTGGAATGCAACCACCGCGAGATCTCTTGGGGTCACGCTTGAGAACGTTGAAGACTGGGGCAAAATTGCACTTGAAATGACCACGCAGGACCTTTTGCGGAAAGCCGAAGAAGATAGGCTCAGGCCGGATGTGCACGCTCCAGCTGCGCCCAAGGCCCGCCAACCATCGATCAATTTGACTCTACAAGGAAAGGGATATGAAGATGTCAAATTAAAGGTGTACAACGTAGGTCGAACGACTATGAAGTCTATGTGACGACTGCTTACTCCATGCATAGGATACTCTAGTTGCTAAAATCATTGGGGCATGTCGAAGACGATGGCAAATTCCAGCCGACAAGGAAATCACAATCATGCTTGATGGCGAGCCTCTCTCGCCTCAAGTCGTGGTTAAGGATACAGAGATTGAAGGTCCAGAGCAGCAATTGGACGTGTATATCAAGTAGTTCGAGGGACTCGAGAAGGTCTCGGTGTTTGCATGCGGGCGGCGCGTACCTTTGGGAGGGGTTTTGAGCTTCTAGTAAGTTGGGTCCAAGCTGATTGATTGATATCTTCACGAGCGAGGCGTCCTGGTTTATCAAGGAGGTTGGCATCACTTGCACGTGTTGCCAGTTATGTTGTAACCGATGTAGATTTACATAAAGTGCTCTTTAACTGTATGAGATAAGAGACTTTCAAGTTTGATCGAAAATCTAGATGTGCGTCAAAAAAAAGTCCTAACGCGTCCACAAAGAAGAACGGCAGGGTGGAGAAGACGTAGGCTCTGCTAAAAACCCTTTAACTTGCTCTTCCACTGTTTGATCAATGATCAAGACTGCCATTCTGGTTGTTGAAGAGCCAGAACGCAGGTTTGCCGTGGTGATAACGATAGAGAAAAAAAATTGCTTCGAAATCCAACAAGATCTGATACATATTGTTCTGCCGGCGGAGGCAGGACGATTTTCCGGGCCGTGACTAAGCAATACCCGATCTCCGAGGTCTACCTAGAAACCTGCTGCAGCTTCGTTTACAATTCTTCTCTCTACACACACTTTTGACTCATATAAATCAACCGCCATTCACCAATCCTCGTAGTTTGAACGGTCAGATTGGGTCGCCATATTAATTTATACAAAAGGCACATTTAGACTTGCGAACTTTGCTCGCCATAGTTCTAGCATAGCCACCTGCGTGCCTTACAACCCGATGGGAAAGTCATCAAATAGTACTAAAATAAGCCTGTAGTTAGTATCAGGTGGACTTGATGTATGCATCTTCACTGTTGTGTGGTAGTTGAAGAGAACGCAAGCCGTTTAGGATCATATCAAGCTATAGATAATAATAGAGACGGCCCCTTTCCCATGCATCCCAGGCTGGATTGAAACGCACCTGTTTCGCGGGCCGTGTGGACTGTGGACAGGACAGGGGCATTTCCAGCGCGGATCCGGATGCACCGACCTCTCCTGTATGAGAACCATCAGCTTTTGGCCGAAGGTATAATGATGCAGTCCTCTAGAATGCGCCAATAGCCGCACTCACGCTGTAAGCAACAGTAGCAACTTATGGGTTGGAGGTCTATCGGAACGCGCCCATTTATACCCTTGTAGTAAGCTTTTCCCTGGTCGCCAGCGCCAGCTCATGCGACCCGTCTACCTCAACAGAGGTCGCCGTCCTACGTCTCACTACCTCCCCGCCATGCCGCATCTTCATTGACATTGTATCGGTTATCATCTTTGGAATTGCTACTGCTGTACACGTTCCTGGAAGTACCTACCCCTCCTTCCATAGCGCGCTCGATTTGGACCTACTCGCGCCTGCAGAAGCATTTCAAAGCCTCAGACTGTCTATTTCCCCGGACTACAACTTGGGTACACCATGGTGGCTTCATTGACGAAGCGCCAGGCACAGCGTAATGAGCTCGCGCTTCAGAATTTGCTCAAAAATATACCAGGAAACAACGAGTGTGCAGACTGCCGAGCGCGAAACCCAGGTAAGCCTGTCCACAGGAGAACTATTTTACCACGCCCCCAATACGATGGTATCCGCTGACATTGAATCGATAGGATGGGCGAGCTGGAGTGTAAGTCCTCAAGTGCCCTCGATCCCCCCTCGCGAGCATAGACCATTCCTCTTCGACCTCAGCCTGTCTTTACAGACCCTTGCCTACCGTCGAACACAACATCTGCTAACAAGTTTGGCTACAGCTTGGAATATTCCTCTGTTTACGGTGTGCTACTTTGCATCGCAAACTAGGGACGCATTTGTCGAAAGTCAAGTCAATTAGTATGGACCAATGGGGCAATGAACATGTTGAGGTTCGTTTTGGTGTTGCCAAGCAAAGAGTCGCAAATTCTAACAACCTGGTAGGCAATGAAAAAATATGGGAATGTAGAGTCGAACAAGAAGTATAATCCTCAGAACGTCAAACCTGACATACCGATTGACGTCGATGAAGTTAATGGGGCGATGGAACGCTTTATTCGACAAAAGTATGAGAAAAAGAGCCTCATGGACGCCTCTAGACCGGGAACAAGACAAAACACAGGCAGTACAAGCTCGGTCGAGGGCAAGCCGCCGCCATTGCCGCCAAAACCGACCAAGCGCTTCGGTTTGGGTCTTCGATCAACGTCATACCAGCAGTCAGTCTCACGGGCCGACAGCCACTCCGCAACAGGGACGCCCCCTGAATCCAGACATGATCGAGATGCATCACCACCACGGGTCACTAAGGCGTCTAAAGTTTTCGGCTCTGATGTGGACAGATCTCAAGACCCATATGCAAACCAGATGCAGGCTTTGCGATCACGGGGTTTTGTTGACGAGACACGCAACGCCACGGTCCTCAGGAGTATGAACGGTAATCTAGAACGCTCCATTGACGTTCTACAGAGGCTTTCCCCAAATCCACAGCCTCCAAATCCCCCGGTACCTGAGAAAGCAGGAAATACGAATGGTATATCGATTCAGCAGAATACAGACCCTTTCCAGGCCCTAGACAGCATACCTCAACAGCCCACAATTCAACAGCATGGCGGTCAAGTGCATGCACAGCAGCCAGTGCAACCTTCGAATCCATTCCTTCACATGTCGTCCGCAACATCCCTAGAGCAAACCATGCAAAATATGCATATTGCACAGCCTCAGCAGCAGCAACCAGCACTTTTCCCACATAGTACCGGTGGCTACAACCAGACAAATCAATATCAGTCTAATCCTTTCATGAACTCCTTCACACCGCCGCCCATAGTTCAAATGCCACCTCAGTACAATTCTTTCATGGCGCAACAAGCCACTCCTGGGCATCAACAATCCGCGTCTCCGGTCTCTGCCCAATCGTCTGGAAACAATCCGTTCTTACGATCAAGCCAATCGCAACCTTTTACGCCGCATCCATTCAGCGTTCCCAACAATCACGTTAATGCCCAGCATCAGCAACAAGCTCACAACCAAAATTGGACTCCTGCACAAAGCACATCGCCTTTCAATCCATACCAAGGCTATCAGCCTCCACAGACACAGTCACCAAATCCGTTTCTACAGCGTCAACAGCAAGATCAGCAGCAGCAGCAGCAGCAACAACAGCAGCAACAGCAACAGCAACATCAGTACCAGCAACACCAGTACCAGCAACATCAGTACCAGCAAATCACGACGCCTTTTCAGCCATCTCAGGCACAAGAACAGGCCATTCTTTCTCATTATCAGCCGCAGTTTCAAACCCAGCAGCCTCAACAGCCCCAACAGCCATATTTGCCACGGCATGACAAGGCCTCCATTCTATCGCTCTACCGTCAACACCCATCCACTACCTCTCCACAGACCAGCTCACCAAGCACGCCTGGGGACATATCAAGTCCTAACGCCCAACGACGTGCTGCGACCATGCCTGTTTTGACGAGTGCAATTAATGGGGGTAGTGTGCCCTTTCCTGGGGCGGCAGTCCAACAGCAGCAACAACAGACTCCTGACCAAGTACCGATCGCCGTACCCGCTCATAACCCTTTCATGGCAAACCATGGTCGGGGAGGTATGCCCAAGGCTGCCGATCCAAGCCGTGAGAGCGTGGATTTTCGGTCGCTTATGGCTGGCCGGCACAGCCCGGATGCTTTCACCGGTCTGAGCGCGACATACAGATGAGCGCGCGAAAATATAGACTCTCATAAATGTATATATCTGTGCATAAGAGCTGGAATGTGTGACATGGTTTGTATGTGTCTGGACTGTAATGGTTGTTGTTGCGATTGTAGACAGCGGGAAAAGGTTAATGTTATGGTCTTACGAAAAATTGGTCGATCTAATGTTCTGTAAATATGTACCTTTGTAACTCACAGAGCTTAGTTCCGAACAGATACCAGATGCGGTCGTACTTTCTGCCTACTAGGCTAAGATACCATGGTTAAGGTCTAATTACCAAGAGAAGAACGTGTACGATAAAGGCTGGGCAGTGGTTGGGATTGAGGCTGGGCGTGTGCGAAAGACTATATATCGTGCCAGATTCCCTTATGGCTATTTATTTTGAGGTCCTTTTTAGATTCATTCGTCTTGTTCCCTGCTAACCGTCTCCAATCGTTTGCCTCATTACCTGTCTGTGTGAATCTCTGTATCTCCGGTATCCGCGCATGAGTTGACAACCATCGCACCAGCCCGATTAGGTCTACCAATGTTGGATGTGTTGAATCTCCTACATTCACAACTTGTCCAAAAGGCCATGTGTCTCTTTCTTTTCGTATCATTCCAGAGTTGAACTCTATATCATACTGTTTCAATATTTCTAGAACTGACCGATCCTAACTCCAGAATGGCAAATAACGCCAACTTGGCCTTGCTTATTGACGGCGAAAACATATCGCCCAGAATTCTCACCGGTCTCATGGCTGCGGTCGTAGTCAATGGAGACGCGGTTGTAAGACGTATGTACGCAGATTGGACGGATCCTTCCTTCAGTAGCTATAAAGCACACCTCCGCGCTCACTCCATTACCCCAGTCCAACAACACACCTATAAGACCACCAATAAAGCCACCCAAGGTGTCATGGTCACTGAAACAATGATTCTCCTGCGCCTCGGCCGCTTCGCAAGCTTCTGCATCGTCTCAGGCAACACTGACTACACTCTTCTCGCAGCCCACATCCGAAAACAGGGGGTCGCAGTGCATGGCTTCGGAGCACGCAAGACAAGTTGCGCTTTCATAGCAGCGTGCACAAATTTCACGTATTTCGATGCGCTTGACGTGGACATGGATAAGTCGCCGGAGCAGCAGCAGCAAGTACTTCCCCCTTCGACGGTCCGTCCCAGCTTCACACTGGCGTCGCAACAGACTCCTACGCAGGGTCCCGTCAGTGATGCATCCAAGACAGCTTTGACTCCAGTATTAGTCAAATCGCTCAGGCTTATCGTCGTGCAGATCGTCCCGGATTGGAACGAGCCCTATACCAGTGTGGCAGATGTGGCCAAGTATCTCTCGACCATTGCCCCTAATTTTGACGTGCGAACATATGGATTCGAGCATTTAGGCGAGCTGCTGGAGACATCGGGATTGGTGGATGTGAAGAAGATGTCCGTGGTTGGACAGGCTTCGGTCGCCCTTGTCCGGCTGAAAAAGAGAGTTTGAGTTGCAAGCGGAATCACCCAGTGTGCACTTCTCCTCTAGAATAGAGCAAGGGGGCGAGAAGAAAAGAGTTATTCAAGGTTGTAAAGTGAGTGGAGTGGAGTTTCGTATACTACCTACAAATGGATAATTGGCGGTATGGCGTTTATCATCGGACAAGGGGTACACTGACTACTCTCTGGAAGCGGTTTTCATGCGTTTCATATCTATCAATCATTCATTTGTAGCAGAGAAATCAATTCATGTAATGTTTCAATTTATTGATCGTGACTATTATACATTCCCGTACTCCTCCTAATGCTCAGCAAACTCCTAGCGCTTGAAGTACAGATTCAGGACGAAAAATTCAGAGGTCGTCGGTCGTAACTTGACCATTGAAAGGAAGCAGAAGCCCGAGATGGTCATAATGGGGTTTAGAACCCTTCGTCTACTCGATGTTGATCTTCTTGGACATCGGTTTTCCTGCTTTGGGAACGACGACACTGAGGATACCATCCTTCAGACTGGCCTTGACAGCGTCCTGGTCAACTCTCGCAGGAAATGAGAAACTGCGGTGAAATTCGCCGACGGAGCGTTCTGAGACCCAAAACTTGGGGGTGTCAGTTTTGGGTGTGACCTGGGTGTTGGTGTTGGTCCTGGTGATCTGGCCAGTGATTTCAGTTTTCGGCGTTGAGGACTGTTCTGTGGGGTCTTCTTCGACAGTCGGCTTATGGTATCCAGAGTCGTTTTCTTTGTTGGCGTCTCCAGATTGCTCGATCAGTCCAGCAGCATTTGGACGTGTACCTTCTTCACGAATAGATTCGGTGCGGCCGGAGATGGAGATAGTGTTGCTGTCGGCCCATTCGATGTTGATGTCCTTCTGGGCAATGCCAGGAAGTTCTCCGTGGAGCTGATAAGCTTCCTTGGTCTCGGAAACATTGAACTTGGGTGTGAAGCTAGGCAAGGATGACTGCGTGCGTGCAGTCTGCATTGCGCGGTCATACTCGTCGAAGATACGGAAGAGCGGAGAGAACTCCTGGGTGAAGCCGCGTGGGAAGAGAGACATTGCGCGAGATGGCTGGACTTTGTGGACTTTGGTTGCGAATGGTAGTTTGCGAATAGAGCAGCGAGCAGATTGCATTAAGTGTTTTGAGAGTAGAGTTGCTGTTGATTGTCTGTTTGATCTGATGAAGGTCTGTCGAGACGCAGACCAACGCTGCCTTTATAGTTCATGCAAATACATCTCGAGCATACTGGAAGCCGCTGGAACTTGGTGGCCTGATGACTCTGGACATTGCTAGAAGGCAGGCGATGCTTCTGGCTATCGTGAATTACTGCATTGGGCCGTTTGCGTAAGCATTGTAATTACGAACAATACATGGACGCGATGCTTCAAGAATGTTGGAGAAGCTCGGAGAAGCTCGGAGAATGTTCGGGTGTAGAGTCAAAGTGATTCAGTTACGGGGTAGCTGACTCAGCACTACAGGTCTGCCAGGTGCCCAGGTGGCAATTGGCAATTGTCGATTTTGCCTTTGATCTTTCGGCCATGTTGATAGAAGCGAAAGAATCCTTTCAAGGTATTCAACTGCTCACCATCACTTCGACATATAGATGATTTGGATTCCGGATAGTCAGATTGCGGGTCGTCTCGTGCCCTTGCAGTAAAGACCCAGGCTACGAAGAGCGCTCGTTAGTCTAAGCGACAAAGATTCGGTCGTTACTATGGATTGAGTGGTCAGGGAGCGTAACGTTCGGCATCTGACCTTTGCTGGATCCTGGGTCAACCCAATGAGTGAAGCGAACGGCCCATTTGCAACATACGCCTCCTCATCCCTAAGCCGAGTGCTCCTTGCACCGTGCGACACGTTTAATGAGATACATTTCGGATTCCTGGGTCAGAGTAGATCTCCAGCTGGCGGTGCCCTTTTCGAAGCATGTATTCAATGGAGCCGAAGTCCTTCTTGTTCAAAGACAAATTTTTGCGGAATTCGATCCTAATAACCATCAGCAAAAGTCAACATTACCCCAGTCTCTGAGAAGTCAAGCCCTACCGTGCAAACTCACGGAAGTTTTCCCTGGTCGACTACCAGTGCCACGCTGTCAGTTACTGTACTCGTGACCAATGTTATAGTGACGCGTTAGTTACCTCTGGCTTTGCCCTTACTGCGCGCAAGCATTGTCGATAAAGTGATAATACATCCTTCTGCAGTCCAGAGAGCCTTGCCATATCTCTGTCTCTCTCTCTCTACGACGTCCCTGCTTGAAACGCTAATCTTCGATTTTACTTATAAATACTGAAGACAAAGTGTACAGATGATGGCAAAGAAGCACACAGGGCAGCAACATTGAACAGTCTTGGACAGCTGCCGAGAATGGTCCGAGCGTTTGTGCCTTGCAGCCCTGGCGTCATGGATGGAAACCAAGCCTTGGACTTCGGCCCGAAGCGCAACTCATTCTCTCAACTGTCGCATCTATATTTGATGCCACGTTCGTCTCAATTGCTCTCGATCCTTATTATTCAGTAAGCATCTGACACGTTCACGCTGCACCAACGTTCAATTCGGAGCACGAACATGTCATCATGGACACACTCTGGTCCTACGCCGAGTCCCTGAAGCCAACAAGAAAAGTTATCATGGACGCACAAAGTCTAATCCAATACCACCCAGAAAAGTCGAATGCGTGTTCGCTCGACCTTGCGAACTCTACTTTCTCCTCTACGTAACTTTCTGGTACATATTTTCCTGGGTTCGGACGTGATGGAGACCGCTGGACCTAATTCAATGCATCTCAACTGGAACGACTCTCGGACGCCAGGTTGACTTCTCGTCCGGTACGCCATCAGCCGGCGTGCGACCAGGCCAAAAGCCTGTTGACGCCCATCCATCTATACGCAACGACAACAACACAGTTATGTCGACTCCGCAGGCACTATCAATTTGTGGCCTTTCCAGACTCTCCTTGGGCCATTCGTCAGACGGTACACCTACTTTGAAAGTCTATGATACATCGCATACTGTGGTCGAATTATTCAACAATCAATCCGACTCTGAGATCAGTGTGATATGTTCAGTGGTTCTTCCAAACTGGCCATTAAATCTTTCACCAAGAAACAACAGTTGTATCTCCATCTAGAACTATACTGTGCCGTTTTGAGAGACGATTATATTGGTCCGACATGGCCATACGGCAAAGGATTGTAGCACCAGATCGGGCTTGTCGTCTTACGTGGTCATTTGGACGTTGACTGTTGAATCCGGATTATCGTCAACTCCCTCCAGACTAATGGGCTCAGGAGACCATTCGAAATACATCCGGGGTGATCGGCAGTTCATCATACAACGGCTATCGATACATCGTCGAGTGAGCGCATTGTGTCATAATATCCAGTGTGACGAGACTCTCCAGTGCCGATACAGGGCGCGGATAGTGACAGATGCTCGAGCATGGTCGGTCTATGCTCAAGAAATGGTTGAGAGGCCTACAGACATGCCACGGCAGCTAACATTTGACGACGACAGCCCATGATTTGAAAACACTATAATAACAAAACTATGCAATATCATGTTCATATGGAGTCACTATTAGCACAGATACACATAGCACAGAACCATGTAGGACTAGTATCAGCACCCTTATCGCTTACGATCGGCGAGAGATCTGTCACCAGCGAGTATTACGCATATCTGTGATACATATGCTTTATCATGTCTTCTAGACGTGTAGTAGCTCAATACGGTCCAAAATCTGCAAGCCATCGCCAGACTTGAGAAGAAACGTTGCTACGTGGCTGAGAGTTGCCTACTTAGACTTTTCAAAAATTAGGCGCAAGAGGGCACTGCCCCGCATTGCATATATATGCCTGTACAGCAGGGGATGTCATGGCCTACGTCTCTCTGACGCCACAACATATGGGGCAACGTGGGGAGTTGAGATGCGTTTTGTCTCCATGCTTCGCAGCCATATGGATCTCTATGGCGCATGGTCGACCCATACCACATGCCGCTGCTTAATGCAAGCAGCCGTCGCATGGATAGTGTGTCGCATGACGCTGCGGTATCAGAACGGTAAACGTACAGGTCGTAGTATGGCCATTGCAACTGATCACAGATCCCTAGGAAGCTAAAGACTGTATCTATGTTGGCTACTATTGAACTAGAGCAATCACGTTGTGGTCTCAAGACACTGCATATTACGTCAAGGTAATTGTCTAGAACACCTAGCTGCTCTAACTTTAGCATGAATCTGACTTTCCATCAAACTGTGTGTCTTCACAAGACAAATACTTTTCGCTTCGTTTTACAACAAAACGGAACATTGAGCTCTGGAAATGGTAGGAAATACAAGAAGCTACGAAGAACCGATGTTATGGTAGAGGGGTCTACGATAGTCTCATCTCGGCATTTTGATGACAACTACCAGCACATATAAGGCGTACCGATGTGTTCGTTTGACTATAAGCACTTGGTGGGGAGACCCTCGCGTGTAAGCAGTGGTGACATATGGATCACGGGTAGGGGCGAGCTGAAGTAGGTCTGAGAAAAGTGAACCGAACACCTGAGAGCGAAACGAGTAAGAAAGAGCAAGGGTTTACCAACTGATTTGGGAGTGTGCAGCCTTGCACACTTCGGGCTGGGATGACGACTGCCGACATGCTCGGGCAGAGCGACGGAAAGATGCGCTGCCAATCGGCTGTTCCGACACACCCCGAATGCTTGCAGGCTTGATGGCCGCAAAACCAGTGCCAAAAAATGCCGTGGCAATGCTGGCAATGAACATCAGGCAAACATGTCGAGTACCTAGCGATGCAAGGACAGGAGCCGCGAACCGACGTGCAGGCGATCCGTGCGACACTTTGATTGTGAATGGAACGATTGTGAACGATACCGGACGCAAATTGGTGCACCATCTCCATCATCATCCGTTGTTGTTGTTGTAAGATCTGTCGAACTGAGCCACAGCTCGTTGTGCATTCATCGTGTCATAACGAAAGTATAAAGACCATGGTGGAGAGTACTGCTGCGATTGGTAGGGATCTGCCGGGTGCTGAAGCTGCTGGTCTTCTGTTCCCCGGGATGTCGGTTCAGGGTGATCGACGTTCACATACATCGATGCAGAGGCGAATGAGTACAGACTAGGGCTTCGCTGCGACTGTGCGGCATGTCCCACGGATGAGGCATGCACGCATGTATCAGCGGTATCATTGTTCGTCGACTTGTCATCTGCTTCAGGGCCGTCAGCTTGTTGTCGGAGTTTGGTCTTAAGGGCCGCCTACCTAGATTAAAGGAGGTTTCCTTCAAAGGTCCTCCATTATGAGACGTGACGGGTTGTCGGCCTTGCTGAGGCTGGAGGCATAAGTGAGAAACGCTCTGGTCTTGTGCAACACTTGTCGATGATGCATCAGGTGTGGCGGGTGCGGTGACAATGCCTAGCTAAGGTAAGTCACACGTTGCAGGACAAGATGGAAGGCTCACGATGGACCGTGGATGGACTGAAGCTCTGCCAGTCGATAGATTGCTGATCTGGTGGATTTTCGAACACAACGATCCACGATCCTATCCCGCGAAGATCATGTTCTTGGAGTAACGAGCGATTGGCCCTAGTAGATGATTCTTCATTCCCTGCCATTACGACAGAAATCACCTTTCCCAACGGTGAGGCACCGGCACTGTTACTTGATCGCTACGGTCGAATAAAGCGTCACGATAAGCACGTGGGTGCATAGAAGAGCCGGTCGCGTATAAAAGAGAGAGGGAAACAGAGTCAAGGACTGCGCAGAAATCTGTAATGACACAAGTGTTCCGCTCTGGAAGTGCGTGGCTTGGAGAAGAGTGATTGATATTTGAATAGAAGGAACTCACTCTGGAGAGAAGGGAGACTAATCAAGATGTTTAGTACTGTAGAGATTGCATGCACAACCGTTCGGACTTGATTCAGTGGCGCTGGCATCTTGTTTGCCTGACGAGCAGTAGTTACACTGGCTGGCCAGCCATTACATGGACTGTGGACTATGAACATCAAGCAGTGGTGCGCTGGCAATTGCATCTGCACGGATACTGAACCTCACGCGCCAGTTACACTCACTTCAGCGAAGCATCCTTGCTTGAACGAGAGCTCGGGAGATCTAGGAGATTCATGAGATGTCCGGTAAGCTCAAGCATCATTGCTTGACCGGAAGGTTAGCGCCGTTGATTCTTGCTGCAGCGGTAGTTGATCATCAAGCTGCAGACCCCCTGGTCACAGATTGTGTTCCAAGGTTGCGGAAAGGACTGCTGTCATTGCACGTTCTCCACCACCAAGCTTCACTTGTGAATAGGGGAAAAAAGGCGCATACGAGGGGCAATAAACAGCTATAGCAGGCTCTCCGCCCCCCTGGTACCCTCCCCCTTGCCAGAGACCGCCCATCCGACCCTGTCAGTTCTGCAAGCCACAAGCTGCCTACAGGATCATTATAGGATTGGAGAAACTGGGTGTTGCAGTGGGAATACTAATACTGAACCCAAAGCTGTTCACGCTAATGTCGGTCAGCCCCACCCAACATATGTATACCGCATCATTCGGACGGATTGGGCAAGCGGTACCAGAAAGTAGTCGGCTGGGAGAATTCATTGTCCCAGGATGAGCACAGATCAGGTTGCAATCGTGCAACAGCGTCACGCATCATGGCTGATGAACTATCAGACCATACCCTAGACAATGCGACAAGGGAGCCGCTCCTTCGAATGTGCTGATCGACCACCCAACCATCAGGGCCCACTCGAGCACGACACGTTGACATTATGGCTATACTATCAGACTCAAGATGTCTTGAGCTAGGGCTTGGGGCACAAGCAGCACCGCAACAAGGCAGCTGAAAGCTAGCGTTTGCTTATAGCTCTTTGCGCATAAGATATAGCGGTTGTCGCGATTGGCGGTAGCACTGAAGATTTTGGATCGGCAATCTTGAAGAACAAGCCAGTGTATCAGCTATAATGTGAAGAGACGAAGCTGGTCGTAATGTCTTGAAGATGTTATGCGGACGTAGATGAAAAAGAGACATCCAAGCTTCAAGAAGCATCGCTGGGTCACAGAGCACAGCCCTCCCCCATCTACACCTCTTCGCCTACTAGTTATTTGACGAGAAGTACATGGCTTACGCACAGGAGTAGAGCGATTCCGGGAGCAATATGCGGCTCCCATTCGGCAGAAGATCACCATGATACTGGGACTGGCGCAGCCGTCAAGATGCAGCAACGCTGGGAGCAGTCGCATCAACCCTGCTTTGCCTCCCCCATGAGGTACTGCTGTTACAAATGCAGTCATCACCCCAGCACGGCCGCGTGCCCGACAGGGTTCTTCATCGTAGAGGAAGCCCAAGCCTGCATCTCATCAGTGCCATCCATACTGGCCAGCGACGTCCGAGTCCTGACTCGGCATCAGCTTTGGCATGTAGCGAGTTTCGGTGCGCAGCAAGGGAATCTTAAGCAGACTGCATTGACACCAAAGTCGTCACCGAAGATCATTTGCTGACGTGGTTAGAGCCTCGACCTTGAGTGCGATGTCCCAGCACGGGGAAGCGGGTATCGAGAGTACAACGTTCGGCCTTGCGGTAACGTGAACTATTTTCTTCGTCATTAGACAAGGCCCACGCGGGTGTGGGAGCGTCATTGGGGAAGTGGAACCATGCCTTTTACCCCGTACATGAGGCGTGCGCTGCGTGGGATACCGTGGTGACGGTGGCAGCTCCGAGTCTGGTGCAGAGAATCTTAAGTTGCAGGGGCATTTCCCAGCATCCAGATTACCAGACACACGACGACTACGCATCCTGCGCCTCGCTTGGGTCTACATGGATGGGCGGATATCAGGGCACGTGCTGGGTGCAGTATGCACCCAACACTTCAACAGTCTGGCCTGTTCCTAGTCCTCGGCTGCCTCTCTACAGCATATTTGACCTCACAGGGAAGCGCAATACTTTTCCGCTCAGACTGCACGGCGCTCCCAACACAAATTCACGTGCACCTTAGCATGCAGAGCTGACCAACATGGCTGCTGTTAGAAGCACGGAGAAGAACAGGGGTTCTGGAAGAGGGGGAGGGGGGTCGGTATGCTCGTCCTCTGCTCCACTCATGCTTCGCTGAATGTTACAAGGGAGTACAGAGTTCTTCCTCCTTCGGCCGGGGTAAAGCACTTCTTGGCAACAATGTGTTGCCAAGAGCAGGCTGAGCATGCCCCATGGAAGTTTCAGCCCGTTTGAAGTCCATCCATTGATAGCTCATAGCATACTGTCTCCATCTATTGAATCGTCTGTGACGTGGCAGGACAGCATCGTTTCGGATGTGCGTAGTTCTAAAGACCGGTGAGAGGAGTGAAAGGCGAAAAGGGGATGAAAAGGGAAATGGGTAGGGTGAAAACGGACTGTGAATCTGTGGTTCGCCTTCAGACTTTTGTGGTTCGCCTTCACCTCTTTCTTGTTTGCTTCCATCTCTTTCTTGTATGCCTCGGCGCCTGACTCCGCAGGCGTAGACAAGTCTTGCCTCAGGCATAAAGTGGGGCTCAGCCAGAACAAAAAAAGGCGGAGAGAACGTGCGGGTTGGGTGGAGCCGGAGGGCGCGAGCTTGTGCTTCTACAATGGCGATGTATATACTTTAAGGTAAATTGCGAATGCTTCCTCCGGGCCATCGCATCTTTATATTCTACCGTTACTAGCATGGCATGATACGAAAAAGACTATATGCCTAAGAACACGTGGCTCGTTCCATTACGCACTACAACAAGGATATCGTCCAGGTCGACACTCCATCCAACCATATGTCTCTATACCCAGTGCTTGCTCACTATATCTCCTTCTCATCCTCTTTTAAACGGCCCGTTCACTATAGAATTTCCCTCAATCTCCTCCCCTCAGACTGTCTTCATGCTGTAACCACTCATACGTTTTCCATACACCCACATGTGACACTAAAAACTCCCTCTACATAGTCTGCAGCGCATGCTCTCTCTCTCGCCAATCGCGCATAGTGTTCGGCAAGGTAGAGATATTAAAAGGGACATACTTGGAGCAAATCACTACATGGGCTGATGGATATTATGGGATCAGGCATTATGTCAGGGTAAAAGTAGGGCATGATGTGATGGACAGTCGGGATGCAGAGTGTGTGTACTAGGTAGAATCAGCAGATGACTAGATGGATAGTCAGAGAAGATATCAGCCGAGTGGATAAGAGTAGTACACAATGAGACCGATGCCGGGCCTTACAGTGCTTCGGCCATGGAGAATTGGTTTATACTTAGAAGTCCAGCTGGAAGTGACTTCTTGTATGTACGTAGGATCGACATCTCATGGAATTGAAACTCAAATATTACCTCCTCTGACACAGAGAAAGAGATTAAATCCTGATCGCTAGCTTGGAACAAAGGTCTATGTGTCAGCTAAATTGGTAATTACCAAGATGGACATATGAAAATTGGCTACTTCATAACTCGAGAGAATTGATAAATAGCGAGATGGCTGGCTGACTATGATGTATTTCCAACACCTAGAATTATGAGGCAGTCATCTGGATAGACGGGAATGATGTTCATTGAAGGAAGGGAATCATTACTCAACAGCATAGGCAGTGGAGTACGGTATAAAGTCACAAGCAGCATTAGCAAACAACGAAATTGTGAACGAAAAATGATGTTTATTCGGCGCAAAAAAACTGGTATACAACAAGGAGGCAGCACACGGCCGCCGGTACCAACCAAAATCCCCCCTCCTCCCCATCTCCTCCCAACGCCAGCCTGATCCACCATCCTGGGCCTGATCGCCTGCACAACACACATGTCAATGGAGGTTCTGGTACGACAGGGCGCCGATGTGTTGGCAAGGCGACCAGGCCCGCAAGAAGCTCACTCATGGAGTCCTCGACCTCCCTCCCACGCCGCCCACCTTCTCCGCTGCCACCACCGCCTAGTACGTGTCGAAGGAGCCCCAGTCCTTCAACATGTCGGCAGGGAAAGACGGGGTGGCAGGCTCGTCGCCGGACGTGACCAGGATCTGCTGCGTAATGCGGCACCATCGGACGGTCACGCGACCCGACGCTGAGCCACGGAGACGCGAGAGGATGTGGTGCAGGATCCCAGCGAGTTGCTGGAGCACCTCCTGGTTGTCATCTTCGAAGTCCTTGAGCAACTCCGAGATATCCTGCACGCACGGCCTCTCGTAGACGGGCGACGCTCTGTCACGCCGGGCACGCACCAGCTTGTACGTCTGCGAGATCCACATCTGTGGCCCGATGGCGTTGAAGTCCACGGGTTCGTGGTCGTCGCGGGTCTTGATCTCGACTGCGGTTTCAAGCTGGTGGCCCCAGCCAACATGGCGGACAGTGAGGGAGGTCGTTGGGTTAGTGAAGCACTCCTCGTCAGGTGGCGGGTTCCTGTCTACTACCTGTTTGTTAACGAACGCTTCCAGCACGCCAGCGGAGTCAACGTAGGCATCTATCTCCGAGCGAACGATCATGCTGATGCCGGCGAATTGGTAGCCGACGATCCTCTGGTGGCCTTTGTCATTGTCGATCATTGGAAAGGTGATGGGCTTGTCGAACGGCTTGCCAAAGCCATTGTTCTTGTCGAGCTCGGGGCCATGACGTTCGTAGGGATCGACCCGATGTAAAATTGCCGTCTTACCAACAAGCTCGCCTTGTATCATGAAGCCTAGCTCTTTACCCCTGATCAAGAGGAACAGCCTTTTGATGTTGACGCGGTCAGTGACGAGGTCGACAGTGTTGATATCGAGACATGGTGAGCAGATCTTGAGAGCTCGGAAGAGTGGCTCGGCCGGGCACTTGGGATAGGGGGGTACCACGTCTGGTCCATACGAATGAAAGTTGATGTTATGTAGTGCAGGACGCTTTGCATCTGACTCAAGCCAAAGAGGGGCACATCTAAATAGCGTCAGTATCAACGTTGAGTTTGTTTGGACAGAGGCCTACCCGGGCACGGCGACACACGGTAATGGGGCTTCAAGCCAATTGTAAGATGCAAGTAGCTTGACATTGGTGATCTCGGCTCTCTCTGAATGAGCTTGCTCAAGGAACTCGCTTCTCTTGATTGAGGTACGCATGCTGAATGATCTGTATTGTTGCGTACGTCGAAGGATCTGTGTGACAGATGATGAAATGAGAATTGAAAGGAATAAATCTGTAGCTGGCGGAATCCTGTAGACGAAGATCGTTGATGGTATTGCTGAGAGGAAGAAACTGAGGACAAGTGTGACGACGCCCTTGATGTGGAAGACTCTGTAGTCGAGGGAGCTCCTCTGTTGGATTACTCGAAGATGTGAATGATGAGAGGAAGAGCTGGAAATGGTTGTTTGTGTGAGGAAAATTTGAGTATAGGTGTTTGTGTGAGAAAATTCCTGCGATCAATGAAATTCTTCGATAGGATTACCCAAAGATGTCGAAATACGTGTAGAAGACAGCTCCTTTGATGGGATTCCGAAGATGTGATTGACGAGAGAAAGAGATGAAAATGGAGATTTGTGTGAGAAAAAGATGAGAATGGGTGTTCGTGTAAGGAAACCTCTGCAATCAATGGAGTTCCTCTATGGGATTTCTCGAAGATGTGGTTGCTGAGACAAGGAAGCAGGAAGGAAGTAGTAGTGTGAATATGTGTGCAATCAACCGAGTTTTTCAATTGAGAGAGCTCGAAAAAGTTATTGTTGCCGAGGAAAAGGAAGACAAGAATCGCGGGGGATATTGTTCTTAAATAGAAAATCTGCATTTCCCGCTAGTCCGTATTCTCCAATAAGTGAATCGATACAGCTGGGAAATTGGCCCCACTATCATGAAGAGCCTGCTCGCAATCACTTGGAAAACTCTGTTCTGATAGATATACTAGTCCGTAAGTGGTGGAAGTGATATTGGCATACGCCGTTGAAGGACTTCTATATCCGCTATCGAGACGCGTAGAATCGACATCGAAGATGATTAGAACAGCCATAACCAGATTTTTCGGCCTTCAAAGCCAGAGCTGGCGGTGAAGACCCAGATACTGACTATCGGGCAGCTGGGAGTCGCGGTTCATATGGCCAATGACGTCTTCAGAGATTGGACATGAGCTCATCGGTGAGTCAAAACAATCTGAAACACCAGCCTAGTCCAAGAAGGAACCGAGCTAGCGGGTCCTCATTATCACAGCTCTCACTCCGATGTCGCTTTCAGGTAGCTCTGGCGGTCTGGAAAGGATCTGACTTGATATCAGCTGTAAAAGGGGTCTGACCACTGAGCAGAAGCCCAGTGGTACAGTACTGGTACAGTACTGAGACATTACCTTGGTGATACTTTCGCTAGTAGAAGTTGCTCGTGGTTTCTTTGATTGACCTCCTGGTGTTGTACCGTGTATATAATGCTGGTTCGTCAAAGGTTCTTGACCGCTTCACGAATGGCTCAACTGGAGCGGAAGATAAAAGTCAGTGACATCAAAATCACTATTCGGGCTTCCGAGGCTGCCTCATAGCATGATATCGTCATGAGCAGCTCTTCGGGTGTCCTCCTTGTGGTTATCTGTATGATCAATGAGCTTCTTTCTAGTGCACAGTGTGTGATTTAGTGGCTGTAACTCGTTAGCCACCTCAAGACTTGGCCACTAGACAGTTCCCATACATGGTTATTGCAATGCCTAAGTCTGCTTCTTTTAAGTCATCTTGTCCATGTGACGTTTTGTATTGATTGAGCAGTCAGCATGCGTCTCCCTGATTCACTTCGATGAACCTGCGCAGAATATTTGAGAGCGAACACTCACAGTATGAGACAACACGGGAAGATATACACCAAGGACAGTTATCTGGAAGCTATGAGCCTACTATAACTTGTAACATTCTACGGGCATCATTAACTGCTTCCTTGAAGGTCCAATGCTTTGCATGTCTTTACCTAAAGGTATTCTAGTTATTGGTTCTGTTCTCATGGAATTAACCTGTTCTCTATCACTGACTCGAACGTGCTCAAGTCTCCAGCTATACCTATGTCTTTTTAGCTATATCGTTGAGGAGGCTAGCCACATAACAACGCTTGCAGTTTGGCATTCTGGCCGGGTGGATTGAGGCAGGTCCGGGTACGAACAAGTAGTAGTAGTTGTAGAGCATGTCTTGAGGCAGAAGAGGCCACGTTCCTTTTGTCAGTCGCTTGACCTGAATGATAAAGTTAATAACACCTTGGAGTTGTGAGTCAAGGCCATGCTAGTGGTTGTTGTGTCGACAAGACCGTGGTGTAACGGTGGTGGTTGATGATATAGGGTCAGTACGCGTGACATGATAGGGAGGGTGAATCAAGAGCATGGCTGCATTCCTCTATACATACTCTATATGTCGCGTAATGCTCGTCACACGTTGACTTTTCGGGACTGTCAGCTTCGGAATTTGGAAGCGGACGCATCTGCCTGTCTAGGTACGTGAATAGCGACCATGACAAGATTCATCTCGATTCGCAATAGGTAGGTGCCTTAGCTTCGCCGCTATTTACCCATCCTGCAACGGTCAGGGCTGTCGTGTAAGCCATGACAAGGAAGCCAAATATGACAATCAGTACGTCTGAAACACGTCGCCATGGAGCTTGTGCAATGGCCTTAAGATGGAGGAGAGGCTGGAAGCTATGTCAGATAGATCAACGAAGAGGCAGAGGGTGCACTTACAGGGTATATGTACACAAGCGGTATACATGCAAAGCTTCCTACCAATGCAACAAACTTATCCAAATCACCTGCGCCAGCCCATGCGAGCGTAGCGCAGACCATCACCATAAAGAAGCGGAAAATGTTCTTCTTCCATTTAACATATGGATTGTATTTCCCAGTACGGCTGAACAGCTGCTGAGAGGTAATCTCGATGGCTGGGTAGATCTGGAGTGGGGTGGAAAGCAGAATGGCGAGGGAGTAGATGAACTGCACACCATTGACCATCTTGTTGTCCTGTGGCATATTCAGGATAATGACAGTCTCGGTCTTTGATCCGTATGCAGCGTAAGACAATGCACCCATGCTGAGGAATATTACAGTTATGATAATCATTACTATGCCAAGGACTTTCGGAAATTTTGACGGATGCTTCATGCCGGTCTGAATTGGGATTACGAGGCCAATGCCCTCAAAGGTGAAGATTGCGGTGCCAATGAACAGCGTCCAGTTTTTTGAGTTGAAGTTCCGGATGTCGGCAATGCCTCCCTGGCCGACTATTGTGAGGATGTCGTAGTAGTAGAGATAGATCAGTCCGAGTACTATGAAAATGTCTGCAATCAGAGCCAACTTCTGAATGTTGTTGATGTTGCGATAGAGGGAGAGCGGTAGGAATATGATCATCTGCATGAGTATCATATACTTGATGTCAATGTTAGTCTTGCAGTCGGAGACAGCCAATACAAAGGCTTGAAGATTCTCAGCAACAAAGACGGTGTATGCTGATGAAAAGCCAATCTGACTAAGGACAAGGGAGAAATTTATAAGGTTTTTCATCCATTTGCCGTATAGATGTAAACCCATATCTCCAAATGAGTGTTCGACTTTTAACCGAGTCGTCACGAGAAGGATGAAGCAATAATAGCTGAGTAAAGCGGTGGCAAGCAACACCACATTACTGAAGGCCATACCTCCGTTCAGGTAAGCTCGTGGCAAGAACAGTACTCCAGTACCCACGAATGACTTGAGGAGAAGCATGGCAGCACCGGTGGGCGAACCCTTGCCGGCGATCTTGGTCTTCCTCTTTCTGCGTTTGCCCCCGGGGGTCAAGAGGGCGCTTCGCTCCCCATATTCGTGATCATCATCATCACTCTCAGGTTGGTCCGATGTATACGAAGAGAAATACTCATCGGGGCCGAGCGCTTCATCGTCTTCCTCCAACTCTTCACCGGCAAAGTGTCCATACAGGCTAAGGAACTCCAAGAAGTTACTGGTAAAAGGCTGAGGTAGAGGCTGGCTTTGAACACCAGCGTGGTGGGTCGAGGGCCCTGGAGACGGACTCGCTGCGGCTCTACGAAGGTAGTTTCGCCGAAAACCTCCAGGCTGTTTTATTGTTTCAATATTTAGATGCGTATCGTCCGGCTTTGGGCGCTCCGAGTGAAAACTCTTGCTTCGTTTATACTGACCTCTGGCTTCCGCCTCTTGCTGTTCAGTCCATCTGTAGATCTGACGTGTTATGTCTCCTCCTTGTAGCTGCAAGCTTGAAAATTCCTCTTCATTCTCAAATGTGGCCTTGGTTTTGCCATTGCCGGCATCGCTGCCACGGCCTCTGCGTGGAGATCCGTATACTTCTAATACTGATGTGTTGGATGGTGAGTTGTTCGAGGGTCCAACAAGATGCCGTCGTATGATCTCAGGGTCCTGATAGGGTGCTGGGCTGCTGGTGCGGCGGTGGTCAAAAGATCCGTAGTTGCTAGACGGACCCCGCCCAGGTAGCTCAGCATCTCTGACGGGCGAGAAAGGTCGTAGGGGAGGTGTGGCCATCTGAGGAGGAGTTCCCCCTCCACCAAACGAATCTTTCAGAGCATTCGCTAGAGCAGATTCGCTGGGGCCTGAGACGGAAGACTTGGAAATGTCGAGCTCCGGAAGCGGTGTCTGCGTCTCTGAGGACGCAGCAGATGCAACATGACTTGGTAATGGTATCTGCGGTATCTGCGGAGTGCCAATATGGCTTTGCGAAAGCGATGTTCGCAGAAATGAGCCAGCTGGAGAAGCTCTGCCGCTGATTGCTGGTGAGCTTCTCGAGGCCGGGACCTCTTTAGGTTGGGACGACATGGGCGTGAGCGAAGGAAAGGGTGACGACTATCGTGACGACAGCATATGGTATAATGACATCCAAAAGAACCGAGTCTGAACAAGATGGACAATGGGGACAATGTTGAATGAGGTTGTTAGCTGTTGAAAGTGGTCAGGTCACCAGCTTATTAGTAGCTTAGCAGGTCCCTCGGTCTCGTTGTAGCTAGTTCTACTTGAGAAGGCACAACTTCGGACGCAGATGGATGGAGACGGGATCTCCGACATGACAGGGTTTACGAGGTTATCTATGGATGCTCGAAGGGCATAATACGTCGCGTCTCTGCATCACTTCTGGTCACGCGGGGACGCCTCGAGATAGATAAGCTGATATGTTGCGGCTCATCTGAGCGGCTGACTTGCGTGCAGCGAGTGCACAATTATGCTTTTGTTTGTGCCGCGGTAGAGGGAGTGAACGAACTTGCTGTTCAAGGCTCGAGATATAATTAGTACGCAGCCCATACTGCTACAAGCGTTCCCAAAGTGGTATTTCAGCTATTTCGATGTAATTTCGACATGATCCCTACTTTTAATGACCCCAACGAAACCAGTTCTTTTGATATAATTGTTTTTGTTCCCCTTGCTCACGCAGAAATGCACAGGCAGCCCCCAGCAGCCAGCATCCTGAAGATCTGATCCTTCTACTATCTATTAGAGGCTGCTGCACGCCGCTGCAAGCTGCATCCGTCTTCTGGTCAGTGGTCACGAGCACGAGCACGAGCACAAGCACCCGCCACACAAGCTAAAAGCCACCTTGTTGTTGACATCAGGATTCTGCCCATAGTTGGTTCTTCCTCATTGGCTACGTCCTGCTATATCCTGGTCTCCAACCATCGCATCGTGTTCCACCAAGGAACCATCTCTTATTCTCTCTTGGCGTCCCGACTCTGTCGTTTCAGACCATCTCTCTAGGTGCGGCGTGTCTCTTCGACGCAGAAGCTGGAAAGTCTCGGAAGCTCATGACGCCTGGTGTCGCACTGTACACTCTATAAGATATTGATCTTCGCCCTCGGCGTCCATGCATTCTCACTTGCTCTGGTCAATTGGTGCTGGTCCGAACACGAGTCCCAATCGAATATCTGGGATTGTTCCTCCCACTACATAACATCATTTGGGATTGTTACCTCTACACGTAGGCAGATCTTCGTTGACGGAAGCAAGAAATGGCGTATCCAGATAACCAGTCTCCAAGGAGAATGCCCCCGCGAACACACTCCAATTTTATGGCTCGAACAGCTCTCGACAACGCATCACAGTTGAACCGCCGAGGCTCTGTAGCCGCTCTATCTCCCTCACCAGAAGATGAATCTGGGTCAGCAGAGCAAGATGCTCTCACACTTCGAACTGATGGGTTTGCTCAGCTGAGATCTCATACCGAGAGTCACATGTCTTACTTTTCGTCTTTCTTCAATTGGTCTCGCCAGGAAGCCAGCAGTACACTCAGGCACCGAAGACCTTCAACTCAACCTTTACTCAGACCAGAAATAGGGCACCACAGGCGTAGGCACGATGTTAAGAAAGGTCGCAGTAGCTCTTATCCGAATCCATCAGGAACATCCGCCAAACTAGGGACCTTCGCTGGTGCTTTTGTACCAACGAGTCTGAACGTGCTCAGTATCCTCATGTTTCTTCGTTTTGGGTTCATTACTGGGCAAGCAGGTCTTGTAGGGACCCTTGGTGAGTCCATCTACGCCCGATCAATCATTTGAAACAGTCTTTGGGTTCGGTGCCAACAACCTTGTACACAGTGCATCAACCTGTGCGCTCCTCAGAGGCTCCCTCTGTTATCGCCACGACCGTTGTGGCCATTGTACCATGTAATCACGCGATGATGCTGGAGAGTCTTGTAGACGCGGCCTAGATATTTTGTACCTCCCAGCACAAGTCTAGTTCTAACGTTATCCATATAGGGATGCTTATTGCTTGCTATGCTATCAATCTATTGACGACCATTGCTCTGTCAGCCATTGCGACCAATGGAACAGTCAGAGGAGGGGGAGCATACTATCTTATATCCAGAAGTCTTGGTAAATGTGTTTGAATTTACATAAGAATGTGAACTGACATGAGCTTAGGTCCTGAATTTGGTGGGTCTATAGGGATCGTTTTCTATGCTGGCAACGTTTTTAACTGTGCAATGAACGCTGTGGGTCTCGTTGATTGCTTCGTTGAGAATTTTGGTGCTACTAACGGTAACTGGTCACAATGGATGCCAGACGACTTTTGGTACAGATATATCTGGTCGACAGTGGTGCTAATAATGTGCACGGCCATATGTCTAGCAGGGAGTGGGCTTTTTACCAGAGCTAGTAACGGCCTCCTGTTAATCCTTCTCCTGGCAACTTTCAGTATCCCATTTTCGACTCTGATAGTGGCGCCATTTGAGAATTTGAAGCAGGGCGTAGAATACACTGGCTTGCGTGTTGAAACCCTTCGCCAGAACCTATTCCCACATTTTACAAAGGGTGCTGCTGGGAGCCAGCTCAAAACTCGCGAGACCTGGCAAGATCTGTTTGGCATCTTGTTTCCTGCTACGGGAGGTATATTTGCGTACGTACTAATCAGATATAATTCGGTGTAGAAGCTAATATAGCTATGTAGCGGTGCCAGCATGTCTGGCGATCTCAAACACCCCAGCAAGGCAATACCGAAAGGCACGCTTTACGGACTTCTGCTCACTTTCATATCCTATTTTCTTGTCATTCTGTCGCTCACAGCAACAATCACAAGGGAGTCGCTACGACGCAACACCAATGTCATCCAACTGGTATGTCATGTTCCCTCGAGGAAGTTATTCTCACGCAACATAGACAAACGTATCAGAAGTTCTTGTTTTCCTCGGCGAGATTGCAACAAGTCTTTTCTCATCTCTACTAGGTGTCATTGGATCAGCAAAACTCCTCCAGGCTCTTTCCAGGGATAACCTTCTGCCAGGTCTCGGAGTCTTCAGCCAAGGCACCAAAAAGGCTGACGAGCCAACCTACGCGATTCTGTTCACATACTTGTTGGCACAAGCTACGATGCTATTCGACATCAACCAAATTGCATCGCTCATAACAATGATCTATTTGATGACATTTCTATCGACTAATTTAGCCTGCTTCCTCCTTAAGATAAGCTCAGCGCCAAATTTCAGACCGAGCTTCAGGTATTTCTCATGGCCGACTGCAGCAGCAGGTACATTGATCAGCGGTGCCACTATGTTTTTTGTTGATGGCATTGCTGCGTCTGTCTGTGTGGTGGTGCTTATTACCATTTTCGTTCTCATACACTACACGACTCCCCCAAAGACTTGGGGCGATGTCAGCCAGAGTCTGATCTACCACCAAGGTAAGATAGCAGCTCTGACAATTAGATTACTACCAAAGCTAATCTTTCCCAAGTGCGAAAGTATCTCTTGCGTCTACGACCGGAGCATGTAAAGTTCTGGAGGCCGCAAATCCTCCTCCTCATCAATGACCCTCGGAAACAGTACAAGCTTATTCAATTCTGCAACTCATTAAAGAAAGGAGCCTTGTTTATCTTGGGGCATGTCATCATAACCCCAGACTTCAGTAGCACAGTCCCAGAAGCTCGCCGACAACAGGCGACTTGGACCAAATACATTGACTTTTCTAGGATTAAGGCCTTTGTAAATATTGCGGTTTCCCCTGCTCTGGAATGGGGTGCTCGAAACTTAGTTCTTAGCGCTGGACTCGGTGGTATGCGCCCGAACATCGTAGTCTTGGGCTTCTACAATTTGACCGAGTTGCGAGAGTCTATACCGATAGTCGATCTATATTCCTCACTGTCGACCAGGCCAGGATCCACACAGGAAGATCGCCAATCGAAACATCTATCGAAGAAGGCACATAAGAAACACGATGATAAACTCAGTGGAGTCCTACCTACAGATCTTGACCGTAGAGAACATGCCATCAGCGCATCAAGCTACGTTACTGTTCTGGAGGATCTGCTACTTAGATTGAAAATCAATGTCGCTGTTGCGAAGGGATTCCATGAATTGGAGCTTCCGGGACCGAAACCTTCTACAACAGAACAATTGTTACGATATCTATTTCCGAGCGATCAAGATGAAGGCGAAAGTGCTCAGAGGTATATCGATCTTTGGCCAATTCAAATGTCTGCCACTACAGAAGTCGAAGATGGTACGGAGAATGGAAAGAGTAAACATGACGTTCTGACCACGAACTTCGATACTTATACACTAATCTTACAGCTCGGCTGTATCTTGACTACAGTACCATCATATGCCAGGACTTTTAAGCTACGTGTCATAGTGTTCGTAGAATATGAGAGCGATGTGGAGGAGGAACGCGGACGTGTCGTCACTTTACTGTCGAACTTGCGAATCAACGCCGAAGTATTGGTTCTCTGGCTGGCGTCTGGACAGCTCAAAACCTATGAGGTAAAGTTCTCCTTTCGAGCAGGTGGTCGAATGGTAGCTCACGATACTAGATTATCATCAACGGGAGTACAGATGGGAACAATGCTGATGCTATTCGCTTAGTAGATGATGCTCTGAGCAACGAAGACTGGTGGCAAGATGTCGAGAGACTGCGAGGTCGTCGTGGCTCATTGAGTACCAGCCAAGAGCTAGCTAGTGTGACCGGTATTCTTGACGCGACGCAAAATTGGCCAGATGCATCTTTCCAATATGGTCGGCAGGAGCCCAAGACTTCGAGATTCGATGGTCTACGAAAGATGATACGTCGGGTAAAGGGCAAGTCTTCTGTTGGGCAGATAAGCCATCTCGGTGTCAATCTCGGAATGCGTACGCAGAGACTACCAGCAAGTCTAGTGTCTGCGCATAGTAGTGGGGAAGATTCTAGCCCGAGCGACAGTGATGATTCTACCGTGGAGTGCTCGGACAGTGATGAACATGCTGTTAGCGATGAAGATGTTCCAGACGACAGCAGGTCTGTGTCTCCTCGTCAGCAAATGATCAGTGCTGGCTCCTTGTCCAGTAGGCATGACGGATCACCAAAAACCTCTCATGCTAGGCTTGTAGATGGCAATGGATCACCAAGCCACGAACAGAACGCACATGCGTCGCCCAGTAACTCGATTTTGGGTTCCAGTCTCAAAGGGAATTCTATTAACTCGGGCACTTCAACACCACGTCGATTACAGAACTTGCCGAAATTCACGGCAAAAACTCAGCCCAAAACAAAGCTTAACCCTGATGCCGACGAGGGACCATCCATTATGTTTGACTCACCTTCACCTGATGAAGCACGAAATCCAGGTCCTTCGATCTATGACCGCACTGCTCGCGCCGCCATCGCCACAGTAAGCCCTGCAAATCTTTCAGAATCATCGTCCATGACTGCGGCAGCATCGACCTCAAAGACCAATGCATCTGGCTTCCCTTCGATGCAATCGATTCCCCTTAGTTTCAATGACTTACCGTCTCGAGCACAACATCTGATCCTCAATGAGTTGATCAGTCAGAATTCAGCACAGACAGCTGTTATATTCACGACACTACCCAGCCCAACAGAGGGTACCGGCGAAAGCGAGTTGGATAGTATCAGCTACTTGAGTGACCTGGAGGTCCTGACTCTTGGATTGCCACCAACGTTGTTGGTACACTCGAATAGTTTGACTGTAACTATGAATTTATAAGAGCCTCGAGTATTTCTTGGCTAAAGGGGCATTATCATGTTCTGCGCGGATAAGCACCTAAATGTATGATTATTATGATCACTCTATCTCAGTAGGTTAAGCGTTCGTGTATACAATGAAAGATTTCTGCGCTAGTATGTTGTGTGCATCTTTGAGCATAGCGGTATCATGCCAACTGAGGATCTGAACGTTCGTGGATCCTCCACGGCCGATCCGTGTCCAGGTATCAAGTAGGGCTCAGTACAAGAGTTCATCGTCGCATTACTATCTACGCGTCGGCACTTATAAGTCTCAGTAGCCATGTCAGAAGAAGCAGTAGAGACACAAGCAGTCAAAGTTGCAACAGAAGGTACGTGCTGCTCGCGACTCCTATAAGATCGAATACATTCCTGACTGCAAAAATCCTGTAGCTGCGGAAGCTTTCACAGACGCCTTCTACACTGCACTCCAAGGCTCTCGGCATACACTTGCGGACTACTATATTCCGCATCAGACACTGCCCGATGGCAAGATAGTCCCCAAAATCGCCTGGAACGGCAATGTCCTCCACGACGGACCCGCGGTCCAGACCTTCTTCGAGAACGAAATGCCCTTTACACACTACCAAGTGCATTCGCTCAATTGCCATATCCTCAAAGTTGCTCCCATTCAGCCGCCACCTACGAACCCGCGAGACGTAGAGAGGAATTTTTCCATCATCATAACGGTCAACGGCGATGTAAGACTAGAGGAGGCCACGAAAGGACCATTGAGAGGGTTCGCAGAGAGCTTTGTCATGGTACCGAACACGAATCCGAAAGTTGGGCATAGCTGGGTCATACAGGCGCAGAACTTTAGATATGTTGTCTGAGCGGTCGAATATAGGCAGCACATTGTTTCTGTGGAAAGTCCCGCTGCCTATGGTAAGCACGATTTGGGTGAAATGGTGCTAGGAAGCTGAATTGAGCGCAAAATCGAGGAAAGAGTTGTTTGTTACTGCGAATCATGAGCGAAACTCTTACTGGCAACCACATATGGACTCTCGACACTCTCCTATGCTGATACCCATGAGTCCAACGAACAACATAATATGACCAGGACTATATCATAGAAAGAAGCCAAACTACCCTTGATGAGTCAAGGATGGCACTCAAAGAAACCTGAATATGACGTGAAGGCTATAACGGAGTGTCCGCCCTACCAGTTCAGCCTCCTGCGTAGTTGTTACTCCTGGAAGCTGGCAAGAACTACGTCACGGCCACGCCCTGTTCACTTGAGCCTACGCCGTTCCAGGGAACATCCACAGTTAGGCTGCCCTTGCTTCAGCCTTAAATGGAGAAGCAGCACTTAACATAGAATCTATGAGCGAGGTCTTTTGTCCTGCTGTACCTACAACTCACTGGTATCCGTGGTGAGTTTCCTGGCCTTTTTTTCCCTCAAAGCCACATCCCTGCCAGCACTTCGAGGCTATCAACATGAGATGCTTCGAAGCGGGCTCCGATCGCTCAGCCGAAGTATGGATCGCGGTTAATGGAGAGAAGCGACGTGAGTACAATTCACGCCAAGATGACGAGGATGATGCTCTTTGCTGTTTCGTACCTGTCAACAATTCCGAGAACTTGGCAATTTGCGTCGATTTCACTGGGCCGACCAACGAATACTACGTTGACATCTTCGTGGATGGCCTCTTGCGCAATTGCGTCAAAAAGAAGAAGACGTCTAAAGAGGAACATTATTTCGACGCTGCCACCGCCAAGAAACCCGCCATTCTCTGCTCTTCTGGCTTATCTTGGAATGGGAACCAATTATATGAGTGTCCAATGAAAGTTGTCGCGTTGACCCGGGAGCTTGTCGCCGACATTGATGTGCATGGATCTGAAGACATTGGTGTCATCGAGATACGCTTGTCAGTGCTTCGAAGAGGTGGCGAACGATACAAACTCGACACCGACGAAGTCAGACACGCGTTCCAACGGAGCAAAGCTTCTTGCCCCGAAAGAAAGCCCGTCGCTACAAACAGAGACGACCTGGACCCAACCCACGAGATTGAGTTCACTGCCACTGCTGAGGGGTCAAAGTCGCGCACTTCTAAGAACGGGAAACTTCATGTGAACAAACTTTTGAACAATCATCGTCCGGGGGCTCTCCCATGGGCTATATTCAAGTTCTACTATCGTTCACAGGGTGAGTTGAGGCTCGTGTCCATTGGTCCATCAACTAATCCTTTCGAATCAGACGAGATCGAAAGGACTCTTGATTTCGATGTTGAGGCTGAATCCATAGGCTTTTGCTTGGCCGTAGATCCTGTCAACATTTCTCAAATGTCGCTCCTCAAAACTAATAATGGCAACACATCTAGTATCAGGGCTATGCCAGCTTTGGGTCTATGGACCGATAGCATTCAGCCTCAATATTTAGATGTGACTAAAGAGTCCATTCCCAGTAAGCTAGTTTCACTCGACGCGGCGGCCAACGAGCGTAGCGAAATCCAAGATGGCAGAGCTTCGAGTCAGGCACATTTGAATCAAGACGGTGATAGTCGGAAGGGGGATGAGCCTAGCTCGTTGCGTCACAACTATCCTCTAGCTCACTCGACTGTCATTGTCGAACGTCCTAGTACAACAATCGAAGCTCTGTTAACGCAAGAGACTGCGGTGATAGAAAACATCGTTGGGCCGCCAGCAGCTTGCGCCCCGGTTGCTGTGATGATGCGGACCCACTCGCTCAAGCCGGCACCAGACGGTCTCGATATTTCTCGACAGCGCACAGATGAGGCGGCTCAGCCACTCACGTCACATTTGAAGCGTACCAAATCTGAACTCCTTTCCAGCATACCCAAGCGTACCAGGACCGAAACCTCAGAGTCTGAAAGACGAGCTCACAAGCTTACTGAGAAGCGCCAGCACCTTGCAGAACAGATACGGAAGACTAAGCAGTCGCAAAACTTGGCACAAAAGCGCAAGGAAGCGTACTACAAGAAACAGGAAGAAGTCGATAACAAAGAACTTGCCAAGCTTGACGACCAGCTCAAAGAAGCCCTTGAGGCTCAGGGAGAATACGATCGAGAGATTGCAGGATACGAAGCCTCCTGGAAGGAACTGACTGACTCGGAGATGGAAGCTTAACGTCATTCTGCGGTATGGTATGAGCTACTTCTTTGAACTTATGGGCGCGCGTCTTTATGCTTTTTGGTATCTGGTTATCTGATAAGCCTTAGGTATGGATGCCTCTAGGTTTTACTATATGGGTCGAGGCTCAATTTGAGCAGAATTTAGCGTATCGAAAGCTCAATTAGGAATACATTCATTACGCGACATATGGACTTGAAGTGTTGTGGGAAGTATGAATGTCCCATGTTGGTCCCTTTCATCTTCAATCACAGTCTCGAACTGTGGACATCTCTCGACTCCTATAACGGTACCCTAGTTTTGCACTGGCGGACGCATATTTGCCTCAACCCTAGCCAGAAGCTCTGCGCGTGTCGATGTCTCCCCAGGATAAAGATTGCGCTGCATTAGCGTAAGAATATGTAGTAGACCATCAGCAATGTCAACAGGCTTAGACCTACAGCTTTCAGCCATCGACGCATCTGATCTTCGGTCCAATCTTTGGGATCTGGTCATGGTAAGAGACGGCGTGCTAATCTAGGCTTTCAGTGTCTTGCCACCACTTGGATCTGCCTCAGGAGGGAACATGGGGCCAGATCCCCATATTGTCCATGCACCGACGGCGGCGACGATGCCGGCAAAAGCTGGAACTTAGTTAGTATCACGAAAGACTATAAGTCCTTCGAATAAACCCACCTATAAATGCACTCTGAGGTATACTAGTTAGCCAAGATCATTCTCACTTGTGCTTTCCCGCTTCATACCTTGGATTGAGTTGCTCGATCGAGTGGAGTAGGCATTGTAATGAAAGGGCAATGGCGGACTGCTTTTCAAACGATTGAGTATCTAGAGACAGGTCAGGCTTCAAGCAAACTGTCCTTATTACCACTGGCACCAGGCAACGCCCGAGAACCGTCGTCATTTCTGCCAAGCCCGAATTAACGCCACTGTGGCTCATCAGCTCACTGCACTAGCCTCACTGACTTAGCGAAATTCCGCCCACACATTCTTTTGCCGACCTTTGACGACTCCAGACGACGAAAATCGACATCTACGAATCTCGACCCTCACACTCGCCCACCATGCCTCAAGAAGTCACCGACATCAAGAAATTCCTCGAGATCTGCAGGCGCAAGGATGCTTCCTGTGAGTGTCACCCTCTGGGCCCCAAAATTTCAATCGGCGCATGGTCTCGGTGGAGAAGTGTGAAGAACGCTTAGGAGGACATGTGCAATATTGCGAGCGACAGGACCGTGATAGCTGATTTAGGTCGCTGCATTGGGAGTACTGAGCAAGATTGCTGACAAGTTGCGTGTTCTCAGCTGCCCGGATAAAGAAGAGCAGCAAATCCAACCAGATCAAGTTCAAGGTCCGCTGCCACCGCCACTTGTACACACTCGTCCTCAAGGACAACGAGAAGTCGGAGAAGCTCAAGCAGAGTCTGCCACCTAGTACGCTCCTCTCTACAGCCGATTCGGAGCTACTTCTAACTTCGACACGCAGCCTTACAAATCACCGACATCCAGAAGAAGAACCCTAAGGGCAAACGCGCATGAGGGATGAGTCGGCAAGGCGGTGAAAAGAAATGGGTGCATCCAAGATCCTTGGGTGGGAGTTTGTGGCTTTCCATATACTGCGTGCATGGTATTAACGGATCCGGCATCGAGTGTGTCACGATGCACGCCGATGCGGCTTTGTAGGAATTGCAATTGAAGCCGATTCTTGCATGCATGGACATACTGTATTGTGATTGTGAAGCCTGTGATAAAATACTAAATTGAGTTATTGTTTAAAGGGTCTAGGAATGAAGAGAAAGTACAATGGGTATCCTATTCCGCAAGAGCGCACACGAGAAGAAGAATCAAGCACAACGATTAGATTTTCCCGGCCTGCGGAATACACTCATTACTGAGCTTTCTCACTCCCTCCTGGGATTCACGCGTCCAGCCCGCATCCTCCATCATATTTGTAAACGTTGTGTCTCGCGTTATCGACCGTCCATCTCCTGGGGCAGATAGGCCAGGCACTTGCAAGAACGAAGGCGCCGGCATCAACACATCTATCGTCTCTAAGCTGCCACTTCTTGGCAGCGGGCTGCGCTCTTTCATCGATCTGCGAGATGGTTTCGAGGTGAAGTTTACCAATGGGGGTGGCCGTGGTGAGTCCTGCTGCACCTTCGGCGACCGAGTAAATAAGGAGCGTACCTTTGGCGTACGGAGGATCGTGTTGCGCGGGCGGCTGACACTCGTACCGTTAAGGAGCGTGTTCGTGTCGCCCGTGGAGTTCTTCGTCGACGTCGTTCCGCGGCGAATAAAGTCAACTCGGGTAGCGTGGGCGGAGTCATAGATCGGGTCGCTGATCTGACGACTCACACGTCCGAGGTTTCTGTTCGAACGTGCAGAGCTGAGTGACTGGCGGCGCCTCTTGATGGCCCAAAGCATGGCGAGGGTCAGGAGGACACCCAGGATCATTCCGGGGAAGAATCCTGCAGCTATGGCTCCACCGGGGAAGGCATTGCGTTCTTTTTTGCTGCCAGATTCGGCCGGAATAGCGGTAGGATGAGAATCTGCTGTAGTGGAAGGACCGCTTGTTGGTGAAGGGGTGAGGGACACGGTCCCATTCGGCGAAGACATGGCTATACAAACAGTATCCTGGCATTCAAAACCGAGTGGACAACATGCTTTACCACAAGTCGGAAGCTTGATGCTGAGATCTGAAAGATGGACTTGATTCCCCGGGAAAGCCGTTGCGTTCTGCTGCTGAATATCGCAGGTGATCGGCTGAATGGCCTCACAACCTTGACTGCCCAGTGGGCAGCAGAGGACTGAGGTCGCACCGCCAGAGCTAAACTTATTACATGTTGAACCTTTACTACAGCAGAAGTCCGATGGGAGACCGTTGCCGCATTGCTCGAGGTTGGCGACTCCGTTACATGTTTGTTGATCTTGCCTGTGGAGAAGATTGATGGATCTGGCAGCATTCAAGGCAGTCGTGAGAGCGTGAGTAGATGGTACAACTGTAGAAATTAAACAGATGAAAGACAGCTTCTCGAATGTAGACCGTGGCATGATGGACGCAGCGTTGAAGTGACTGAGAAATGCTGGACTATCGGATATGCTCGCAGAGAAAACAAATGGGGTATCAGGAGAAAACAGCAGAGTCTAAGAACGAATCGTAAGATGCAGAGAAGACTGAAAAGAGCGGCGAAGCGCTTCGATCATATAGCAAAACATTCCCTAGCGTCATGATGGCATGGCGAACGGCACAAGGACGTCAAGCGACGAGGAAGTGAGCCCTAGTCAATAGTGCCAGCGCAATGCTTTGACTAGATACCTACAGGCGCCGGGCAGGCGACAAGTTCGAAACACATTTGGGATCTCTTGGAGGATATGGCCATGCTAAGTCAGCAGCACGACAGGACGAAAGCTCGCGATTGTAATGTAGGGCGAGCGGCTCTACGTTTGAGGTTGTGGTGTTGACCATGCGTCCGGTGCTATGATTGGCCTGTGCAATGGGCAAACCTCGCCTGATCCCTAGAAAGCAGCACTAGCGTGGTGGGTGCGGACTCCCGAACGCGATCCTCGTAAGTTTTGCCAGACGACGTCCGGAAGCTTCAATTGCCTAACAATGCTGATACGACGGTTCGCGCGGCCGCAGGCCTTGTTTCAAACAAAGGGAGGCCTATGTGAGGTATGTCTAGCACCATCAACGATTTCTTGAGTAATGGTGACATTTACTAACGACAACATTACAGAGTTGCGCTCAAGCGGCCCCGTCATGGGCTGCGAAGAAGCGACTCTTTCATCCTAGTCCCTCGCGACTTGCCGTAATGGACATACCCAAGCTGGATAACGAGCTTGATATGCGTGAAAATGGGATCAAAAATCTCTACACACCCGCAGGATTCGCGCTTGCATGGACAGACTACCAGTCAAGAATGCTGCGCATACTGAACAGCCAGATCGCCGGTACGCATTGGCTTAATGCACACAACTCATCTTTGCGCTCGGAGCGACGCTGATGTATTTCTGTGCAGAAACCAGATTGGCAGACAGCACCCCATTCGCTTTAATCCAACAGACCGCTCGCGAGCCTACACTCGCCCACATCTTCAACCATGCCTCTATGTTATGGAACAACCATTTCTACTTTAGCGGTATTTCGACCGAAGACGTTGGAATCGATGATTCCACCCAGGGCAAGATGCCCGAGAGACTGAGAAACGACATTGAAATCAACTTTGGTTCCGTCGACAACTTTGCCACCGCCTTCATCGGCCATGCACAAGCCATGTTCGGCCCTGGTTATGTCTGGCTGGTGCGTAGCCATGACAAGACGGAAATATCGTTCAAGATTCTCACTACGTACGCGGCTGGCTCTCCGCTGAGCAGTGCCCACTATCGACAGCAGTCAATAGAGCCCGGCACGACCTCGTTTGGCGGTGACCCGCGCGCGCCCACTGTGGAGAGCGCGTTAGATCAGCAGAGCGCCGGACACATTGGAAAGTATGCGGGTAATGGAGCAAGAGAAGGCCTTTACGGACAATCTCGGCATGACCCGGTGCTGTGTGTCAGTACTTGGGAGCATTCGTACATTGAAGGGTTCTTGCTAGATAAGGATGCTTTCCTTTTTAGATGGTGGCACCGAATCAACTGGCAAAAGGTCGATCAGAGGACTAGGGGTGCATCTAGTAAATAACGGTAAACCCTATGTTGGCAGGGTGCGATCTGTGGATCTACTCTGTGTAATAGTATGTAGCTTCTTGTACAAAATCAATAGACGTAAGATCAAGGCTATGGCTGTATGTTTCGGGCTTTGCCTAGTGCACATGTAGCAGGAGAGGATGGCTACTAAGACTTGCATTCATTCAGTCCTAGCCTGGTCGGCATAAGGGAATCCGCGGCCTGGGACTAGGCATGCCCTACTAATATAGCTAGAAACAAGACAGAAAATGCTCGCCCAAATGATGGAGTAAGATGTGACAAAGACAATCGGTGGAACAACGGGTATCAAGGACAAACCCTTCCAAGAACAGCACACTCAAGTCCGGCCCAAGAGAACAAAACGCATTCAAAGAGAAGACTGACCTATCAAGTCCGATTAGTACCTCAGACGCCGCAGTCATGCCAAGAAGTTATAGAGATATAAAAATTATGATTATCAGGCCGGCCGCTTCCTCGCCGGCTATTTCGGCGGAACGGATTCATCGCCCACCGGCTCCGCGGCTTGATGCCCCTTATGCGTCGAGCTTCCTCCGGCCAATCCTTTCAAGTGCTCCATCTTACTCTGGCCCTTCATCGCGGCGTCTTTCTTGACGCGAGACAGGAGGTTCTGATCGCGCTCTTCGCCGTCCCTCTCCTGCTGCTCGAGAGCCTCCTCGTCACTGCTACTCGTGCTGCTTGAGCGGCTCAGCTGGGTGAAGACGATGTGGTCACCCTCACGCTTCTTGCGCTCGCGCTGCTCGTCTTTCATGCGCTGCATGCGGTCGGCGTCTTTCTGGCAGTCGAGCGTGACGACGTGCAGGCCGGGGAGGTTGTGGTGCAGGAATTCCTTGAGCTTGGGCAGGGTTGCGGCGTTGGGGCGGTATGTGCCGGAGTCGTTGTCGATGACGAGTTCGTAGTAGGACGGGTCTGTGGGTGGGTCTTCGTCGGGCGGTCCGCCGTCGATGTCGTTGGGTGGGTGAGAGGTGTTCTCGCCGCCTTCTTCAGGTGGCGCACGATTGCGGTGCTTGAGGCGACGAATGAAAAATTCGCCGCTGAAGGCGATGTAGATGCTCACGTCGCTGTGCATGGTGTGCTTGCTAAGCATGTCGACGCCGAACTCCTTGCCGGTTTCGGTGAAGCGAAGGAGGGAGTCGAGAGTGAGAACGTAGGTATATATCCTGCCGCCGTTGTCAAAGTGGACTAACTCGAGGAATTTCTGGGTGATGGATTTTTTATCCGGTAGTATTCCGTATACTGTGGAGCGATCGAAATTGTAGACACGAGCATGCTGATGATGGAGTGCTTTGTTGAAAAGGAAACCCATGAAACCCTTCTTGGTGAAGCCTGACTTTATGAGTGGTCGGAATTCGACATATCTGTGGTATAGCTCATCCGGCACAGGGCCTTCGAGTTGCAATTGATTTGCTTGGAAGCTGTTCCTGTATTAGCACTTTTCAAAAACTCAAGCTGGTTCATGTCGCACTTACTTGTATCTTTGAGCTTTCGGTTTAATGTTATTTTCAGTCAAGTCTCGGGACTCTTTCCGATTGGCTATCCTTCCAAGTAATGGAGAGTAGTGTTTCGTGAACCAGTTAGGACGTAGCGTATAGCACTTCCCACCACTTTCACCTGGCGTCTTGCCTAACATCTCAATGCTTATATAGAGATACCCGTTTATATGTTTCTGCTGGCTTATACATACAGCTATCCAACGTATGAGATATGCACGCTTGCTACCCATGCGCTTCCTAAGCTTGTATCCGTGATCTTTGATACCCTCCCAGTGTTCGTCCAAGGGCGGAATTGTAACATGTACATTTCCGAGCCGGTCGTCATGATCAGCCGGATCCTCGTCGTAGAGGCGAGCCTTCAGTATGGCACCCGATGCAGGTACGTTTGCGACGACCCATTCAAAGTTCCACACTGGGTCGCATTCTTTCCGGACAGTGAAAGAGCGCATACGCAAGGGTGGATCCTCTTTATGGCGTGTCTGCAGCCCGGTATTGAGCTGTGCAAGCACATATGGATCTGAGGAAAAGCTGCTGTAGTCGGCCATGGGGAGATTCTTCGCGCGGTGGAATGTTATCTTAAGGGTGTAGCCTGGCGGCGCATAAGGGACTGGCGTATCATCGAAACCGCCTTCAGGCTGCCCTTCCTCAGAGCTCTTCTTCGCGCTCTCCGACTCTTTCTCGCCTTTGCCATCACCTCCTCCTTGTTGCGACTGCTCTCGGGTTGCGCCATATGGCGCAAGCTTCTCGTTGTCCGCTGCAGACATTGGGCCTATGCAGTAGTCCTACGGCCTTTGTTCGGAGTTCGACGGTTAGAGCGCTGCGGAGCACGGTAGGACAATGTATGGAGTGCGAGGAGATACCAGGAAGACAGTGACACAACACATGCGACACAGTATAAGAGCGCCTGGGGTCTGGAAATTAGGCGCACAACAACTCAGCTCAGAACGAGCCGCAGCAGCAGGAAGCAGGAAGCGGTGGATGAAATGAGGGCTGGGAGCGGCTTATGAGTAACCAAGCATTTCTAGCCCCTTGGCAAAAAGGCTTGTCGAAAATCCGCTCCTTGACGCTTGATGATTGATCGCCTTGATGCATGCACGATACGTAGCTCGATCTGCACGCAATCCATCTCTGGAGCCTATCGTTTGCGAGGAGTCTGCCGACAGGTTTACCGGCGAGTGTACTGCCGAGTCCATACACACATCTGTCTCTTGGCAATGGAGCTCGTGCAATCAACACGCAGGTCCCACCTCATGCCGTCAATCCGTTCCAGTGAGACAAAAGTGAGAAAAGCTATTGAGGTAGAAAGGTCTGTGCGAACGAGGGTATGAGCGTTAAGCTTTCTTCCATACCATGTATCTATTTGACGCGTAAAAACCGGTATATGATAGTCCAAATACTGAGGTAGCCCACCACTTCCAAACACACTAAGTGGAGTAGTATTGACGTAGATTCATACTAATCTGATACTCGTAAGCCGTTTTCTTCCAGGAGAAAGGAGCCTGACTGCTCGTCTATCCTTACCTCTTGTACTTAAGGTCGCTTGGACATGCAGCAACAATCAAGACCGTAGATGCAGAAACGTTTTTGGGCCTATTCATTCACTGTTTCTTGCACCAGCTGACTCGCGAGGATATGCGTAGTGCATTCCCTACAACCTCTTTATTGGTACACTATCAGACCTGACGTACACCCAATGCTAGCGAGGAACGCTTAAGTGGGCTACGCACCGGTGCGATGTTCCGAGAATCGGGTCCAGGTCGCTGCACTATGTATTCCTTTATTATGAAAAGAACGCTTTGATAACAGTAGGATTACTAACAGGAGTCACAAAGATAATATAATAATCTTAGTTTAGCATCCCAGCATCCGAAATCGGTCACAGCAGTTACACATGGATTACCCGATGCGGCCTGCACCTGCACTTGACCCACATATCACCGAACCGAGCCGTTCTCCGTAAGCACTCTGAGGTCAACACGCAATAACAGTCATACACAGCATTTTTGCAAGACCCAAGTTCAGTACAGCACACCAACCAACCCCTCATTACCTGCTATGTGACAATGGGCGCCTTCTTCCAAACCATCCCCAAAAACCTCATATCATGGATCCTAGAGCAGAAAGTCTTCTGGATCGGCTCCGCCCCGCTCTCGGGCGATGGCCACATCAACGTATCGCCCAAGGGCGGCATGTACTTTGGTGTCATTGACGAGAAGACATTCTGGTACTGCGATCTCACCGGCTCCGGCGTCGAGACCACAAGTCACCTGCACGAGCCAGGAAACGGTCGGATCTGCGTGTTATTCAATGCTTTCGATGGGCCCCCAAGAATCGTACGGTTATGGGGCAAAGGTGGGTGCGGACTGTGATTACGACGACCAAGATGCTTTTGTTGATAGAGGCGAGGGTCTGATTGTTTTTGACAGGCAACGTCCTGGAGTACGGCAGCTCTGAATTCAAGGCGTTCGTCGCGAAACACGATGTGAAGACTATCCCAGGCGTGCGATCCATCATTGTTGTTGATATACACCAAGTAAGCCCGAGACTTTCTTCATTTGAACGTTCTCTATCTTTGCGTCGATCTTATTGATCATTCAAGGTCGGATCGTCGTGTGGCTTCTCCGTGCCCACGTACAACTTCAAAGACTTCCGCACCACCTTGAACGAGTTCGCAGAGAAGCGCTTGAAATCCGACGAAGAAGGAAACACTAAAGATGGAATGGAGAGGTATTGGGCTCATAAGAATGCTTACAGTATGGATGGCCTTCCTGGTCTACAACGTGGTTATCAGACCCTCGTTCGTGATAAAGTCGCTCCGATCAAGAAAATGGTTGGTCCATACGCACCAACCGCACCCCGAAGACCTCCAAGAGGGGTACACCCGGTGTGGTTAATCATAGTTGCAATGTTCAGTTTCATCGTCGGCATCTTGATGCCAGTCTGGTTCCCAGTATCGCAGAGGATGGTCTGGAAAAGAGGGGTGTAGTTGGGGGTAGGAGTCTCACTTTCACCTGTTATACTCGACGTAGGACTTGATCACAACCGTTTTCGATGAGCCTACATACCCCTGAGCTCGAATATGTGCTCACTTGGCTGGTTATTGATACTGTCATTACTGACTGAAGTTCGAAAGTTGGACAAATAAAATCTGTATTTTATCCATACATCATGCAAAAACCTACATAAGCGAATATGCCAGCCATCTACGCTGGCAGTAACTAGATCGCAATGCCGCTGCAAATGTCCTACTCTGCTGGGCTGTTCGCTCTCTTACCACCAAGCTCAATCGCCGCAAAAAAAACAATACATCATCGAGGAGTGCGTTATCTAATCGTCCATGGGCTTATCCTCTAGTTGGACACCGATAGGTCGCTGAGAATCATCACCCAAGCTACCTGCGCTATCGCGATTGGCAACACGAGCAAGACCGCCCTGCTTCAAAGAACCAGCACGGGGAAATCGTGTGGAGCGACTGATGGAATCGCGTTTTGACACGCTCGAGTCTTCGGTGGTTGAATTTCCATTAGCTGGAGGCGCAGCTCCGTTCGTGGCAATAGGGGAGGCCTCAACACTTCCGGGTACCTCAAGTGAGTGGCGATGCGCTGCATCTTGACGCCTGCCGACTATAGGGCTTGTCTGGATGGGGAACCTAGTTTCAGGTCCCCCTACGCTCCTGTCACGTCTGTGCGTAGATGGCCTTGAGCCAGGAGCGGGACTGCTAGCACGAGATCGACTTGCAATGGCTCTTTGTCGCTCTTCCATATTGGCACGTCGATTGCTCTCATCTGTACTAGGTCCTCGAGGACGAGTCGTGATAGCTGCTGAGTGTGCTTGAGTCAAAGACGAAGCACGCTTCAGTTCCCCGAATATCGCCTCCTTATGTGCAAAGAGGTCGCGCAGAAGTCTGTACGCGTAGCGCTCATGCATTGTCAAAGGCGATTCTTGTCGCGGCCTCAAAATGCATGGTGCTAGATTCTGAGCAATCATCGAAACATATGTCTCGCCTGCAGACGTGAGCTCGATCAGACGCGTGAAATGGGTGGTGATAGCATCTAGAGTGGCGATATTGGCCAGACGTAGCTGACCCAGTGTTGACTGGATAACAGAGATACGAGTATCTTCCGAGGCATCTGCCGCTGTAGTGGAAGAGTAAATAGTCTTGACAATCTCATAGACGTGGGAAGAAACGAGCGAATCTGGAAATGTTAGAATTTCAGCGACTGACTATTAGGCTGACTCACCAGGTAGTTCGAGCAGATATAACTTAAGAACGCTTGCAACAACTGGGATTTCATAGTTTTCGAGAATTTCGTGGGGGAAAGGCTTCCCAGTGTTGATTTGCGCACGGAGATGGTGAGATGAAGCAAGAGGAACATCGGCAAGCCAGATAGCTCGTCGCGCATCATCACCTTCCAGCTCAGGATAGTGATTGTCTAGGTAGGTCAGAAGCGTTGTGACAATGATGGGAACACGTTTCCTGTCCGATCGTGCTCTCGCTTCAAGATCAACGCCAAAAGTATGTTCGTCGACCGAGTTGTAATAATTCTCGTAGGTCGTGACCTTCGGTACAAATTGCCCGGTTTGGTAGCTTTCGATCAGGTATCGTAAATCGCCGAACGGTTGTACAGTCTCTTGAAAGAGCATCATCTTGTCGACAGTGCTCTGTAGACTTGGGATGACGTTGCTGACAGCCCCTGAGAAGTCTAGAATGACAGACTTGATCGCCTTTAGTCGATCAAGCTCACAGCGTTCCATAAATTTCAGATGGTCGATCATGGCTTCCTCGAGGTTGCAACGTAAGGAATCAAGTTTCCTGACTGAAGCCTTGTATCTCTCATCGGACTCTCGCGCCTCGCGCCGCAGCTTTTCTGACGGTGTTTCGTTTGGATATGGGTTGTTCAGGGGGTTCCATCCTTGGAGATACTCTGAGACCGCACCAACTGGAGAGTCAATGCTGTCTTGCGACATGACGGTGGTAGAACGAGACAATACCTGTTTCCTCTCCGGTATGCCGGTCAGTTGAAACACCTTGGTCTTCCATTGGTAGTTCATTCTAGAGCTGTTTGCAAAGGTGTTACCGACATTGCCAATGAGTCTCAAGAAGCCATTATTGACCATGTCTTGACCAATGCGCTCTGCATAGCTTACACTGCTCGCGTTCATGTGCTTTTGAATGTATTCAGTGATGTCGGCTCCGTTCGAGACATTCTGGTAGGTACCGAGAATGGGGACCTTAACTTCGCCGATCTTGATGTTATCCAGCATATGGGTGAGAATCTTTTTGATATGTTCAGGTACATAGGTCTCATCACCTATCTCCACGGGCTCATCCTCGATTTCTGGCTCCGAAACAGTCAAGGCAGGTGCTTTTAGCTTCGGGCTCGCTGCTTCATTCTTCGGATCCTGAAATGCAAGCTTGTCCTCCTCTTCAAGGTCTTCTACAAGTCGACACTTGTTGTAGTACTGACTGCGAAACTTGCGGACAGATTCAGCTTGTCGATCGTGGAGCTTGGATCTGTTTTGGAGGTCGTCCTGGGAGTTCTGTACGCGCGCGGCATGCGCCTCACACCATCGGCTGAATGGGTTTATAACAAGCTCCCGGATGTTTGATGCGATCTTTTTATGACTTTGAGAAGCAGCTTCCATCTCAGTGCGAACACCCTCGTAAGCCTAGGACGCCACATTAGCATATTCTGACTGCTGTGATACACACTGCCTACATACCTTGCGTACGCTAGCGCCCTCATCTCGTTGAAAGCCGCCGCTTATGTTGTCTGTCGCTGATGTGATCGTACCAAGTTTGTTGCCGTAGAGCTCTTCGGCGTCGGCCCTCAGTCGCGCAATCGTCAAAACCTGTTGATTCTCCTGAACACCTTGTTGAAGCTTCCCAAACAACACTCCAAGGCCTGCAATCCGTTGTCAGCTTCATCATACGCCGCACGCAGCCTGCTCTTCTTACCTCCAGCATAGTCGCCAGACCAGAAAGAACTCGAGAAGCTGGACGCCATTATGAATTACGGCTGTTCACACGTCGCCAGAACGAATGTAAGAGGAAAATTTGGGTAGTAGTTGCAAAAATTCGTGTCGTAGGCCAAAGGAGAGCGTGTTCAGTTCTGGACCCTGGCTGAAGTTGAAGGGGCTGCTGGGCTAGGCAAACGGCAGCTGGAGGGCCTTGTACCACAATCTGTGACAGACTAGCAGCAGCACACGGATGCGAAAGACTATTAGAGTCAGGACGCTCTTCGTTTGATAAGATTCACGACGCTCAAAGGATCATAAAGTAGCTCAGAGAAGTACACGGGTGCCCGTATCATTGGTATTCCCCGGCTCTTACGCAAGCGAGAGGTAGAGACCTTCGCCCAGAATAGACACTTGCTGCTGCGGCTGACCGGGATTATGGTTCAGACCGGAGCCAGCGCTAAACGAAGGAAAGCGCGCGTCCGGCCCCCGCCACGTTCCTGCTTCAAAAGTTGTCGAGTCTATGACAGGCGTACCTGTGATAGCGGATCGAGCTTCGGAGCATTCTTGAACACCTATATACGCCCTATGGGGATTTCTTCCACGACGTTTCCTTTGCACTTCGCGGTGCGATCAACGGGATGGGTAGACCCTCCATGAACCAAGGGCTTGCCTTCGACTTGGGAAACGAGTCCACGTTCAACAAATCTAAGCATGTGCTCTACTGGAAACGATGCCTCAAGACCTTCCTGCCGCAACCGTACACTAGCAATGATTCAAATCGCATGCTGCTTGCCTTCTTCATAATCTCAGCTCTAGATCTACTGGGTGCATGGAACGATACCTCTGCGGAAGAGAAGGAAGGATACGTACAATGGATCTACAACTGCCAGCATCCAGAGGGGGGCTTTCGAGGGTTCCCAGGTACTGATCTTGGGGAACAAACGACAACGGAGAATAAAGTCTGGGATCCCGCGAACTTGCCGGCAACATATCTGGCTATTGCCTCCTTACTGGTCTTAGGAGACGACCTCACTCGAATGAAGAGAAAGGAATGTCTGCAATGGCTCAATAAGCTCCAGAGACCGGACGGAAGCTTTGGAGAGACTTTAGGTGAGAATGGAAAGGTAGAGGGCGGGATGGACACGCGCTTTGGGTACTCAGCAGCTGTAGTGCGCTGGATGCTACGGGGTTGGACTTCAGGTAACGTCCTCGACGTTCCTGACATTCGTGTCCTTCAGCTCGTAGACTGCATACACACTTCGCAGAGCTACGATGGGGGTATATCCGAAGCGCCCTTCCATGAATCGCATGCTGGACTCACGTATTGCGCCATTTCCGCTCTCTACTATCTTGACCACCTCCCTCCAAAGTCGTTCCGTGGTCTTGCAGAGCCCGAGCGAACAATACATTGGCTGGTCTCCAGGCAGACCATGACCCTAGACGAGGAAGACGAATTTGACACGAATAATGATGAAACTGATACCCCTGAGACATGTCATGACGCACACTCTTTCGTAAAGCTACGATCATACCCTTCGACGCAAGGCGAGCTGTCTGCCGCAGGACAGCCAACATCACACTTCCACACGCAATGGGCTGGGTTTAATGGGCGAAGTAACAAGATCGCAGACACATGTTACGCATTCTGGGCGGGCGGGGCATTAGCTGTGCTGGGCAAATTCGACCTCATCGACAAATCCGCCGCCCGAAGGTATTTACTTGACAAGACACAACATATAATCGGTGGGTTTGGGAAGCTTGCAGGCGATCCGCCAGATATATTCCATTCATACATGGGTCTTGCGTTCTTGGCGATTAACGGTAAGGATGGTCTGAAAAGCTTCTCGCCAGCATTATGCGCAAGTCAAGATACAGTGCGTCACCTTGAATCTCTACCGTGGCGGCAGGATATAGTCAATTCCAATACCACTTTATGATGTGGCCATCTCCTTTCATTGCTCACTTTTCGCCATCGTCCTCACTATCTACCCCATTCGTCTCAGCTTCCACAGGACTAGTCCTGGATATGTCGAATACCCATATAGCAGGTTTGCCTCCCGTCTGTTTAGTCCAGCGCCCCAATCTATGCTCCGGACCCACAGCTGCGACGACACACATTCCATCCTTCCCCCTATCACCTCGTTCGAAAACGGACAGGTCGTTGATTATGCCACTGATAGGACCAGTCTGTTCTCCGATAACAGGAACATTTAGGTCGACCTTCCCTATCACGCCAACTGCTTCGATTTTCATGCCTTTCCCACCTCGTTCACCTTCTGTGACCCTCCAGCATCGTATCCATCCATCCCAACTGCCAGTAAGCAGGAGGTCCGAGTACGGTATAGCTCGCATGGCAGTGATGTACCGGGGCTGCGGCTCCGCTTCTACCTTCTGCATACTTTCATCTATCTCGGCAGAAACTTCACCGGGTGTAAGTTTTGGTTCTACACCATGTGCTAACGGTAGCACAAAGATTGGTTTCTTCTTCTGTATCTGCCACAGGGATAAAGATCCATTTGATGAACCGGTGACAAACATGTCATGTGAGAGGAGAGCGACGCGGTCGATTGTGTTCTCGGCATACGATTTGGGCTCATCAATCTCCATCTCCTCAAAGGCAGATCCATTCATTCTGCTTTTATGTTTCCCTTTTTTGGAATCCCGCACGCCAACACCTCTGAAGAGCAGCTGTTGTTCCTCGACAACTTTCCATAACCTTGCAGTACGGTCGCGAGCTCCGACTGTGACACATTTCTCTTCCGCTAAAGCGCCCACGTCAATGACTTCGTCCTGGTGGCCAAACAAGGTCTCGATGTAGGCTAATTCGTCCAGGCTCCACACTTTGACAGACCGGTCTGACGATGCGGAAAAGAGCTGATTCGTGCCTCTCCGGAAAGCCAGGCTGTTGACAGCACCACGATGATGCGTGAAGCATTTCAATGGGTGCATTGTTGCAGTGTCCCATATCACCAATCTATGATCCTTACCACCTGTTGCAAGATATTTGCCGTCAGGGGAGCATGCTGCGCAAAGTATGGCATTCGTGTGGCCTTGATATTTGTGATCCTTGTCTCTTGACCGCTGACCTCTCACGAAATGCCGCTGAATGGGTTTTCGAAGCACAAAGGGCTGTCGCTTCGATTTCGCAGCCCCATTAATCCCGTTGATCTCTTCCTTGTGTATGGTATTGTTTGGAAGCTCCCACTTTACGATCATCATATCTTTGCTGACGGTATACGCCCACTTCCCGTCTGCACTTGTGGCTACACCAGTCAAACTCTTGAATTCCTTCCGTGCTTTTGTATGTTGTGCATTCTCGAAGTCATAGTCTCCGGCGATACGTCGATAGACTTTCCCTTTACCCTCAGCAACGTCTTCCTTCAATCGTGCGTCGACCAAGCCTCTACGTTCCTCAAGCAGCTCTTCATCGATATCTGCAGCATCGAAGCCGACATTCGCAACTTCCTCTTTTATATTCTCAAGATATTGCTCTGCTAACCGCAATCGTTTCTCGGCCGCTGTCTCATTCTCGATCGACGATGTGTCGCTCTCGTTACCATTGTCGCCAGCGGATACGTTTGAGACCTCTGATTCAGCATCTGACACAGAGTCGTCTCGCTCCTTGCGAGACTTCGTCGAGGGGCGAGTTGTAGAAGAAGAGGATATGCGTTTTTTGGGTGCCGGAGCTAGACTGCGATCTTCTCGTTTCCGTTTCCGCTCAGAGGCCGGCTTGGTGAAGAAACTAGACATCTTGCGACTTGAACTAATCAAGTACTGCCACGGGTACCTGTGGCTTCAAGAGAGGGAAAGTGCCGCTGCAGAGGAAAATCACAGCATCGTCCACACACACGAGAAGGCATTCTCTCCCTCCCAAAAAAATGTTGCTGATCTCTAAGAAAACTTGGCGCGCTAGTCTGGCGTGTCCGGCGTTTCGCCGTGCGTTGCATGTCCAAGCTCCATCCATTGCGGAAGGCAGCTCGAGACCGCGTCGACTTCATACCTACCTGCTTGGATATCACATCACATCTGCCCTTTGACTTGACCTTACCATATCCTCCTCATCTACCGCCTACTTCAAAACTTGCCCACCCTTGACCTCTCCTCGCTGTTTCTCCGCACACACACCAGTTCAAAATGTATACTATCATCCTATCCGCCGTAGCTATAAAACAGCAGCAGCAGCAGCATCAAGCTTACAATACTACAGGGAGGTCCTCCTAGGTATTACCGGCAAGGACTTCACCATCATAGCCGCCTCCAAAGGCGCCATGCGAGGCGTCACAATCCTCAAAGCAACCGACGACAAAACCAGAGAGCTCAACAAGCGAACACTAATGGCCTACTCCGGCGAGGCAGGCGACACAGGCAAGTTTTTGCAATCCATCCCAGCCGGGCATGCATGTCCTAACATCCCCGGAAACAGTCCAATTCGCAGAATACATCCAAGCCAACATCCAGCTCTACTCGATGCGCAACGGCATGCACCTCTCGCCCGCCGCAACGGCCGAGTTCGTCCGCGGCGAGCTCGCCCGCGCCCTGCGCTCCCGCCACCCGTACACGGTCAACCTCCTGCTCGGCGGCTACGACGACATCTCGGACCGGCCCACGCTGTACTGGTGCGACTACCTGGCGTCGCTGGCGCCGCTGCCCTACGCGGCGCACGGCTACGCCCAGTACTACTGCCTGTCCATCCTCGACAAGCACCACCACCCGGACATTGACTTTGCAAAGGGCATGCAGATCCTGCGCATGTGCACGGATGAGCTGAAGAGGAGGATGCCGATTGACTTCAAGGGGATGACGGTCAAGGTGATTGCGAAGGATGGCATTCGGGAGGAGGAGTATGTTGATGATAAGCCGGTGCCGTGTGCGTGAGTGGGGAAAGGGGGGGGGGAGGTGCATGTGAGGGGAACGGCATGGCGTGGAGGCAGATAGATGAACGCTGAATGTGTGCGTGTAGCATATATTGAATGTTTGGCAGCACAGGTAGCATCGGCGTCAGTCATATCATGAGCGAACTGGCCAAACCCCCTGAAAAAAAGTGCCCCTGCCCCCACAGTACTTCTCACCCACAATTGCTGACCAGCACATGACCCCATCATCTGTACAACCCGAAGAAAACCGAGAGGAGTATCATGTTTCTTGCTAATCTCATATATAAGCTACAGCGTATTATTATTCGCCATACGGGGTATCCGAATACACCTGGCAAATGCAGCTCCTCGCTCCCATCCATGTAAAAAAATTACGCACTCCGAGATGCAATCCATCAAAGTCAAAGCAGTCCCGTCATCATATCACATCGCGTCATAACTAAAAATTCCCAGCTAAAAAGGGGGAGAGGGGGGGTAGGGGGGGCCCGCTGCTATCTGCCTGCTACTACATGCCCCTGCCATATCTCTGGCCGCCCACCGTGCCGCCCGAATCCCACCCCAGGTACGAATCGAACATGCCATCCTCGCTATCGAAGCTCAGCCCATCAAACCCTCTAGAAACCCTCTCTACCAAGCTTTCACCTTCCTCGCCGTCCGTGCCCTCCTCCTGCACGCCTTCGGACGTGTGTATGGGTCCAAGCAGCGGCGCTGGCTGGTTTGGAAACGGCGCAAAGAGATAGTTCTCGCCAATCAGCCTAGTTTGCGACTGGCTCATGCGCTGGCGCTTTTGGTGGTAGAGGCCAGTCGAGGGCATGGAGAAATGTGGCGCGCCGGGGCGTTTCGACGACGTGCTAGATATGTCGACGGTGGAGGGCGGCGAGGTTGAGTCGTGAGAGGTGGGCGTGCAGCGGGTTCCTGGCTCGCCTGTGGGTGCAGTTCTGTCGGGCTCGGGAACGAGCGCCTCGACGGCGCGTTGTGGGTCGGCTGTGAAGTCGAAGTGGCTCATTTGTGTATCATTTCTGTACAGTGCATTCTCGGCCTCGATGGGAAGGACGATATTCCATTTCTGCACGAGACCCCGAATGATGTTGAGAGAGCCGACGGCCCACTCGTTACGGGTAACAAGATCTTGGAACGAGTTGCAAGCGGCAGTAAGGTATGTTGAGGAAGCAATTGCTGGTATATTGATAATGTGTATGGTGCATGCAGTGAGCAGGCAATGCACTTGAAATGTGTACAGTCCACTGAGACCGTACATGCGCCGGTGCTGTGCAAAAATATCTGATATGTAGTTTGCCGAGCGACGACAGACATCTCGTGGAGACAAATTTGATTCGGTAAAGGTTGCTTTCAGGAACGGGCGAAATAATAGGAGCACTGCGGCGTGATAGTACATGCTGTGAGAAAGTCAATAATGAGGAGTCGATGACGTCTCTTCGAATAGTAACTTACTGCAAGCATAATACATGAGGCGGTGCGTCGTCAATAGAAGAGATGATATCAGGGAGGCGCCGAGACCAATTCACGTATTTCGTGTATTCATCCAAGAGAAGACTCCCACTCAGGACTCGGGTTGGTGCAAAAAACATGCAGAGTGTTGAGTTGACTATTTTGGAAAGAGCAGCACACTGATTGAACGTTGTGGATCTTGCGCCAGGTTTGTCAGGTCCAGGTGTATCGTAGGCATTCCAGGGTTGCTTGTCCAGATCATCGTCGACTGGTGGTAGTTCTATAGTCACAGCACTGGTAGGGATCTGTGGGACTCGGCCAAGGGTGAAACTTGTTACCCTTTTGGCATGTCAGCTCAAGGTCGCGTGTGCGGGCCTGGTCTCACTTACTGGTCGGAGATGAAGCAACCCCAGAAGGCGTGGCGCCTGGCGAATTCTTGTCGTTGAGTCTCGTCGTCCATTTCATTCTCCCTCACTTCTATGCGAAGATGCAAGTTCAAGTCAAGTGCCATACGTGAGCTTTTACCGCTATACATCCACAGGGAGCTTAGGCGGCCCCTGTTCCCTTCGACATGACAGAGGAGAAATAGCGCTGCAGTAGTCGGTATGCTAGAAGCACAGTTATCTGAGTTCAGTAATCGTACTGCCTCTTCATAGAAATCGAGACCCGCAGATCTAGCATCCTCAGGATCTCGTCTAGCTCTTGTTCTTGACGACAACAGACATCCTGCTGCACATATCGCATTCACAAGCGTCGATGAACAAAACTTTGTCTCACCAGAGGCCATGTCACGGCGAAATAGGTTTTCTGGGAAGCTCTGGAAGAACGAGTGCTGCCATGCGAAGTAGACATCCAGAAGATGGTTGACATATTCCAAGTCGTCTGTGACAGTGGTCCATCTGGCACTTTGGCCAAGAGGTGTCTGCGCCTGCGGAGCTGCGCTCTCCTGGTAGGCAGCGCCTTTGACCAGTCCAAACGTGCTGGCACGAGCAGAATAGTCTGCCTCCAATCCAGGTGTCACATTGTCACCACGTTGCGGACGCAACGGATGGAGTAGGTTTTTATGCGCTATATCTCCCAATATCACCGGTACATCTTCCTTCCTTCGTAAGCGTCGTTGGATTTCTTCGAGCTCAGTCGAGTTTGCATGCGTGATGGTCTTGACGAACAGTTCAAGTTGCTCCAGTCTCGATACTTGTCGCGGTCTTTCCTGCGCAGAACTTGCTATAGATGGATATATCAGCAGCTGACAGGAGTATAAGCCCTTAATGACGCACCTTCGGAATGTGAGACCGACTCTGCAGGCGATGCTTGAGCGGCGGCCGTGCGTGCGGCATGGGTCTCACGCGCAATTGCATTGGCATCTCCGCCAGGTGATCGTAGTCGGCGTAGAGTGTGAGAAAGCTGTTCTTCGGGTGCGGACTGTAGGGTGACGATGAGAGACTCGAGCACGTTTTTCTCCTCGGTGACAGATTCGAGGCTTTCGCGAAGGAAGGTAAGTCTTCGAACAGTCAGCACATCTGCGCTCTACCACGCTCTCACTCACCCTTACTTCCGCTGGTTGTCGTCCATATCATATAGGCAAGGTCCTCCCCCTCGAGCAATGCATTGCGAGCATGCAGGGCGGCGTCCATCGCACTGTAGCGGTAATTGTGTCAGAACAAGCCAACAGCTAAACAAGGGAAAGCATACAAGACAGAAGACCTACCTTTGTTTTGCGCCTGCGGCAGGGCACGCAAGCGACGATGGTGATTTTCCCACGTTTTGCGTAGGAAGGCTTGTTTGGGCCGGCACCAGACCCTGGCGGGGGCTGTGATTGGTCCTGGTCGGCGAAAGTGTTTGAAGGAGTATTGATAAAGGTGGGTAGAGGAGGTCTACTCATGGCGACCTTGCAATGGTAGAAGAACAACGTGTGGCGGAGAAGGGTGCAGTGGCAGTGCGATGCAATTCAGAAGATGCAATTTAGAAGAAACCCATGTCCAGATTCAAATTCGCGTTTTCTTGGATCCTCAGGCTAGAACTCGCGAACGTTAGCGGGGTCTAGAGGTGGTGGTGGGTGGGCGGTATTAGTGGTGGTACCTTAGCAGTGGAAGTCGGGTGGCAGTTAGGCAGTTAGGCAGTAAGCGCCGCCCGTCTGCTTCCAATGTCGGGGGGAGCTTTGGCGGGGGGAGAGGCAGAGGCAGAGGCAGCTGAAGGTGGCGGTGATAGCAGCCTACTGTAGCTGGTATTTAGTATTTAGTGCCTATCGGAGCCTTAAGCCAGCAGCACCTCACAACCCTCACTCAACAACCTGAGGCAACAAGCAGTCAGTTAGACCTCGGTCGCTTGTGGTGGCGAAATGCGAATCTCCTCCAATTCCACTAGCCACACCACGGTAAGAATATCGGTTTTTATATCGGTCGCGTCAACTTGAATAATTCAACGAGTTGAGTGAAAGAAGCAAACTGGCGAGAGAAGAGAAGTCTGATGGAGAAAGACAGGTTGACAGCAGGTCTATCGCGCAATTGGAATTGAAGAGAGTAAAAAAGGTAGAGAGAGGCACACTTGCGCGAGACCGAGACCGAGACTGTGGGAAGAAAGTGCGACGACTGTGCTGAGGATGGATGAGGCGTGTGAAGACGGGGGCAGATACAGTAGTTGGGGTTTGGTCTTGAGTTGGACTATTCGGATTCGCCACCGCGTGAGCTAGATGCGACGGGAGATCCATATGGGCCACAATTCCTGTTCCTGATGCTATTTCGCCATCACCTTTCACCTGGCCAAGGTTTGTATATCCGTCTTCTGGCTCTGATCTGCAGGCTGGCCATGGGGTTTGCATGCTTGCATGCCCCCGACATGGCATTCAGCCATTTCTGTGCCCGGTCAGAGAGGCAAATGTCGTCTCGGAGATGGATCCGAAGCATGACTTTTGTCGTGTTCCCGTACCCTCGACGTAGATATCACTAGACTTGCGGGCACGGCCCTGGGAGATCGGCAGCGCCAGAGCCACATCCACTTCTGCCTCTGCTTTGGGCCCTGGGCGCTGCTGGCAACGGCAATTGCGACTACAACACTGCCTCGTTAGCCAGGACTTGTTGCAATATGCTGGGCTGTCTGAACCATCCCATACCTTATCTGAGCTCATGGCTTCGATGGACAGACGGGATTGGAGTGCCAGTGCGAGTGCGAGTAGGAGTGGCAGGAGGAATGAGAATGCCTGGGTGGAGAGAATGTCTGCGCTTACGTCGAGGGTGGATGCGCAGTGAGGTTTGACGTCCAACCCGAGTGGGCCGCTGCCGGGGTGCTTCCGACTTTTCGGCTTCGGAATGCGCCCGCAGTATTCACATCAATCGTCTGTCATCACAAAATCGTTGGATATGATCGAAAAGGTTGGTCGCCATTTCCTTCCCTTCTCCGATGTGATAATATGCTCCTCATCTCTGTCGACATCTCAATAGCCATGTATCTACACTCGACTTCGTCCGTTCAAAGGCGACGAAGTATAAGGCATGCGCACGGGCATGGGCATGGGCATAGAGTCTTACGCGACGCTGATGCTGATGCGTTGGTGCTGTATTGTACCACAGGAACCACAATCATCGCCACTCGGTATTGCATGGTTCAACCGTCCGGTGCTCCACCTGTCGATCCTGTACTCATCTTGCTGTGGCGTTTTGGCGTCGTGTCCACCCTAATGGCTTGTCGTATCTTTGCCACACTGATAACTATACTATGACTCAGAATCGACCTGCTTATGAATTCAGAAAGTTACGTGGACCACCTATGATCATTTGACAAAGGAGCAGGGAAAGGGACTGGTATGACTGCTATGTTGTGTTGCACATAGCCCAATTGCTTAGACAAGGCACCCCTGTCAGGTATTTCTATGAAATATGTACATGAATGGAGGACGCTCACGAAGAGCCGTGAGCGCCCAATGTATGTTCAAACGAGTGTTGAATGCCGCCCGCTATGCTAGGCTCATGATTGGATATCGTCGTTAACGTAAAGGAAAATCAACCAAAGTTCAGGCTTGTCTGTTCAAGTGTAATACTTTTGAATGCAAACGAATTTGCAATGGCAGCTTCATTTGCACATTGCGAAAGAAAAGCCTTGTGGCTGACTGAAAATGAGCTCTGCTCTGAAGAAATGTATGATGTATCGTTCAATGTTCAGGACATCTTACGACTTTACAAGGAAAACTTGCTAGTTTCTTGTGTGTTACGTGGACTTGACGCAGTAACTGTAGCCCAGCCACAAGTTCTTGCAGTCGGCCGTAAGCCCTTTGTTCCAGCTGATCAGCTGGGTCAATGAGATAGAGAACTGCTCGGTGACTTTGTCGCAGTATTCGCCATCGGTGATAGTGTGATACAGCGAACAATTGTCGACTGCTTCCGGGTATTTGTTTGATGGTGTGGTTTCCCCACCACTCACGTCTACGATGGTGGTAACTTGGTGTTGTTCAATATCAGTAGCGTCGTGGTCGTCCTCTCCAGTAGATGGTGTGGTAGTGACAGTCGCTGGTGACTGAGGAGGGTCTACAGTGACAGAGGCTGGTGGAGAAGAAATAGGAGTCGGTGTGGGTGTAGGTGTAGGTGTGAGGGATGAAGTCTCAGCCACGGCAGGAGCTGAAGTAGGTGCTGATTCTGGGGTAGTATCGACGCTCTCTTTCTGTGCATAGTTGCTATCAACTTGGCCATAGCTGCCTTCGCTAGCAGTCAAAGTGCCCACGAGGCCAGCGTCACACTTTGAAGCGTCGGCACACCACCCAAGGAGGCGGTTGGCGATGTCCGAAGCGTAACAATGAGTAGCGATTCCTTGCCCGAGATTTCCGGAGGATGCAATGCTTCCACTGTTGTACATTCTGGCTGCCTTGTAGTACTTGCTAACGTCAGAACCTCCTGACATCTCAACGAGTTGCTTGAGACCGTCGCCATCTGCAGTACCAGCAGCCCCCTATATCGTGTCAGCATTCGGTCGAGCAGGCAATTCTCAGGGGGAACCTTACATCACGAATCATCTGTGTGATGATTTCATCTGGGCATGGGTTCAGCACACCATTTGCGCCATTACAGGAACCTTTGCCATTGTGAGATTGCATCAAGCCGGGGTTGATGACTCCGTTGTCTGTTGTTGGGGCTCGTACGCAACCATTGCTTTCTTGCATGACAATGGAGAAGATGAAACGAGGATCCAGATCAGTTTCGCCAGCCACGGTTGATATGCTCTTCTTCAGAGCCTTAATCTCCTCGTCGCTGTTGTTCTCAACGTTCCATTGGGTGCAAGATTTGGACAGGATATCCTTGTTATCAGAGAACCTAAGCAGATTAGCCTATGACCAGGATATCGACTCCCGCTGTGTTTGCTATCGTGCAAACGCTGTCAGCTTCAACTTACATGTCGTCATAGCTAGAAACCCATTCATTTTCAGCAGGCCAGCCCTGGAGAGGGCTACCATTTCCACCAAAGGTTGTATAAGAGTTCGCATCACGCGACACGAGTTTAGCACGCGGTGCTAGAGAGCTAAACAGCAGAGGAGCAGCAGAAGAGAGAGTGACAAGACCGCTTGCGGCCAGTATGAAAGGAGTGTAGACCATGATGATGGTAGTGGAACCGGCTAGCGGTATAAATGAATGAGAGAATTGAAAGAAAAGACGAAAGCAAAGAATGGAAGCTGAGCTGCTGTGTTCCCACAGAAAAAAGAGTGAGTGTGAGAGAGGAAGGGCAGTATTTAAGAGCAAGTCAATATGACGGACCTCCACACACTGCAGCGCGCACGGGCTGTCCATCTTCGAACGCCGAGAACGATCTAGCCGTGCCCCCGTAAACACGAGCTGACTCGGTAGCCCAATCAGCGACCAGAAAGGCAGTTTGCTGCATCACGAACACAACATGAAACGTCCAGGTCGCTACCTGACAGGGCGCTGCAGCTGAACAAGCCCTACCCGTCGACCTGACCAACCATGAAATCGAAGCTGTACCTTGGTGTGCATCTTGTGTGCCTCAACACTCCCACTCTAGAAGCGCATTTGTGATCCTTTTGGGTTCGTGTTTCACCAGTTACGCCTGGTGTTATCTCCAAGGCTGCGAAGTAGAGTCTTATTTTGATGAAAAGAAGGCGAATGTTGTCAGTTTAGGTACAACAGAGCTAGCTGTATGGAGAGAACAGGCCGAGGAACGATGGTCAATTTGAAACAATCACCTTCCTTTTCCTTAGCTACGACTCTCTCCGGAACAGGGGAGAGGGTTCGGAGGAGGAGAAGAGTATGTATCCAGCATTCCTGGGCAGGGTAAAAGGTTTGTTTGATTTGATGAATGAGCCCTTGGGAGGAGATGTGGCTGTGGTACAGGTGAAGGTATGTCTGACTGTATCAGGGGCAGCCAACCAAACAGGACGGTGGCGGCCTAGCGAAGGTTCTACGCCACGCAAGGGCACAGCCGACGATCTTCTCCCTGCCAGCAGCCCAACAACCGGGTAGGCCAGGGGCGAAACGTGAGGGGATGCACACTCAACCACGGTGGAACACGTCTGCATTACGGCGGTGAGGGCGGGATGGCGTGCGAGAGAAGGGAGAAGGTGAAGATGCGATGAATGATGATATACTGTAGTACCGAAAGGGGTCGAAGGAAGAGGTTGTTTCCCCAGTTCTCTCCACTTTTAAGATCTCACGCTTTGAACCTTAGTTGGTGGTGCGTACCGTGCCCCTTTCCCTCATCCCTGCAATCGATAAGGGGCCGCTCACGGTAACGACAAGGATGACGATAAGTCCATGCTGAAGTGTGCACGGTTACCATCAGCATGAATATAATCATCATAAAAGGGACGACAGCAAGGAATGAGAAAAAGCATTACTAATTCTCTTCTGGAATATATTTTTCGCATCCCAAGGTCAACTGCGTGATTATCTTCTACATGGAATAAATACATCTATCTCTAAGCATAGCGGACCCAGAGACGACGATAGCTCAGCCATGCCCGACATGCCCATATTGCAGGAAACCCATGTTCACCTAGTGTGTGATCTATTCATACTTCAGGAGAGTGCTTTATATCTGCTTGTCAAGAGCTAGCAGTCTTCATTCTATCTGTGGTGAGTTTACTTATATGCCGAATCTCAAGCCGGCCGAGTACCACTGAGTCACCTCATCCGACCCATAGCTTTCATTTGTCAGCGCGTAACTGTCCACCTGTATATCCGTCTAGCTTCATATCCGCGAAACAAGTATTTCCTAGATCTGTCTTCTCACGCCATCTATCTGTTAGCCACTGTGTCACTGTGCTTCCCACACCATGGCCTCTGTCGCCCACATTCGCCTTGCCGTCCTTGACGATTATGCAGAGCTGGCAGAAAAGCACTTCCGTTCTGCAGGCCTCAACCTGGAGAGCTACCATTCCTTTCCCAAAACACTAGATCCAAAGACACCAGACGGCCTCGCTGCACTGACAGCCCAGCTCGAACCATTCAATGTCATTAGCACAATGCGCGAGCGAACGCCCTTCCCGGCAGAGCTCCTAACTTCCCTTCCCAACCTCAAGCTACTCCTTACGACAGGAATGAGGAATGCCTCCCTTGATCTCGAAACCGCCAGACAACGCGGTATCCTGGTCGCGGGCACGCAAGCGAAACCCCCAGCCGACAGCCTGGACTTCCGCCTCCCACCCTCCACACACGACACCACAACCCAACAGGCAATATCTCTCCTTCTCAGCCTAACCTCCCGCATCCCGCACGACCATCGACAGATCACGAATCCAAGCACACCAGATGCATGGCAAAGCGGCTTCAGCATCCCCCTGTACGGCAAGACCCTAGGCGTCATCGGACTCGGCAAGCTGGGCACCAACCTCGCGCGCATCTGCGTGCAAGCATTCGGCATGAAGGTCATCTGCTGGAGCAGCAATCTCGACCAGAGCAAGGCCGACGACGCAGCGGCCGGCGCGGGACTCCCCGCCGGGAGCTTCACGGCCGTTGCAAAACAGGAGCTTCTCCGGACGGCGGACGTTGTCAGTCTCCATCTCGTGCTTTCGGATCGCTCGCGCGGCACGCTGAAGGCGGAGGATCTCGCTCTGCTCAAACCAAGTGCTTTGCTCGTCAATACTGCGAGAGCGGGGTTGATCGAGGAAGATGCTCTGCTACATGTGCTGGAAAAGGGGCGGATCGCAGGAGCTGCTCTTGACGTCTTCTGGAAGGAGCCTTTGCCGGAAGATAGTCTGTGGCGGACAACGAGGTGGGGAGAAGATGGGCATAGTATGGTTGTGTTGAGCCCGCATATGGGCTATGTCAATGAAGTGACTATGCGGTGGTGGTACAAAGAACAGGCTCAGGAGGTGAAGAGATGGTCTGAGGGCGAGTCGCCGCTGAACATTATGAATAATCCGGTCTCGGCGAGCTAGATCGTATTAAATACAGCCAGACAATATGTTCTACCACTCAACGCCCCAGAGACCAGTCTGCACTCTAACTTCACCTTATTCATAACACATAACATCACACGCAAACACACAATCACTCAAACCCCAAAACAGACAACCTTCCCAAGAAACACAAATAACCTCAGAATCTCACTCAGATGAAATTCTCATGAACCAAAAGTGCAAGAACTACATTACGCATAGACATAAATAGACATCACGTGTATAAGTTTGTGGCCCCAATCTTGGAAGACATGCAGCAGCGCATGCGACCTATGCACTCTCCTCGTATGATCCTACGCTTTTCCTAGTTCGGAACAACTCAGAGCAAGACCTCTAGCCCCTGATATACACCAATCAGTATAACATGCCCTGAGAGGTTCTCTGGTGTGCTCCCGAGGGCCGGTAAGTAGCACTGAGTGGAGACAGGAGTGGGAAGCTCCAGATTGCTACCTGAACGACTACTATGAGCAGTTCACGGCAGGCATTGCTAGTAGGAATCATGCAATGGCGGTTCAGAACCATGTGGGTTAAGAGTGGAAGGACAGCAGCATCACTGGACGAAAGTTTGGCAGGAGCGGTCCCATCACGTGGAGCACGCACCCGGAACGATACACGAATACACTTTGAGCAAGTCACACAAGACACAACCTGATTATGATGAGAATTACTGAAGCGTGTACCAAAAACAAAGACGAGAGACTCTCAAACCCCATATTTAACGCTTGCTTCGACGACGCGCCTTGCCATTTGACTTCTTCCCAGCATCGGCATTGCCACTACCTCTTCGAACAGTGTAGCCAGCAGCGTCGTTTTCATTTGGCACAACCTCGACCAATCTTACCCCTTCTTCGGGACTCGGTGTCCTGCTCTCATCAGATATCTCGTGGCCAAGCGAACTATGTCTGTACGTTGAGCCCGGAAGCGCGGGATCAGAGTTCGATGCGGGGAGTCTAGCACCGCCGACGGGCACGCGCCTTGTGATAGGCGCGTAGGCGACGTCGGACGATCCAGAAACTACGCGTCGACTGCCGTTTCCTGTCGGATATGGCGCCTGCGGCTGCAGCGCAGGGTTCTGATGGGTAAACGGATCGTACTGTTGAGCTTGTGGCTGTTGCTGAGCATATGAGTTTGATGACGAGCGAGAACGGTGCATATAGTCAAAGTCCTCAGCGGAAGGTATAGACTGCCGCGAGCCAGGACGTATAGGAGATGAATAGTAACTTCCTGGCACATCGTATGACTGCGGAGGAGTAGTGTTGCGAGTATTGCTGCTAGCAGAGCGCGAATTGGGTCTAGAGTGCGATTCGGAGCGCTTGCGAACAGGACCTGGTGATGCCTGCGCCATACCGTAGCTGATAGGGTAGATTTGATTACCATTCGGCCCTGGAACCACGAAACCCGGCCCAGGAGCTTGCGGCATATCATCGTAGGATGACATTCGGCTTGTTGCCTTCGATTTTGGTCTAGCTGGCGAAGCGCTGAAGATAGAGGCGCGAGAGGAAGTTTTCTTTGATCGCAGACTCCCTGTGGCAACGGATGGCTTAGTTTGCTTGATCGGTGGTCGTTGGTAGGGGGCATCGGCTTGTATTGTTCGCCGGCCCTCAAGCGCAGCCAACTCTTCGTGCGTGAGCTTCACACCAGCTCTACCCTTCGCTGTTGCTTTCCGTATCCGCTCGATGGCTCGTTGGTAAATAATTTCGTCGTCTTCTGCAGGGTTCAATTGAAGTACGACACCTGGTTGGTCTGCGTAATCGTCGTAGTCCTCCTCCGAAGACTCAAAGTTCTCTCCATACGCAGGCCCTTCGTCTTGTCTTGAACTCGCTAAATCATATCCATCAAAATACAAGTGATCTGAAGAATAACGCCCCTTTTGTAACACTGGATCCAATAAAACGCCTTCGGACTCACTGTCCAACTCTTGAAATCTATATACGTCGTTTGGAGGTCTCTCCCATGCCCTTCGTCTCCGACCAAGACCTCCATCTGGTGGTCTTCCCCCGGAAGGGGGCAAAGCATAAGGAGTTCGCGGCCGACCACCTAGACCGCCTCCTCTGAAAAAGCTGACTCGATGGGTTTATCCATAAAGGCAGCGTGACCCAGAATGCTGACACCGCTAGCTCCGATGAGCCAGAGGACAGTTGCTAAGGGCGAAGAAATAAATGCAAGTGGGACGGAAATGCAGATGAGTACGGTGTAGAGCTGCGAAGTCGTAGCACGCACGAAGCCGACATCGAGGTCTTGGCCTTGGAGCTTGCCAATTCCGTACATTCCACCAACCACAAGGAAGATGAGGAATAGGAGTTTGAGGTTCGTTAGAAGGCTGTAGATCGAGAGCATGACAAAGACAACGGCGTAGTTGCTAGAGAAGTATCCCAAGTTGTAATTGACTCTGCTTTGGACTTCGCCGAAATTTTGAGGCTTCGAAACACGCTTCACATCGAGAAATTCGCCAATGGGCTTGAGGTTGGAGAACCGGCTCCCCAAGGACTGGGTGCGAATGCCATCGAAGCGACCGGAGAGGTTCAGACGCGATGTGATGGCGTCGAGAGGGATGTTGATGCGCGACATCGTGAAAGAGGATTAAAATCTAATAACTTTGGTATTATTAGCAGAGGTTCTCGGTAGTGACCATCGCGCAATGTCTCAAGCATGAGACGAGATGGAGGCTGAAAAAGGCACATACGTCTCAAAGAGGATTACAAGAACGACAAACGCGCGAAGACAGAGCAGTGTCGACGCAGGTGAACAACGAGCGACAGGCGACGGCGATGATGGTGCAGTGAAGATGAAAGAAGTGAAGATGGGAATTGATAGGGGTAGCGACAAGTACAAAATTAGAACAGGCGACGGTGCGAAGTTAACGGCGTGGAAAAGTTGTTTTAAGCTTTAGTGAGGAAGGACGCGGATCTCCTGAGCCATCAGACACCTGGCCTGACAGCCTGACAGCCTGACAGCCTTGAAGCCTGAGGGCGATAATCTCCTCACCGTGCTAGGCCGTTTCGGGGTGTAATTGTAAGCACCAGCAGGAACACGAAAACACACGAAATGCTTTCCACGGCGTGACAGACAGAACAGACAGCAGGCTTCATTCAGGATCTGCTCAGTTGTAGAGTGTAATTCAGTGCAGGGTACAAGTATCAAAGTTTGAAGAGACAGTGATGCAACAACACACATACCACGTACCTTGGAGCTGTCGGTGTGTTGTCCTCAGATATGGCTGACCATTGCAGTGTCCTGCCTATGCACCGCAGCGGCGCCGGAGGTCCGAAACGGCGGTAAACACGCTCAATGCAGTGTACTTTGAGCTGCAACCGAGTAAAACAAAGGACGGTGAGGAGGAGAGGTGAAGTTGGCGGTAGACGTCTACGTTCTGGGGGCGCGGCGGCCTTTTTATCACTCTATGTGTACCAAAAGTTGACTTCTGCATACTGTGCGCCTGATTGGGCCACGTTCGGCATCGTCTGGGGATGGTCCTGGAAGTCCTAGGGGTTTTAGCGCAGCCTGCCACCGCCCGGGCCCCGGCTTCTGCTCGCCAAAACTTCACAAGCACAAAGCCTAGAGCCATGTCCACTTTTCCACTCGGCTCGTGAATCGTGTCTTCTATTTTCTCTCGACAGCCACTCATCCTCTCAACGATGAGGTCCTCATTGCTGCCACTGCTGTTGGTAGCCCTTGCGGCGCTCGTCGCTGCTTGGAGCAAGGAAGGTCAGTCAACCTAATTCATCTCAATCGCGATGCACTGGAGTTCAAGAGTCCCTGTGTATCTTGCCAAAATTTCTCGAATCGCAATTGCTTCAAACCATCTCGTCTAAGCTGCAACAAAATACTGACACTGTCTTCCAGACCATGAGATCTTCCGCCTCCACGACGAAGTCACTGCCCACGAAGGCGCAAACACGACCTTCTACTCCTTCATTGGCGTCTCGCCCTCCGCAACCCAGGACGAGCTCAACAAAGCCTACCGCAAGAAGTCGCGCTCACTACACCCGGACAAAGCTGTACGTAGCTGGGAAGCTGAATACGCGCTGAAGCACAAAAAGTCCCAGAAAGGCACCAAGCCTGGCGTCAAGGTTTCGAAGGGACCCTCCAAGAAGGAACTCGAGAAATACCGTGTCGAAGCCTCTGAGCGCTTCGCCCGTCTTGGTCTTGTCGCTGGCGTGCTGCGTGGCCCTGGTCGCGATCGCTACGACCATTTTCTCCGCAATGGCTTCCCGACATGGCGCGGCACCGGGTACTACTACGCACGCTTCCGGCCCGGGCTGGGCAGTGTCTTGTTCGGACTGTTCATTGTCGGCGGCGGTTTCGCGCATTATGGTGCCATGTTACTGAGCTGGAAGCAGCACCGCGAATTTGTGGAGCGCTATGTCCGACACGCGAGACGTACGGCGTGGGGTGACGAGACGGGAATCCAGGGGCTGGACAACATTGGCGAGACGGTCGCTGCACCACCACCAGCGCAGCCACAGCAGAGCGAGGAGGCAGACGGCATGCAGCTGCTAAACCGTCGACAAAAGAGACAGCAGGAAAAGGAGGACAAGAAAGCAAGCAAGAAGCCCGGCGGCAAGAAGAGCGGCAATGGATCGAGCACACCGCGCGGGTCGGGCGTGTCCACGCCCGTGTCTGCGCCCGTCGATGCAACACTCACGTCAGGTCCGGTTGGCGCGAAGAAGCGCGTGCGCGCCGAGAACGGCAAGACTCTCGTCGTCGACTCTGTCGGCAACGTCTATCTCGAGGAAACGACCGAGGACGGCCAGACGCACGAGTATCTGCTCGACCCCGAGGAGATCCCACGTCCGTCCATCTACGACACGCTCGTATTCCAGGCGCCGAAATGGGCGTGGCGGAAGTCTGTAGGGAAATTCTTCACTAGCAGCGACGCTGAGCCCGACTCGCCCGTTGATGAGCCGACTGTCTTGACTCCGACGACGAGCGAGGACGAAGCGGTCGAGAAGCTGAAGGGCGCCATGGCCGCAAACCCGAACAGCGAGGCCAGGAAGCGCAATGTAAAGAACCGCGCGCACAGGAAATAGCGCGCGTGCGAAGGCTCAGTAGAGTCTTTGTATGTGTCACAAAAAAGTGTTTTTGTTTTCGCCCATGTACAGTTTCACCCATAGTGTGTATACATAGAACTTGCCAATTGTATGTATTGCTACAGACAGGTCCTGTGTGCGTGATCTCCGTTATCGTTTCACCCGTCAAAGTACATCAATAATCCCATCCTTCCGCTCGCTAAGAAGAATTCTAGCCATCCGCCATCCATCATCATCATCCTCATCCTCGTCATCATCAATCAATCAAGTAGTACAACAACAACAACAACAACAACGACACAAGCAAGAGCGCTGAATCTGGAATCATAATCTAAACCAAGACTCTTCAAGTATCAAAAGTAAGCATAACAACGAATGAAAATTCCAAAGCACAAGAAAAGAGAAGATCCACACAGTCCCGTTGGATCTTGCATGATAGATAAATAAACGAGCAAACAAGCAAGCAAGCATAGAAGAAAGACATGACGCAAACGACGATAAATAAAGACAACAACGACAACACCGAACAAGGGCAGGCAAAAAAAGGTATCAAACCAGCAAAACAACAGAAAACCGCTTGAAAGTACAGGTTTCATGAGGAAACTGACCATGGTGATGCGATACACGCGGCCAGACAGAGCCCATCCATATCCTACACAGCCAACAACGCGGCCTAAGTGACTCACAGTCTGCGCGGAACGCCTGCCCCTGATAAGGTAAGGTAGACGCTGCGAGGTAAGAACGAAATAAACAACCAAAGCAGACCCAAAACCAAAGAAAAAGGGGGTAACGGGGGAGAGAACGAGTAAGACAGCACAACCGCACACGCCGAGAAAAAAGAAAAAGCACTGCCGAACCCTGTTCAGAAAGCTAGTAACAACAGACTTGATTGCGGAAAAGAGTAAAGGTGGAAAAGGGGTAAGAGGCAACGTCCTCAGACGAAAAGTCTCGCGAGCAAGCGGTCGAAAAACCCAGTCATGTCAGTCCCTTTCTCCGTCTTCCGCTCGCCGAGATACTCTCGCGCGTCAGCGAGGGCGCTGCGCACACCACTCACGAAGCTGGCCTCGGCAGTAGCGCTGTCGTCGACTCTGGCCTGTGGTGCGGACGCTGCGGACAGCGCGATAGGGGCAGGGGCATGGGCGGCTCCCTGCACTAGGTCACCAAACGAGTAGGTGTGTTGGTGGTGAGTAGGGCGGAGGGAATGGAAAGACGAGATTGTTGGGACGAGGGGGGCTGGGTGTACGGGCTGGGCAGGCAAGGCGAGTTTCTCGTGGCAGCCGCCGAAGCAGTTGCGGTAGAAGCGCAGGATGGCGTTGATGGCGCCGTCGTTGATGTCGACGACGCTGCTGTGGGGTGTTGATAGACCAGTTGTGGAGAAGGAGGAGGAGGAGGTCGAGGATGTGGAGATGTTAGATGTGGTGGAGAAGTTACGTCGCATGGCAGGCATTGGGTCGATGTTCTTCCGGTCTTTCATGTGAGCGTGATACTCCTCCTTTGCAGCCTTGTAGTGGATGCTTTCCATGGCCATCAAGAGCACTGCCATCGATGCCAGGACGACGGGCCATTGGTTGCATTGACGGCTGAGTGCAATACGCTCGAGACGGGTGAGCAGGTTTCGAAGAAGTTTGGAGGCAAGGACTGGGACTTCGGCACCAAGCTGGCCACGGACGAAGCAAGGAGTTGGACAAGCCGCGAGGCTGGAGTCAACAGAGTGTAAGGTACCACGAATGATGCTACGGACATTCTGGTCTGAGACCGGGATAACGGCGCCGTCAGCCATGTGTGTGAGCACAAGGAACTTGAGAGCAACTAATAGGATGACAGGCTGTTGCACATATGAGTATACCATCTTGCGAGAGAGAGAGAGAGAGAGAGAGAGAGAGAGAGAGAAAAATATGGAACTGACTCTGCCTATTTGCACATAAAAGTGGTAGATATTGCTCAGCACCTTCAGGGGGCTCTGATATAGAGGAAATGACTGGAAATGCTCGTTGACGAGCAGTGTAAGGTGTGCATCTAACTGCCACTGAGCCCCATCTGTTGAGGCTAGTACGACAGGAAGAACTGCATGGTACAACTCTGTACCATTCGCAGAGGTTGATCCAGGTATTGGAGGCCAAGGGTAGACGATGTGTCGATGGATTAGCTTGTCAAGCTCTAATGGCCACACGACTTTCATCGGGAGATACATAGAAGGACCAAAGCCCAGGCTGAGAGGCAAGATGTAAACATTAGGAGCAACAACATAGGTCCCAGGACCAAGAAACTGATCAAGGCTGCGGTGGCTGGGGTGCCAGGTCAATTGATCTAGTTGCAAGTGGAGTGATCAGCACTAAGCACTGGAACATACGAATAGCGAAGCACATGTCCAGTTTGGTTGGAGATGGAAAATGCTTCGAATGTATCGACAGGACATTAGTCCAGCTACGACTAAAGCAGATCTCTCTACCAGAGCATCGCCAGAGAGCACATCTGACGTCACTTATAGCAGTTCCTTGGTTCTACTGTGTTGCTGGACTATTGTCCTGGACTTCTTCGAAAGAAAATGTGACTGAATAAAGAGAAGGAAAAGAGTCGAATGGAATAGAGTAGACCTACTAGAAAGCAGGACGCCAGCGATGTCCTCAAGGAAACTGCCTCTACAAGGCTGAAGAAGCAGATCGCATTTGAAGTGCTCGACACAGCTCTTACATGGTGTTCCTGGATCGCACTGACAACAAGATAAGTAAGGATAAGTCGACCAAATGAGCTGGAGAGTGACGTTAGGAAGCCCACCTTCTCTTTGCGGCGGCGACATGAGTCGCAGGCTCCGATGATACGCATAGCCGCTGCCTCCTTGCGCGCGATTGGGGAAAGACCACCAGTGCGGCCACGATTTTTCCGGACAACTCCATGGCTATTTGCAGAAAAGGTCACCAGACGTCCAGTCTTGCCCTCGTCGGGCTTGTACTGGATCCATTTCTGGGCTGAGGCGGAGCTGGCACCGAAAGATGTTCGACGACGTCGCTGTTTGGTCTGCGTTGCCCGTGGAATGCTGATCGGGGTGGATTCTGCATGTCTTTCAGCGGGTGTAAATTCAGGCGTCTTGGGACGAGACGGCAGGACCAGTTCGTTGTTATCAAAGGACCCAGGCGCACTGTTCACATTGAAGTAGCCAGGGAATACGCTTTCATCCTCGAGCAGATTCGCGGAATGATATGATGCTTGGTTCGACGTCTGAAACGAACTTGCATTTGTTAACGGAGGAGGCATCGACCATGAGTAAGTCGGCACATCCTCATACGACGAAGCACCAGAGAAGGTGTAGCTCATAGGAAAGCTCGCACCACCAGGACCAGCAGGGAGATGATCTGACAGACCAGAGCTCCCATCGCCAGAGCGGTGTATGTGTGCTTCATTGTCCAAATCGACAAGGCCTTGCCAGTCCGTATCGTCAAGCTGGAAGGTATCGTCGAAGTTGAGTTCGGGATTGGACGGTCTGCTGTCCATAAAGCGACTGGCGTTGAGCTGCCATGTCATTGGTTAGCTTTGGCCTGTTACTATAAGGTAGTAGGGGAGTACAGTGCATGGGGCTAAGTTTTAAGTTGGAGGGGGCGACAAACTCAAGCGATTGGCCGTGAAGGTTAGGGATCCTTGTAAGTGGATAGAGGTGCGTCAGACGTGGGTTAGGTAGCTAATATTGGATCAATAGCAACTAGGAATAACAAAAGTAGGTTGATTTGAGGTTGAAGGTAAGAGATGCGTGCAATGAGACGGTAGCTGGGAAGAGAAATAGAAAGAGAAGAAGCTCATCCCTTATACTGGTCGTGTCACCTTGCAAGTGAGGCGGCATAGGCAGCAATCTGGCGTGCTAAGAGGGGAAGAAGGCATCGGTAAAGGCCGCACAAGCACAGCTCAGCTCGGCTTATCGAAGTCCAGCGTGCGCAACGACAAAATACAACGACAACAACGTGGGATGGACGGCCGGTCTTGACAAGACGAAATCATATAACTAACAACAGATTATGAACGGCGCCGTCGGCCTCTTTCTCGGCTACATGATCCAACACCAACGCTGACCGGTCATGGATCTCGAGTTGACGTAGCCACGGCAGGTTTGACTTTACACCGGAACTGACAGTGGGTTGAAACGAGGTGGCAGGGCTGTAACACCAATCGGCTCCAAGCTTCTGATCATGACATCGCAACGTCTGTTGCCCGTGGCTTTCCGGCTTCTTCCTCCATCCACTAGCCAAAATGCATCCGAGGGAGCAGAGCCTCCTCAAAGACCCCACTCTACAGCCTGGCTCTGGCCTTTCGCAGCACGTAGGGCTAATGGTGGGAACACGAATCCTCTACTGCTAATTGACTCATCTTGCATGTCTAGGGCGCTTCTTGGCTGGGCGGATTGAGCCTTGCGGGATGCAACGGTCTGCGCACGCTGCTGATCGCTCAGTAACTTATCCACCTTGACGAACGGTGTATCCGTGCCCGGGTCCGGATCTGAGCCCATGTCCTCGCGCAGAATCTTCACAGTACTGCAAGCATGTGATTAGTATGGACGGCCGGCTATCAACGGGGTGAACTTACTGCTTGAACGCGCGCCAGAACTCGTATCTGTCCAGGTCGTCTTCCATGTCATCATCGGTATCGACAATGCTGGAATCATCGTCATTGTGCTTATTCGCAATCTCTAGAAGAGTCGTCACAAAAGCCTCCTTCAAGTACGCGAAGCTGAATCCGGCTGTAATCCCAGCAATGGCGCTGCATAGGCTTTTGGGAAACTCCATCTGCTCCTTGAGCTTCTGGTACCAGTAGAGGGAGTACAGACGCCTCTCCTCCTTGTTTGGGAGAGGGAAGAGATATTTCCTGTCGAAGCGGCTAGGTCGCTTTGAAAGTCCAGGATCTAAACGATCCAAGTAATTAGTACTGGCCACCATCAATAGTCCATCATTACTCTCCAACCCGTCTACTTCATTGAAGAAATAGCTGCGAGTTTGCTCGGTGACGATCGTTTCGATGTCTTCAAGTACGAGCAGACATGGTGCGAGCTTCCGGACCATGTTGAAGACGTCGCCGATGTTGTACGTATAAGGTGCTGATTTGACGTATAGTGCCTCGACGCCTCTCTCAATCATCTCTTTCATCATTGCTTTGATCGAGATTGTCTTGCCTGAATCGTGCATCAGTCTGTTGATCTAGATAGGCTCTGAAGTCCGAAGCTTACCGTTTCCCACTGGGCCGTGGAAGATAAGCCCCCGTTTCCAAGGTACCCCGTACCGCTTGTACACATCCTCGTTATCGAAGAATTTCTTTGAGACAGATCTTAGATCCTTCTTCTTCTTTTCATCTAGGATAACATCTTTCCAATCTGCTTTCTGTACCTGCTCCCACAGGCTAGTATCTTTCCTCCAGTAGCCGTCATACACCCAAATCCCATTGGCCTTCTTTGTGACCCATTCTCCTATGGTACGAATGAGTTTATCGGTGATCGACGAATGAGACTGTGCCGTCTCTTCGCGCACGGGTTCCTTCAAGATGAATTGTGTCGTGCCCCCCAACGGATCAGTATAAACCGTGTAGAGAATAAAATATTCATCATTCCACCTGTAGTTGTAGCGAGCGAACAAGTTCGCATCGGCTAGATATCCAGTACCGTCACCTCTAGGTGGCGGCGGAACAAACCCTCTCAAGCGAACGACAGGCTCTACGGCAGAGTCCAAGGTTGCAGTCGCAAACCCTGCTGCGGCAAATTGTAGAAGGTTGACATTAGTCCCCGGAACAGCGGTCACTATGAGATCTGGATGCTTCTGTTGCAAAGCGACTATAAGCTGTACGTCAATGCTGGCGTATGACGATGACCAGCCTTTCTGAAACTCTTTGTATACTTGCGGTTGATGGGAACCCTCGTCCTCGATGATCGTGAATGGCTCCGAGGTCGACATTATATAACGACGACTGCTGGATTCGTATTATGCGCGCTGATGCCAGAGTTCTGTGATGCTAACGAAGGCGTTTAGGCTTACCGATGGTGTTCTTGGCACCGGCGAGTATGATGACGGAGTGAACTCTAGGGGACTCTCACCCATTTATGTTGTCGTCTAATCACGATCAAGCTGCAGCCTAAAGAGAAGGATCAGTTTTCGATTCACATGTGAGTGATGATTGGTCAACTGTGGCGACGTGTTGTTCTAAAGCAGGTTAGCGAACTGGAATGTACAGATGAGGTGGGGATGGGCATCCATCCATGTGGTCTAAGCGTTAACGGCCTCTCCTTCCTCTTTCGGATCACAATCGATAAATTGCAGCATCTAAGAGAATTATGGCAACAATAATGATGCGATTGGGACTGATCGTTCCTTGGTATATGACATCGCCACCAGATACTCGACGCTAAGTCATGCTTTGTATCCAGACATACCGGAGTATGTTCTGTTTGACTGCGACCAAGAAAAATCCTTCCCTCGCTCCGTGCGCCATTAGTAAAGAAGGCATACAAGCCATTTGGTATATTAATCTCATCCATCCAGCATAGGCATTCGCCTATGCCCTGCTCAAGTTCTCACCTTCCTCTTGCTTCTGCAGACCATATTTCTTCAGGCGGATACTTTGGATTCCAATGAATCCAGTAGTATCGACCGGGCTGAAGTTGTCAAGGGAGTCCATAGATGCCTCCTCTGCAGAGTAAAGCTTTTCTGTCTCAGAAGAACGTCCTAGGACGAAGACGTTTCCTTTGTAAAGGCGAAGGCGGACCTCACCGTTGACACGCTTCTGCGCGAAGAGGAGGCTGTTCTCCACGAATTCGCGCTCTGGTGAGAAATACATGCCATTGTAAAGCAGCTCAGACCACTTATGAGTTACAAACTGGTCACGGATGGAACGAACTTGGGCATCAAGTACGAGGCCTAGAGAATATCAGCGAGAGCACCAATGCAAGATCTATACACATACCCTCAAGATCGAGATGAGCCCAACGAAGAATTGTCATCGCAGGGGAGTCGTAGCAGCCACGGCTCTTGAGACCGATGAAACGGTTCTCCACGATGTCAATTCGACCAACCCCATGCTTCTTACCGATCTCATTGAGCTTCTTGAACAAAGTTACGGACTCGGACTCCTCGCCACCTGGGTAAACAATCTTGGTGGGAATGCCTTTCTCGAAACTGATGGTGACATCCTCGTGCTCGTTGGGAGCTTTGAGTGGATCGTCAGTCATTGTCCAGACATGCTCTGGAGGAGTGATTGCCGGATCTTCCAAGATACCAGCCTCATATGAGCAGTGAGCCAGGTTGGCATCCATAGACCAAGGTTTAGCTTTGGTGGATGTGACGGGAATACCCTGTTGGGCAGCATAGTCTAGAAGGGCTTCACGACCAGCAAAGCGTTCAAAGAATTTAGGATCCCTCCATGGAGCGATGACTCGAATGTCGGGACGAATAGTGTAGAAGGCAAGCTCGAAACGAACCTGGTCGTTTCCTTTGCCAGTGCAGCCATGAGAGACGAAGTCACATTTCTAGGGTTCAATCAGCCTGGACCCCCTCGCGCAACAACGGTTTTACGAACCTCACGCTCAGCAGCACGCATCTGGGCCCTAGCAATGACAGGACGAGCAAGACTGGTTCCAAGAAGGTAGCGCCCCTCATATTGAGCGTTACACTGGACAGCTCGGAAGCAAAGCTCGTCGACAAATTCTTTTTGGAGGTCTTCGATAATCATCTTCTTGGCACCAAGCTTGATGGCCTTTTTTTCCACTTCGTCCCATGGCTCATCCTGTCCAACGTTTGCCAGAAATGCGACCACCTCATAACCTTCCTCTTTCTCGAATGTCAGCTTTGTAACAGTGGACGGGGGATCGATTCGTACCGATAAGCCATCTTAGAATACAGCTGGTATCAAGGCCACCTGTCAGCGTAAGGATTAGAGACTATCTCCGGTGAACGTTTAACCTGGCGGACCTACCTGAGTACGCCAAACAGACACGTCCTTTGGCCATTTTGCAAATTCGCTGGATATCAGATGACTGGAATCTAAAGGGTCGCGGCCAGGTGTATGCTTTAAGAGGTACGATTTTGAGCAAAATTTGCGAAAAATTTCAGTCGTGAGCGCTCGATTGTAAGACTACAAGGTCTATACAGGGTGCGGGCTTGCTGAGTGGTTCTGATTGCGGCGTGCGGGGCCAATTGATGAAGTTGGGTCTGCTATGAATGTTTTCACAGAGAAAAATTTAGTTCCGAGTCATCATGGATGCCGCATCACTGGAAGTTGTGGGGTGAGACGGCGAAGCTAGGCTAGTGTCACATAGCTGCATGCACTAAGATAAGGCACCCAAGCAAGGAGCGATTCTTATTACCTTCTTATCGATGGCCATGCTGCCTACGACCTGTTATAGAAGTTGTATATAAACGATTTAGAATGTATTATGGTGTTCCATCATGGAGTTTTACCTTTGCGAGTCAAGCAAAAAGCCTAAAATCCTGGTTTCAAGACTAGTAAACCATATATTTTCGATATCTTGAAGGGACTACCAGGAGGTTCAGACGATGGATATGCATTTCAACCAAGATTTCTACTATAATCCCAACGATGGACGACTGACGAGACGATGACAGCAGATGTATCAAGCCTACAATCTCGAATTGGTGGGTCGGCGAACAAGAACCAGCCAAGCACCAGTAGGTGGACATCGCGAGCTGAACCTTAAACCGGCCTCAACTCAATCTCGGCGTCCAGCAGCCTGCCATCCATTCCCAGACGACGCAGAGCCTGCCATTCCCACTGATCCCAACAAGATCCAGCAGGTTTCTTTCATTATGCATAAGACGCATTGCTCCAGACAAGCTCGCGCCACAATCTCTCGTCAGCCAACCAGAGAGCCCAGCCACCCTTTGACGCAAGCCCTCCGCCCCACTATCCTGCCTCCATCCCGGCTCTCCCCAGCCAGCTTGTTTATGATGTGAGCTGGGATGGCTACAGAGCCCACCGCCTGTCTTTCACACTCCTCGGGTCTGTTTTCAACTGTTACTGCTATTGTTACTGCGATCCTAGTTCTACCCTGTATATACTGACATTTACCTGGTAATTTCGTTTTCATGGCGTCACGACTTTAGGGTTGGTACCAAGCTTCTTGCCTTGTCCCACTGGGACTGTTCATCTCATTTCTGCATTCACTTTCGTTCTTGCCATGAGTATACAGGTAATTCTACAAATCCCCAACTCCGCTGCTGGAGGAGTGCGGCTTGCTTTGCATTGCTAATTCTCCGAAGAATCCTACCACTCCACCATGCCCTCCGCATAGCCCCTCACTGTCTCGCAACAGCCTTCTTCAAGCCATCGACTATTCCAAGATAATATAACCCAAGAGCACCATGGGAAACACATCATCCACACTGGTCACTCCAGTAAAGGTGCAAAACCGGCTTTCCAAGCCAAAGACGAAGTCCAATTCCCCTAACAACCTGCCCACTGGTCAGACACACAAGCTCGACCGTTTGGAAGGATCGCAGAACGAGACAGGGAACGAACCGGCAACACAATCGATCGGAAGCGGTTCTAAAAGCATGTCCAGCGTCCGCGAACACTTGCGAAGAACGCTGTGTGATACAAGAGCCAGTGCCGATACTATGCCCAACCACAACAGCGGCAACGATTGCCTTGGAGATATAGCATATCCTGTACAGGAAAGATTCATGACTCGTTCAAGAGCAGGCTCAACTTCATCTGAAGGCCAGACGAGTCCTACCCGTGATTCGGATTGCCGGACGGTGGCGGTAGGCCACAGCTCTTGTCTCGAGAGTCAGGACGCGCTGGGTATCAGTCGGAACCTTAGCAAAAGCGCTTCACCCAAAGATATGGGATCCCTCCGTACGTTACAGCTGTGTCCTACCAAGGGACTTGTCTGATTACTTTTACTGATATATGTTTCAATCAGGCAAAGCATTAGGGCCGGAAACGGCCCATAGGCAAAGCCCCTCACTGCCAACAAAGCCCGACGATGAACTTACAAAGAGATCGTCTACAGCCCTAATAAGGCGTCGTTCCCTTGCTGCTCCTGGTATTGCCACGCGTGAGACAACGCCGGAGGTTTTGCAGTCAAAGGGTCAACAATCCGAGGGATCTTTGTCAAATGGTAAAGTTTGGGCAATGGAGGAATTTGTACCATCGCCACTTGCGTACCTCGTCAATCTCAATTCGACAAGGTCCGAAACACCTGTTAACCTGGAACCTCCTCAGATTGGAGGCTTAGAGCTAGGATCGCTGCGGATCACCAACGGGACCGCGTCCCCAGCACCAAGCGTATTATCGAGAAATATACCAGCGGCGAACGACTCGGCCGAAGAGCTTCAACAGGACGATGCGTACGCCACGGAATTGGAAGGGACAGCCAGCGTCGAAGGTCTGGCTGCCAACAAGGCAAACCACTCACCAATTCAAAGAGCGTCTCAAGGCCCCAAGAGACGTGGCGCGCGCAAACATTCAAAATCTCTCTCGCGTTTTGACTGTCCGTCGAAGATGCAACGTTGTGAGCCCGCATTGGGGTCTCCGCAGGGCTTTCCAGTCGAGCCGATAGCATCTCCGGATCATCCACGCAGTAAGAGAACGTTAAGTGCCCAGCTTTTTGCAGACGACTACATAGCAGAGATTTCACCCGGCCTGTATCCAGATGGTGTCCCGAGACCCACCATGACTGTTGACCCGCGAAGTCCCCCGGTAGAAATGACTACAACACTCGACAAGGAGCCCAAAGATGGTTTGATCGGGACTGTCACGGGAAAGTCGAGCAATTCTGAACGATATTACAGCAAGTACCGTCACAGTGTTCATTCTGGCTATTCAAGTGGAGCTAGTGTGGCCGGCACTTTGGATAAACCCGGAGCGGAGAAGGATTATTTCCAGCTTCGAAAGCGCCAATATACTGTGGATGCTCCTGGCGTCATGATGTCGCCATTTAGTTTTCAGGAGGATTTCTCCGAATCATCATATGTGCAGGAGAGCAGCTCGAAATTCGCCGGACAAGCTACTCAAAGTACGACTAAGAGTCCGTTGCTGAGGGAATCGAAATCGTGGCGCTCTTCCTCTTTCGGAACGCCTTCGACGATCCCGCCAGACACATTAACTTCAGACGCATCCGAAACCTTTGGATGCAAGAGTCCAGCAATGAATAAAAAATTACAGAAGAAGCGCCCGGGATCCACACAGCCTGAGGTCAACTCACCCAAATCCACAAGCGGTGACAACATTCCTGATGTCCCAAAAAAGCTGGTGGACACTTTCGAGCGTAGGGTGGTAGGGTCTCCTGGCACAAACGACTTGCAGCATACGCCTAGCGCGGGCAGCCATACTGGTACGGACGGCGAAGACGACTCCTCTTCCCCCAGCCCTGCCACTATTGAGTTCTCATCTCTGGGATTGCCAAAAGATGATTTCAAAGATGGAAACCAACACGAAGACGACCGACCACCAACTCCGCCACCTCACCGATATCCTCCTAGTTTGTACAGCTCGACTCGGTATCCTTATGAAGCTCCATTACTAGATGAGACATGCACCACCATCAAAGACTTTGGGACTGTAGCTGATTCACTCGGCGCATCCCCGTACGACATCGCCACTAGCTCTCATCGCACTAGACCTGTGGCATCCCGAACCCGGACGCATCCTCACCAGATTGGCAACGCGATGTCGAGGCCAAAGTCGATGTATAGTATGACTGACGAGGCCGCAGCGGAGTTTGCGCGCATGCGAAGCCTTGACCGTATGAGTACGGACAGTCAAACCCGCAGCAAGTCACGACCACGTACTGAATCCGCTCCGAACACAAACGTTGCCGGACGTTTGTGGCACCTTAAGACTAAGTACGAGGACATTCCTCCTGTGCCTCGCATACCCCCGCACGGGGAGTACAAGGTTCAGTCTCGACATTCACCACCAGTGGTCGCTCACACCAAACCGCTCATGAGGCAGGACTCTGCGCATTCGTCCGCAGAAGATGAAGCACCGCCGTCTGAGCCAAGATCCCAGAGAGAATGGGAGCAGACGCATCGCTCATGGTCAAAACGACGAAAGGCAATCAAGGAAGCCATGAAACTACTTGAAGAGCAGCTGGAAGCCACGAAGATGCCACCAAAGCGACCGGCCAGGAACACGGCTTGGCCAACAAAAGCTAGAGAGCGACCTCTGTCAGAAGGCTCGACGAGATCGGGTGGGTCAGATAGGAATGTTCTTTGCGACAGATACGGCGGCGGTCTACGCTACGGGTACGAGGCAGGGTATGGACTCAGTGGTAGTGCAGGCACAAGGCACAAGCAGAGCGCAGCGAGCAGAAAGAGCGCGCATGTGGCATATACATATGGAGTGGATTTGTCGGATATTCCAGTGTTTGTGCAGGAGATGCGTTGATTTCAGCTCTGATTAATGGTTTTGCATGGCAATGTTTTCATGTTTTTAACAGACGATGAAGATGACGATGACGATGGCGATGACGATGACGACGACGATATATTTGAGCATACACAAGCCAAAGAGCTATGAAAGTGGCGTTATGGGATGATTTACATGATGGTATACGATTATTGGGTATATATTGCTCGCGATTTACTGGAAAGGATAATTGATATAGTAATTGACGTACACTTACATAAGCAAGTCATGCAATGTTTCGGTGACACGCCCTTGTTAGACATGGGACCATTGGATAGCCAAAGACGATATGCTGCACCCATGACCGACAGTGAAGCTCTCCTGTGAAATGAGGTGAGCGATAGAATGACGTTCCGGCAGTAATCAAACAACAACATGTCTCATCTCAACCCCTCGGACAAGTTGCGAGCGTGTTTCAGCAGAGGAATGAGCAAGGATGGATGAATCATAAATAGCTCTCTCCATCCTACCTGGGAGGACGTACCGTACGCAAGGACGAATAGATTGACAGTCAATGCAGTCTGATCGCATGCTGCCATTGGAGGAGGAGCCTTTGATTATGATGATAATAATAAAAGGCATGGTGACGGGGCGAAGCAAGAGTTGCACGGTACGGTACCTAGTAATTAGCTAGGGATCATTAGGGTTCTGCTGGTCCCCCTCCCTAATGATTACCCACACAGGTACCAACATGCTCTACGTAGAGAGAGCCAAGGGGGGGAGTTTAATGGTTGACACTGCGCCCGGATCGAGCCGCTGTTGGCTGGACCTTGTCTACAGTACTGTATGACGCGCCCCACCTGGGCAGTGGGCACCATTCGCCCGACTCTCTCCCCAATAAACGGGCCACCTTTCGTCGCGTCCCCTCATGTTATCCCGTCGTGGGGCTGGCGGACTGGCGGGCTGGCGGGCTGGCGGGCTCGCGGGCTGGGGCGCTGCTGTTTCGGCCAGGTTTCTGCGTTGAGGGGGCTTGCTTGTCCATTATCCCCCCAGGCTCGCTAGGGTTACGGCCACGTTTTGCTTAGACTGGTTGCCAGTCCTGCCCTGTCACCCTGTACTCTTCACCTCCAGAGTGACGAAATCTCACCGGCCACCACTATCACCCTGCACAGGCACAGTACACTTCTGTCTTTCTGTAGGTGCGACCGTAGCTTTCTTTTTGTTTCTATCCTCCCTTCGCCTTAAATCTTCTGTTCTGCTGTCCTCATCCAAATCTTCTCTCCTTTGCGCTCATACAGAGAGCAACATCCCTTCATTCTCCCTGTGAACGTCCGTCTTTCAATACCACCACTTCAGCTACTACTCAGCTATTCATAGCTCGCTTGTGATTGGCGCTCTACTGCGATCCGCCAACCTCATCAACTGCGACAATGTCGACCTTTGTCGTGTCGCTGTGAGTCTACACAATTCAGATTTTGGGCTTGAGTGGCTAATAGTGTCTCTCCTCTCCAGCTTTCTACCCTATACGGTTGATTTCCAGGACATTCCTACTCCCGCACGCCGTGATAGTCCTCCCGCGACCGCTAGACCGCCTACGGGCCACAGTGCGCACGGCCAAAGAGACTCTATCCCCGATTTCTCGGCTCTCGACAAGAAAGCCAGTCTGTTTCACCATCCTACCCCCCCTCGGACGCCTGCCAGCGCCACCCACCAATACGATGACTTCTTCAAACATGCCACCAGCGTAGCTTCTCACTTTCCCAAACCTCACGACCCTCGATCTCTTGTCCGTAGCGACTCGTTCGCTCCAGACTGGGGTAGCAGCTCGTTCTTCAATCAGCCAAAGTCCAGAGCCGGCCCCGCACCGCCAGATACAATTCTTGAGTACGCCAAAGCGCAAGAGCGTGTGAACAGTGCGAGGAATCATCAGCGTCGTAAAACTGGAGAGCGCGGTCCTCCGCGCGAGAAGAGCGGTGAGAGAGGTGCATGGCGAGACAAGTGGACCATAGAGCCAGCGGTACAAGGCAATGGCGGTCTTGCCAATGCTATCAATGCTGCAGTTGAGGCTGGCAGCATGGGTGACGTGATCTGGGTTGGCACTCTGGGCTTCCCGACCGACAGTTTGGAAGAGGCCCAGAAAGACGACATACACGACCGACTTGAATCAGAGTTTGAAGCATTACCGGTCTACGTGAGTGACAGCGATTTCGATGGCCACTATACGCATTACTGCAAGACGATTCTGTGGCCTGTCTTTCACTATCAGATTCCCGACCATCCTAAGAGCAAAGCGTATGAGGATCATTCATGGATATTCTACGTCAACCTCAACAAAGCATTTGCCGAGAAAATCATCAAGAGCTACAAAAGGGGTGATATTGTCTGGATTCATGACTACCATTTACTCCTGGTTCCTAAGCTCGTCCGAGATGCCCTCCCCGACGCGCAAATTGGCTTTTTCCTACACACTGCCTTCCCATCGTCGGAAGTCTTCCGCTGCCTATCTGTACGGAAGGAGCTCCTTGAAGCTATGCTGTCCTCCAATCTAGTAGCATTCCAGACCCGCGAATATGCCCATCATTTCTTGCAGACTTGCAGTCGTCTTCTCGTGGTGGAGGCTACCGAAGAAGGCATCCAGCTCGATAATAGGTTTGTCAACGTCACGTGGTTACCCATGGGTATCAATCCTGAGGGTCTTTCCATTGCGCGTGAAGACGAGTCCGTTGGCGACTGGATCAAGGTCATGGAGGAGAGGTACAAGGGTAAAAAGCTGATTGTCGGGCGTGACAAGATGGACCAAGTTGGAGGAATCCGACAGAAGTTTTTGGCGTATGAGCTGTTCTTGAACAAGTATCCAGAATGGAAAGACAAGGCAAGCATAGCCATATCCTCTGAAAGGTCGTTTCTAATGATACCCAGGTCGTCATGATACAGGTCGCAACATCGACGACGGAGAATCCTGAGCTTGCTGAAACAATCTCGGATATCGTTACTCGCATCGACTCTGTCCACTCTACACTCGCGCATCAACCTTTGGTCTTCTTAAGACAGGACATTGATTTCTCGCAATATCTCGCTCTTCTGTCAGTCGCCGACGTGCTCATGGTCACGAGTCTTCGAGAAGGACTCAACCTTACATGTCATGAGTATGTTTTCTGTCAGGATGGCAAGGCCAGTCCGAATGGTGAGAAGAAGCATGGACCGTTGATTCTGAGTGAGTTCACCGGAAGTGCTGCGGTCTTCAACGGCCAAGAACTGCCTGTGAACCCATGGGACTACAAAAATTGCGCCGAAGCCATCAAGATCGCGCTCGAGATGACACCAGAGGAGAAGGTGCGTCGCTATGGCAAGCTTCGAGATGTTGTCATGCACCACACTGGAGAATTCTGGAGCCGCACACTCATCAAGTCCCTTGCCCGAGTCCACGACGAGCATTATAAGCGCGATACCATGTCCATTCCTCGACTTTCAGCATCTCAGCTCAGCCAGAAATACAAGGAGTCGAGCAACCGCTTGTTCCTTCTTGACTATGAGGGCACGCTTGCAACCTATGGCTCTCCGGCTCGAATGGTTGTCGATTCCCCACAACGAGTCCTTGACACGCTTAGCGAACTCCTGCTTGATCCGAAGAACACTGTCTATGTCATGTCCGGCCGCACCAAGGAGGAACTAGAGTTCCTTTTCAATCGTGTTCCTGGACTCGGCTATATCGCAGAAAATGGCTGCTTTGTTCGCGAGGCTGGTGCTGGAAGTATTGTCGATGATCCCAAAGAATGGACATGCTTTCCTGACCAAGCTCGCATGGAAGAGTGGAAAGAAGCCGTTCATGGAATCCTGCAGTACTACCAGGAGCGTATGGAGGGATCTTGGATCGAACAGCGCTATTGCAGTCTTATCTACCATTACGACAAGGCTGAGGACCTGGAGTCGGCGCAAAAGCACGCAGGTGACTGTGCCAACCATATCAACGACGCTTGCCGCGACCAACGCGTCCACGCCATTCCAGTCAAGGACGCCGTCATCATCGAGCCAATGGACTATGACAAGGCAACGGCGGCCAAGTATGTTCTGGGTCTGATGACGGGCGGAGAGGGATCAAACCTCAAACCCGCGATCGGCAAGCCCGACTTCTTGTGCGTAGCGGGGAATGACCGTGACGATGAGGTGCTGTACCGCTGGGCAAACGAGATGGGCGAGCATGCCGAGATCAAACATGTCACGACCGTCAGTGTCGGCCAGAGGAATACACAGGCGCAGAGCACGCTCACGCAGGGCACAACGGGGTTGTTGAGCGTTTTGCAGCGCCTGAGCAAGGCCGGTGGACCCAATGGCACGAGAGGACGGAGCACTACTGGGAGTAGCCAGTTCCGAAGCATGTCGTAGACCGGTGGAGGAGGTTTCTGCGTTGATGCCCACTGGATTCTTCCCCTTCACTCACGATGATATGATTCCTGCTTGCTTTTTGGCACTAGTATTCGGGCGGTCGAGCGAGCGATTGAGTCGGCTAGTGCTGTTTCTCCTGTACGAGTCTCTTGCACCCCATTACATTGCATCCCCGTGCGCTCTGCATAGCATAAACTGCGAGTTTATTAGAAAAATTACACCACCTTTGGCTATATATGTATACATTTCCCCACTTGCTTGCGTAGCTCTGTGTTCATCACCACTGATTCCTCCATCTCGTCGGGTCTGATTTGGTTTCAGCCATCCCCTTCCTCCGTCCCCATGTAGTAGAAATGTAGAGCTATGCATCTGGCATATCGATGGGGCTGGTTGCCCGTGTGTGGACGACGCAGTGCTTGGGAAGGCGTCGTTGTGGCGCGTGCATGTCGATCGTGGTGCTTCTTTGAGCATGGGTATTGTTAGGACGAGTATATTGGTTTGCTAATATTTAGTGGTGAAGCATTTGAGAAGGGTCCAGTCTGACAGGTACACTAACTCACTATCCGGATTAGGAATATAGAGCTTGGACTTCCCATAAGTGTGGAGCCGGCACGCGAGCAACGCGAGGTGGATTCCGAGGGGCGTGCCATGTGTCAGAAGGAGAGACCGGGCCCGTTGTATGACATGGCTTAAGTGCTGGGTGCCTTCATTCTGACAAGAATATGGGGATATGCTATTTGCTTGATGCGTGCCCTGGCAGTCTTGTATGTATATTGAGGACTGGAAAGTAGGAGTGTTTATGTATTTGTATCGCAGGATCTCTCGACAACTGACGTCATTAAAGCTCGACGAGGCTTAACTGCGATTTACTTTGCGGCTAACTTGATATGGTAATCTAGGACGACGCCATGACTTCTTTGGGTGTAGTAGCCGCGCACTAGTACTTCAAGTCTTCAACCTCGCGCCCGAATGAGAGTTGGCATCGAACTCCTTTTCCTCCTTCTGTTACGGAATGGCGTTCGGGGCGGCTCAGCTGCAGCTTTCCAGACGTCATGTCGTCCGCCCTCATAGACAGATCCTCATCGCGTCAATGTCTTGCTGATTCCATCCTTCATGGACCTGCGACAGCTGCAGCAAGACCAAAGTAGCCAAAGATAGACATGGCCAGCCTACCCGGCGACATCTACACTGGAACCTGGACCAACTGGGGTGAGTCGTGTCTTCACACATATACTACTGCTATACGCGCTCGTTGCTGACTCTGGGGCGAAAAGACAGAGGACGTGTACTTGGATCAACAATCACCATCTCGACACAGCAAGGCTTGTTCCTGACGGCATTCCTAGCGATATGGATCACCTGGACAGGCGCCCATCTATGGGGCATCCTCTGCTTCTGGATGATGCAGCACCAGTCGACACCAGAACCCCGTGACGGCCTTCACCACCAACGCCAGGCTCTCCTTCGCAATTCTGGTGCGCCCGGAGATGCCTTCTGGAGTCTCTCCAAGGTGGCGTGGGCGTGGCGTCGTCGGCCTGAATCCAAGGCGATCAAGCGTTCGATGCCTGCGATTGCGGTCGCGCTCCTGCATATGGCTGCATTCGCCGTCGCTGGTATCTTCTCCTCCAGAGTTACCCAGGCCGGTGCTGAGGTCCTCGTCGCTCCGGGTACGTGCGGGTGGCTATCTACAGATGTTGGGTTCACGTATAATCGCTATGCGGCGCTGCGTTCGACGGCTCGTGAGAGTCTGACGTATGCCCGTTCGTGCTACTCGTCTGGAGAGAGCAGTGACGATAGTAACGACGATGGCGAGGAGCGAGACCGCACATGTCGCCAGTATTCTCGAGTCCAGCTTGGGAACCGGACGATAGACTTTGACGCGAAGTGTCCCTTTGACGCCTCGATGTGTGGCGGTGAGCCTTCCATGTCGCTTGACACCGGATATGTTTCGTCGAGTTCTGATTTCGGCATCAACACCCCTAATGACGAAGAGATGTGGCTTCGCAAGGTAGTGACGTGGAGTCCCCTGAATCTCACTGGGCATGTCGGCGATCCGGTCCCGGCCAGCGACTCGGATCCAAACGAGACCATCTCGTCGTATTACCTGGGAGACAGCATAGTAGACGGCGTTCGCTACAACTTTACCTTCCAACTCTCGAATGCGTACAGGCCTGAGAATGTCCGGCAATACATCCTCACGTAAGATTGCATCCTGTCTTGATATGACGAGCTGACAGAGCATTAGACCTTTCCATGCCTATCTCAATGAATCAGACCAAGACTACTTCCCAATCGTCCAGCTGAACCGCACCGACGCCGACGTGACCGTACTAGAACTGAACAACTTCATGAACTACGAAGCCCCAACCACAGATGCTCTCTACGGCACCGACCAGAACATCAGCTCAAACGGCTACTACACACCACTGAATCGATACACCGCCCTCGCCGCCACAGAGCAATACCAGCTCTGCACCGCCCCTGAACAAGCATCCTGCACCCCTCTCAGCGGCATCCACACCCAACCCCTCTCAACCCTCACCCTCACCCCCAGCCGCACCACACTCGCATCCCACCTCCTCCGCATCATGCGCGAAAGCACAATCGACAGCACAGTCGGCTACCTCGGCAGCCAATCCCTCCTCATCCCCGACCTCGCCCTGACCGAAGGCCGCCTCGTCTCCATCGCCCCGCCGCCCTACCAATGGCTCCTCGACGCCGAACACATCCACAACATCTCCCTCGCCTTTGCCCAGCGCCTCGCCGTCCACTTCGTCGCCCACTCCTCCGCCCCCGTCATCCCCGGCGTCCAGGTCCCTCTCGGCCAGCTCGAACCGCTGTCTACCGACCAGCTCCGTCTGTGCGCCCTCCAGAAGGTCCGCAGCTACACCTTTGCGAGCTTCACGACGCTTGGCGTCGCACTCATTTTCAGCGTCGGCGGCCTCGTCATGCTCGTTAATTGCTGTCTCTCTGACGTTGTCAAAGCGCTGCGTGCGCGTAGGGCGGGTGCTGCTGGAAGCAACGAGAAAAGCGTCGAATGGATCGAGACTGAAGTGCTGCAATTGCAGCGTCTTGCTGTTGAAGGGCGGAATGTGGGTGGTGCGTGGGCGGGGCTGAGGAGTGCGGTGCCGGTGCCGGTTGATGTGAGGCAGGTGTGGAGTTCGAGTGTGTTGGATGGGAAGGATGCTGTGGGTATGGGTGCTGGTGTAGGCGGGAGAGCTGGCGAGTATCAGTCTGTTCGGAAGGATGAGGGGGATGTGGGGGAGGATTAGATGGGATGGATATACAGATGTGGTTTGGAGTAGGTCGTGGTTTAGCATAGTGTGTGTATGTGCAGACGGCGATTGATAGTCAGTAAGTCCAGTCAGTCAGCTCAGTCGTGCATGAAGGAAGCCTCGTCGATCTCAGATTTCGATGCCCCCCCCCCAATTCCACCCAGTTTTGAGGTCGTAAACTACAGTGAATTGTCAAGCGATAAATACACGTCAAACCCACCCACGCACCCAACCCCCCTCTCAGCAAGATCTAAGAATCACCAGTATGTCAAACCCCCCTAACACCCCCTTATTTACAAACACCCTCGCCTCGCAACAGTAAGCACTCCTCTAATCCTCTAACCCCCTAACCCTAGACTAAACCCAAACCAAAAACCAACCAAGAAAAAAAAAAGGTTCTCTAGCCTCATACGTCATCCATACGCTAACTACCCAACAACATATCCAACAACATATCCAACACCCACAAAACCCGACCCAAAAAACCACAAACACGCTATACTTTCTTTCTTTCTTTCTTTCTTTCTTTCCTTCTCCGCCCAATCAAACCCCCACAACTCACTCCCCCACCAAACAACAAGCAGTTACCTCCCAAACCGCCAGCACACCAAAACCCAAACTCCCGGATAGTCCCGGAGGAAACCGGGGTTTTGCCCACTGCTATATCCGGACCCGCCTTCCTCTGCCTCTTGTCGTCGCTGATTAGCTGATTCGCTGATTGGCTGATTGGCTGCAGTGCGAGGAATAGGGAGAAGTAGTGTTGATGACGCGGGCTTGCGAGATGTTGCGAGGCTGTTGATTTTGTTGGGGGGGTTTGAGAGAGAGAGAGAGACGGGGTTAGGTAGTGTGTTTTTTCGGCGGTTATGGGAGAGGGGGGGGGGGAGATAGATTGGGGTTAAGGGGGAGGTTGCGTGTGTGATGTATGATGTATGTGTATGTGTATGTGTATATATAAACTGCTCGTCGCAGGTTCGTGGTTGTTTGCATCACTGTCACCATCACCATCAACACTCTCAGCCTTCATTCTTCATCCTTCATCCTCCATCAACATCAACGACCCAAACTCAAATCTCTCACCCCCAACACCAAGCCCGAACCTCCGTCATCAACTCAAAAACCATGCCCGCCCACTTCCCCGCCCACGTCGGCCAAAACTTCACCCCAACAACCCGCGCCGACATCTACCCACCCACCAACCCGCTCCTATCCGACCTCAGCCAGCCCACAAAAACAGTCCTCATAACAGGCGCATCCCGCAACATCGGCCGCTCCATCGCGCTCCGCTACGCCGAAGCCTCCGTATCACGCATCGTGCTCGTAGCCCGGGGCACGACCGACGGCGTCGCGCGCGAGATCAGCGCCATCAACCCTGCCGTCAAAGTACTCCAAATCACCGCTGACATCAGCGAGCCAGCGGACGTGGAGCGGGCAGGGCGCGAGTTCAGCGCATGGGCAGGCGCGGACGCGAGACTGGATGTTCTGATTAATAATGCGGGGGTGCTGGAGACGCGGGTGCCGCTGTGTGAGAGCGAGCCGGCGGAGTGGTGGAAGACGTGGGAGGTGAGTATCCGGGGGACGTATATGATGCTGCGGACGTTTGTGCCGTTTGTCGTTGCGACGGCGGAGAAGCGGACGGGGGTGCCGGGGACGGTGATTAATATGTCTAGTATCGGGGCGCATGTGGCTGCGCCGAGGATGAGTGCGTATCAGAGCAGTCGGTTTGCGGTTCTGCGGCTGAGTGAGTTTGTGGAGGTGGAGTATGGGGCGAGGGGGGTGAATGTGCATAGTTTGCATCCTGGGGCGGTGGCTACGGATATGACGAGGAAGAGTGCGATGGTGGAGGAGGCGGAGGGTAGGTGTCTTTCCTTGGTGTTTGCGTGGGTTGGGCAACGAGCTGACTGTGGTCGCAGATTTTTTCATTGATACTCCTGAACTTGCTGCTGGTTTCCTGGTGTGGCTCACGCATAAGAATAGGTCCTGGTTGAATGGCCGGTATTTGAACGCTGAGTGGGACGTGGACGAGTTGGAGGGGATGAGAAAGGAGATTGAGGGGACCGACAAGCTGAAGATGCGCATGGTCGTGTGAGGTGTCGGGTCGTCGTTCCGCCTTGCCCGTTCCTCTCACGGCAGGACATCTCATGTAGACGAAATTTAAACAGTCGCTCATCCAGTGTCGTCAACATCATCGGCAGCATCATCTTCCCACTCCTCTTCTTGCGCAGAGCCCGGACTCTCACCGACCCCCTTGCTCATGATCAGATAATCACATCTCTTGACCTTGCCACCCCTGAGCACTCGGTCCCTGGGACTACACCCATCCACCCCAAAGCCCATAGTAGCATAAAACCTCCTCGCACCTTCATTGCTGCGAAAGACCGTCAACATGAGAGCCTCCATACCCGTCTTGACCGCAATGTGCTCCACAACACGCATCAGATGCGCGCCAATGCCCTGCCTCCGCACCGCATCCGCTAGGTGTATCTCATATATATACACCACCGGCCTCGCATCTTCAACCGTGATCATGAAGGACATGAATGCAAGGATAGGTCTCTCTCCCCCCTCGACTTCCTGTGGAGGTGCCGCGCGGACAAGCAGGTAGCGCATGTCCGCTTCGGCCATCTCGCGCCATTTTGCGCGCGGCTTCCAGCCCTTTGTGCTTGCGCGATAGTCCCCTGCGGACGTGTGTTCGACGAGGTCGAAGCAGGTTTTGAGGTCGGACTTGGACATTGAGGCTATTGGATGCAGATGTAGCGTGTACGAGGGCGGGACTGGTGTTGAGATTGAAGGTGTCGGCGTGTATGAGAGGTCCGAGGAGGAAGCTGGGAGGAATTGCTGGGTGAATGCATCGTCGGACAGGGCATTGATGGAGTCGACGCGTTGCATGAATGGCGGAAGCATTGTGGAGGGCGGTGGTGTTAGTTTACAGTCTATGACGGAGCGATACTGTAGCTGAGAGGTAGCTCTGCGAGGTCACAGACATACTTCATGAGAGCAGCATGTTGGCGACATATGAGATGGATCTATCAAATTGTGAAGTCATGCACGGCCACATCCAGCCTAAACAGCTCTATTGCGGCAACCCACAATTATTCTTTTCCCCGCCGCCGCCGCCGCCAAAACTTATTCTCGATCTTCATCCTGCGACGACATCTGCACGCACACACTTCCTCACCGACTCTCTCACACACACGAACCCTCAATTACCTGCCAACGCCGACGTCTCGACCGGATCCCAAGGTTCAATCTACTCAGTCCGAAATATGCCTGCACCCACAGCGCTCCAGCGCGCCCCCGAGACGCTCGTCCCAGAAGCAGAAACACAAGCACAAGCACAAGCAGATCAAAACGCAGAAATGCAGACCGTAGACGGTACACACCCATACCCATACACCATTAAACAACCCTCTAACAAATCCCACAGAATCTTCAGAACCCATCACCCTCGACCCCTCCGCCCTCGCACCCACAACCACCCTCCTCCCCACCCCCTCCACCCCCTCCGACACCATGGAAATCGACCCGGAATCCCGCCCACACTTCGCCCCAGCCAGCACATCCACCACCTCCCCCTCTACCCAATCCCGCGACACGCGCAAAGTCCGCATCCCGCCGCACTCCATGACGCCGCTCAAGAAGCAGTGGGCCGACAAGGTCACCCCGCCGCTCGTCGAGCACCTGAAGCTCCAGGTCCGCATGAACCTGCGCGAGAAGGCGGTGGAGCTGCGCACGTCCAAGGACACGACGGACGCGGGCGCGCTGCAGAAGGGCGAGGACTTTGTCCGGGCGCTGAGTCTGGGGTTTGATGCCGATGATGCGATTGCGCTGCTGCGGCTGGATGACCTGTATATCGAGACGTTTGAGATTAAGGATGTGAAGACGCTGCAGGGGGATCATTGTGCGTTTTTTTTCTTCCTTTCTTTCTGTCTTTCTGTCTTTTGTCACCGACTTGATTGAATGACGGAACAACATGACATGGTGCCATCGATAAGGCGTGCTGACTTGGTATAAATACAGTATCCCGCGCAATCGGCCGCATCGCAGGCAAAGACGGCAAAACCAAATTCGCAATCGAGAACGCGAGCAAGACGCGCGTCGTCCTCGCCGACTCGAAGATCCACATCCTCGGCGGCTTCAAGAACATTCATGTCGCGCGCACGGCGATTGTCAGCCTGATCATGGGCGCGCCGCCGGGCAAGGTGTACGGCAACCTGCGCACCGTCTCGTCGCGGATGAAGGAGCGGTTTTGAGAGGGGGGGGGAAGCAGAGGGGGCAAATCTACAGGACAGGCTGGTGTCTGTCTACGCATGCATGCATGAATCGGCGTTTTAAAAGGGTGTTGGGCCTGTTCGTCATGAGCTCGAAATAAGATATGGGGTGATATTCCTCGGCGTTGCAACGAGGTATCAGAGAGATAGATAGATGGATAGATAGCAAGTCATATAACGATCTATTCTATAAGTATCTAAATGTTGAATCGTACCAATTCTATGCTCTAATTATGCTCTATCCACACTTTTACTCTCTTTCCTCCCCCTTCTTCCCCATCCCCCTTCTCTTCCTCCCCCTCCTTCCCCATCCCCCTTCTTCCCCATCCCCCTTCTCTTCCTCTCGCTTCTCTTCTTCCCCCTTCCCCAATCCCATTTTCACCCTCGTTTCCCCAAATCAAACCCCCCCAATCCTCACGCCCCCACCCGCACACAAACAACCCCACGCAACTCCTCCCCATCAACACCCCAAACCCGCTCACACGGCACTACACAAGCTCCCGTTTCCGCGATCCACTCCCACTCCCGTCCTGTGTATCCCTCTTCTTCTTCTTCTTCTTCTTCTTCTTCAAAGGTATCCGCTAGCCAGGCGGTCCATATCCCCATGTCCATGTCCATTTCCAAGCTTTCATCGCTCCTCTCTGCTTCATCCATGCCTGCTTCACCCATGGCCATGCCTGCTTCGCCCCACCGCCGCCGCCGCTGCTGCTGCTGGATATACCCCCTGACAAACTGCACGATCTTCTGCTCCTCCTTCAGCCCCCCTTTCTGCCCCCCTTTCTGCCCCTCCTTCTGACCCTCCCCCGTACGACCACGCAGCGGAATCCAGAGTACGCACACGTCAGTATCTTGAACTTTGACGATATACGACTCGTCGACACCATCATCATAGCCATGCCCATCTCCATCTCCATCTCCACCTCCATGCCCATCTCCATGCCCATCTCCATGCCCATCTCCATCTCCATCCTCATAGCCATGCCCATCCCCATCTCCACCTCCACCTCCATCTCCATCCCCGTCATCAATACCCTCTTCGCCGTTGACGTGGGTAGCGACAGTGGCGGCAGCGGTGGCGGTGGTGGTGGTCATGGTGGTCATGGAGACACACCCGCCCGCCAACCCGGTGGCAATCCACTCGCACGCGGCGCCGCGCGGAAGGGCGGAGACGAGGACTGTGAAGAGCGGCGGGACTAGTACCGGCGGTCGCGGTGGTGGTGGTTGGGGGGTCTGATGGGTAGTATGTGTTGTTTGAGGGGATGTGGTGGGTGTTGAGTGTGATGTGCGGATGGTGTGCCAGTTAGGTAGGAGGGGGCGGATATCATGCTTCTGCTGGTGGGTCGGTGTTGTGGTATACTTATCAGCGCCGTGGGTGGCGTGCCAGATGTCGAAATTGGGGTCTGTGTCTTCGTCTTCGACTTCGGAGTTATTTGCGTCAGCGTGCATGTGCGGGTGCTGGGCATGGAACGAGGAGGTGTGGATGGTGTGCCATGCGTGTCTGACTGCTGCAGCATGCTTCTCTGCGGATTCTGCTGCTGTTGTTGTAGTTGCAACGGCCGCGACGCCGCCGAGGAAGGTGCCTACGCCCATTGCGCGGCCGATGCGCCAGAGGTGCTGTAGGCTGAGTACGGCCTGGAGGTGTGCGTTGTCGGCGAGATGCATGGTTGCTGGCACGAGGCCGATTTGGCCTGCTATGTGGATGAGCTCGGGGGGTTGTGATGTGGACGTGGTGGTGGTGGTGGTGGAAGGCAGGGGGAGGGCGATGGCTTGGGAGTAAGGTCCGATGTTTGCGGGGGCCCAGTAGCTGTGGCTTTGGACGTGGAGGCCGCGTTTTGGGGCGGTGGGACGGTGGTGGTGGTGGTCGTTGTCATCGTTGTCGTCGTCGGGAACGGCAGGTGGTGTGGGTATGGGAGCGAGTGCGAGCGCTGTGTCAGGGCGCAAGACTGCGAGGGTGCGGTTCAGGACTGCAAGGGTGGACGGCGTGTATAGATGACGAGCACTACGGGCGTCGATGAGCATCGACATTGCAATGTCGGTATTTTCGGGGAGCAAGGGGCCTGCGGCGAGGGTGATGCGTGCCGGAGGGAGGGGCTCGGGGAAGAAGGCGCCGTAGAGAGTGTTTACGGCGGCAAAGGAGGACATGTCGCGGAGGAGGATTGTGGTCTGTATGACGTGTGTTGGGAGAAGGTGGAGGTAGTGGAGGATGCTGGTGAGTCTGGAGAGGATAGGGGGAAGTTGGGGCGATGGGGAGAGTGAAGGGGATGTCATGTTTGAGATGGAGATGGTTGTGCCGGCCTGGGAGATTCGCCATGGGAGGAGAGGGATTGGCGTGCGAGGAGAGCTAGTAGTGTGTGATGATATCGATCGTGAACTTCTTTGTTGTTGAGAGGCCGTAGTATCGACACGATGGGTCGTGTCTGAACTGGGCGCTTCTGTGTTGCTCTGCGACAAGAGAGCTGCAAACTCATCGTCAAGCAACGGCGGTATCCTCAAGTCCTCAAGCGTGTCAACACCATGCTCTTTCTCGACAGTCTTGGCCCCCCTGAGCCGCAACGTCGCACTCCCTCCCTCGCCAACCACGGCATCACCAACATCGACCTCAATCCTCCTCTTCCACAACACGCTGGGCCCATCAAGAGCCAACGTCTCAAACTCCCCACCCTCGCCCAGCACCGCCCCCTCTCCACCGAACCGTCTCACAGCATGCTCAAGCCTACGTATCACCTTGCTATCAGCTACATTGGCCCACAAGACACTCTCGTCCAGACCGCCCGAAGCAACCTTGATGATGCGAGCGTCTTGGCCGACGATGCTCATGTCTTGCAACAGAGACGCGTCTGCATAGGGGAAAAGATAGGGGTACTGCCACAGATACGAGAGAGGAACCAGGCCAAGGCGCAGGGCAACAGATTCAACGCGCGTACGCTGGTATGTGCTCAAGATGGCGCCAGTCGAGATAGCGTTTGCAGAGGGGTGGGCGGCCATGATGGTTTGGAGGAGGGGAATCAGGGACTCCGTCTCATCCGGCTCGTCTGAGGGCGTATCATTTTCGCCGACGACTTCATCTCCTTCTGCAGGAGTGTTGTTTGGCTGTGTTGACGAGGAGCGCTTATGCTCCGAGTGAGACGGCGACCCTGATGTTGATGTTGACACGGAAGCTAGAGGCGATTCATTCAGGCCTATCGTGCTCCGGTGCACTGATGACGGAGGTGCATAATCTCTGCTGCTGTTGACAGCGCTGCCACTAATTGCATGGCGATACAAGGGAATGCCAAGGGCATCCTCATACAACGGAATAATAGAGTGACCAACAGTCTGGTACATGAAGCTGTCGAGATCCTGCTCTACATCCAGCGAGCTCTGCGTCGTCGAGGCACGAGCATTTGCATCAACGCCCGCCAAGTCAGCAGCACGATCAGCACAACGATCTACAGCAGCAGTTCCTGTAAGGCCGGTATGTGCCAGGCCATCATGTGTTCGCGCGTGCAGTGCTGCTGCTGCTGCTGCTGATGATGATGTGCGTGGGCGGCCACGTTCGGACTCCACACCGGGGGGGTGTAGGTTGGCCAAGGCGACGAGATGGTGTCCGTTCGCCAGCACGTGCAGGATAGAGAAGAACGAGTCTTTGCCGCCCGAGATCAGGGCGATGACATGCAGACTGGTAGACGTCATTACCTGCCGGGGTAAAGACTAATGTCCCGGCGTGTGGTGTGCTGTAAGTTTATATCAATGCAGGACGAATGTTGCATGTACGTACATGCAAGATGATGACTCGGATGCACCAAGTGAACCTGCTGAGAGAGGACAGGAGGGGAGGGGAGGGGGAGGGGGAGGGCTCCTCGAAAGTTCCACCCAAGCTCTTTCCGGAGAATTGTATAGCGCAAATCCAAGCAATCTTGGAGGATTATCAAAGAAACCGGGTCCGTAGAGTCGGAACCGTGACCATGACCGTGATCGTGACCGTGACCGTGACCGTGCTGGTGCTGGTGCCCCTCGCGAGGTGCCGATATGTGTTTCTTTCTTCTTTGATCAGAAGCGTGCTTGGGACTCTAGAGGTACCATGGACAGAATCTGTGTGTGTGAGAATGGCCTAGAACGAGGTTGTTTGTGTGTAAAGTGTAAAGTGTGTGGGCCCGTTCCGTCCTAAGGCTGATATGTTAATTAAGTTGACCCCGCCAAAGGCTACAAGCACACACACACACACACACATACACACACACAACACGATCCATTAGTTCGTGCTAAATTAGGGGACAAACGATAATGATAATGATAATGATAATGGCTATCTATGGCGCAAGTGTCGGGGAGGCCTGATTGACGCTACGGGCGGGTTCCAGATCTTTGGATTGGATTTAGACATATCTTCTTAGCGAGGAGATTCTGGCGGTAATTACTGGTGGATTTCATTCGTGTTTTAATAGCACAGTCAGGCTCATGCACAGGATGTGTCAATGTTGAACGGATAATTGGTCAATTCTTCTTTAACTTTGGCATTTGCCCTTCTCTAATGCCGTTGCATGTGCCTGCACACTAGCGTACATTTGAACAGGCCGTAGATGGCCGTCCCAAGATGGATGGTGTGAATATTAAAACAAGATAGCAAAGGGTAGAGAGAACAGACGCTTGTCTGCGCGGGTTGCGATCAACGGCAGGATTACAACAATGCTATGTCGGGGGTGCAATTTGTGAAAATTGTTCAAGAGGGAAACGAATGAAGAAGAAAGTAGTACTAGACATGAAAAAAAAAACTGTCCAGATTGTACAGCTAAACAGCAGGGAAGACCCCCCACGTCAAAAACACCCCCATGTCCCAATTGCCTAGTCTTCACACAAAAAGGCTTCGCTAGCAGTCAAAAAGAAAAAGTGTGCAAGTCGCTAAAAAAATATAAAGAGCAAGTCCTGAGCAGTCTAAATAGTATAGAGAGAGCTGGAAACAAAGAGTATGGTGCGAATCGGAATGGCTTTTGATGTCGGGGAAGAAAAGGTTTTTCCACGCTCGTGATTTCCCTGGCTCCCATCTACCTTTAGCTTCCCAGGCGTAACGACATCAGAAGACGACCGCAGATGATCGCCTGGCATTATGTGACCACATTGCCTGCGAAGGCGGTGGGGGTATTTGTCATGTCTCATGATAAAGTGGAAGGAAAGAAGTCAAAACGCCGCAAACAGCGCGACTTGTCTAGTCTTCCCGCTTGCGCTTCTTCATCTTGTTGTCCCCGGTAGGACTCAGCTCATGGTCGTTGTCTGAGAATCCACTCGATGATGAGTCAGTGTGGACAGCGGCAGTAGCACTGTATAGCAAGTGACCGAGATGCTCGGTGCCGGTGCTATCGTAAGCCTCGTCCATGCCACCGCTGCTGGTGCCACGAAGCATGGAGTCATCAAGAACACCCATCACAATGGCGCCAGTGCCGTGTGTGCGTTGGTGCTGGGACAGGTTGTCGCTGCGCGAGAACTTCTTGCCACAGTCACCACACTCGAACGGCTTGTCGTGGGTGTGAAGGGAGCGGTAGTGGCGCTTGAGGTGTTCCTGGCGACGGAAGCGACGAGAGCAGAGATCGCAGACGAACGTCTTGGAGGGATCTTCAGTGAGCGACTGCTTGCGACCACGGCGGCTGATGGGAGTGGGGTTAGGCATGCTACCATCCTCAGAGCCGAGGGTGCCGTTCTCGTTGGAGTTCTCTGGCTGCTCCGAGTGCTGTTGGTTAGACGACGTGGAATGTGTGCGCTGCTGGTTGCCTGCAGGGCGTCCATAGTCAGAGTCAGAGTCCGTGTCCGAGGCTTTGGCATTCTTCAGCGCCTTCTTGGACTTCTTGGTGACCATGGCGGAAATGTCAAAGTCGCTGCAGAAGGAGGTGTCAGTGTCGCAAGGCGTGGGAAGGCCGTGGGCGACAAACTCTCCCTCAAAGTCTGAAAATGACTCGTCGGCGAAAGCGCTCTCCTCTTCGGGGAAAGTCAGGAGATCAGTGCGCTGACGCTTGGCACCGTGGAACTGGATGTTCTCTGAGGGAGTGAAGTTGGCAAAGTCGTCTTCGGTGTCGAGCTCGAAGAGAGGCTCAAACTGTGGCAGGCCAGACAAAGTGAAGTCGGACGAGGACACAGTGGAGTCGGCGATGGAAGAAGTGAAGTTGTCGGTGGTGCGGAAGATGATCTTGTGATCCTCGTCTTCGGCGGAGATGGTTGGCAGCGAAGGGAGATCGGCGGCGGCGACGGCGTTGTTGACAGGCGTGACGGTGAGGTTGCGTGGATCGCAAAAACTGCTCTCGGCCTCAGATGAGAGGGAGATAGAGGTGCGTGGATGAGGAGATGGAGATGGAGAGAGCGAGGGGCAGGAGGTTGCGCTGAGGAGGTAAGGTGCCTGACTAGCCGGGGCCTGAATAAAAACTGTGGTGCAGCCACGTTAGCTTTTCCGTGCTGCTGGCTTCGTTTTTATTGGCTTGTGTGGCAGTGCCGCACAGCACAATATATATCACACAACATTTCGAGTCCAGCACAACAATGCTCGACACTCGCAGATCGGCTGTTGTTCGCTTTTCCATGCCAGTCCATTCAAGACTGCTCCGCCACGCAAGTATAAAATAAAAAATTAAAAAAAAAAAATGTTGCTTACCTGGCGTCATTGGGGGCGAAGTGGCTCTGCTGAATTCTCCACCGAGAATCTCTGAAAAGACCTCTCCTTCACATCCTTCCTTGATTCCCTCGAGAATGTCAATTGGGTAGCTCGGGCCGTTGACAGGAGTGGGCAGAAACTCGCAGAGGGACGGCGGGCTGCTGATGCTGCTGCCAGAGGACGACAATGGTGGAGTGGAAGGAGAGAAGCGCATGTCGCTGCAGTCGGTGTCCAATGGATACAGGTATGGTGAGTCTTGTTGCTGCACCAGTATGGTTGGCTTGTGGTACATTGGCTGTGGTGAAGCAATGGGAGTCAGGACTGATTGCGAGGTGTATCCGTTGTGTGCAATATATGGAGTCTGCGAAGAAGACGAGTCTGGTCGAGAGTAGCCCATTGGCGCACTGTAGATGGGGAGAGTCTCTGAAGACATTGGCTGACACGTTGGCATCGGCATAGCATGAGGATGTGGCTTGAAGTGTCCATGTTGTCTGTTGTTCTCCGGACCTGGGTTCGGGTCATAGTAAAAAAAGGCCGACTGGCCAAGATGCTGGGTAGTGGTGTTGTCCATGATAGCTGTCAAAGTACTACTACACTGCCATCATCAATCAGCCTTGATCCTCTCTCCGAAAGCACACACTTCCATCCACATACCAAAAAGAACAATGTGTTGTCCGGAGTTATTTATTTCTTATCGGTTGGTTTTTTTTATGGTCGTGGTTTGGCGTAGTCGGTTGATTAATGGTACACGGATGGTACAGCGTGAGGCATACAAGATTTGGACAAGTAAAATGGCGTGTCGAGAGAGCGACTGGGAAACAGCTCGAATGTACTCGAGGGCTGTGTACTACTAAAGATAAAACAAGGTCGTTGCTGATGTTGTTGTCTGGCGAGATGGCAAAGATCGAGCGTGGACCACGGTGGCTTCGACGTTGATAGTGTGTGTGGAGGGACGGACGGACGGAGGAAAGGGCTTTGTCTAAGGAAGGGCTGGAGTCAAACGAACTACTTTTTGTGAAAGGCAGATCGTAATGAAGTTCCGGAACAAAAGAGTCAAATAAGGAAAGAAAGGTTGATTGTATAAAGAAACAGGTTGGGTGCAGACGACAGATTGATAAACCCTAGAACGAAGAGGCCGAGCGAGTGTGTGTGCGTACGGGAAAAGGGCAGTGGATAAGTAGCGCGGCCTTGATCGACGGGCTTCTTCTGGCTCGTCTGGGCAGACTTGAAGAAGAAAAGATGACCAGGCACATCAGCGTGAAGCCCCGGCATTGGTTAGGACTACTGTAGATAGGGAGGGGGGGGAGGGGGGAGGGGGGGGGAAGGATGAGGAAGTGTGTGTGAGCAGGCAGGCGGGAAGACCATTAGAAGGCGCAGCATCCCTCCTCCCCCCCTCGCGGAGTACCTGGCTTTCAAGCCTGTCAACGCCTTCGAGCCGACGGCTCTACTATTACTATGAGCGTGGCAATTGTATGTATGTATGTGAGTGTGTCTGTGTGTCTGTGTGTGTATGTGTGTGTAGTGGTAGGTAGCAAAACGAAGGGTCAGATGAGTGGCTCGAGGAAGAGAAGACTGGCATGTCCCCCTCCCCCCCTCTCTTCCCCCCATCCTTCCATTCCCCTCGTGCACTCAATAATTCCCGAGACCAAGGCCGGCGAGATAATAGCAAAGAAGGGACACAAGAGAAGATCAGTTGAGAAGATACGGATAGACAGACAGGACAGCAGGGCACCGCGCCCTACACCGCACCCGCACAGCAGTTAATGCAGACTACGTAGACTTCGCACTGCACCCTGGCACAGCTACTCCACACTATAGAGGCCCGCCGGCACACACCATACATACACATACACACACGGTCTAGGAAAGGAATATCCACCTCTATGAATCCCCCCCCCAAAGCGGAAAGGACCCTGAAAGTTAAAAAGCTCCCGGAGCCGGACCACAGACTGGAGAGGATCGTCGTGTTGGAGAGAGAGAGAGAGGAGACAGATAGACACACAGGCACAGACATGGACACAGACACAGACGTAGGCACAGACACACAGACACATAGGCACGCAGACACACCCACACCCACACCCACACACACACACGGAAGTCTCCCACAACCAGAAATCGAGGACTGACTCGGTGAGAGGATGGCTATTTAGTGGGGGAGGCTAGAGTGGAGTTTTGTGTGGATGGCGGAAGTTGTGCAAAGCAAGGTGTGACGGTTGTGACGGAGTGTAGAGGAGTTAGTGGACAGATTGGGCGGGAAAGGATGATGAGAGAGGGTAAGACAAGGCCAGCCAGTTGTGTTGGAAGGACATGGCTATGGGTATGGCAGAGAGAGAGAGAGAGAGAGAGAGAGAGAGAGAGAGAGAGAGAGAATAGTGAAAGAGAGAGGTTGCAGGGCGGGCAAAAGCAGTAAGACGCGCGGCATTATGCACGCTGCACTATTTATCGACACACACACACACACATGCACACATAGACATAGACATGGACATGGACAGAATACAAGCACGAGTAATGAAGTGGTGGAATGGGAGTGAGAGGTAGAGTGTGATGGTAAGGGTGTGTGGGAGATATTGAGAGAGACAACAAGAGAGTGAGATTGCGGGCGTGCAACTGGCTGACGGTGTGCCGGCTTGTGCAGGCTTGTGCAGGCTTGTGCATGGTCGTGGGTGATTGTGCATGGTTGTGCATGGATTGTGGGCGCAAGGAGGAGGGCGTGTGCACTAATCCAGCAATTCACTAATTTCACTAATTAAAAGCGAGCAGTGAAATTGCGAGCAGCAGCATGAAAGATGAAAGCAATTCGGGGCTACAGCGACTCCAGCGAGTTCAGCGACTCCAGCACAGCCATCACAGCCAGCAGCACAGCCGTCCAACCAATAATGCATGCACAAGTCCAGAAACGGTCGACACTAACTGACTACTGACTACCTACTCGACGCCCACACACGTCCCGGCATCACCGCACAACTCGGTCATGGTCATGAATTAGTGAAACTCTCTTTTGCTTGTGTGTTTGTTGTGCACTAATTACTGACTGGCCAAGCTAGCAGTTGCACTACTTTTAGCTAGCCACCACTCGCTACCGCCCACCACCTACCCAGCTAAACCCAGCTAACTCAGGCACCTTAGCAGCCAACTAGACCAGCTAGACCAGCTAAACACCCAGCTAAGCCAGCCCAGCCCAGCTAAATTGATAGTTCTGGCTGGTACTCTAGCCCCGTTGACAGCCCATTGACAGCCCCATTTCCAGTCGTGCAGAACAGCCAAGCCAAGCCCGTTTCAAGCTAATTGATAGCCAGGCCAGCTCCTATTAGCAGCCCAATTATACCATCTATTATCATCATTTCCCTTTCCACTCCAGCCCAGCCAGCGCCTACGCCGACCGACCCAGCAAACCGTTGTTGTGCTGCATCATCATCATCACCATCACCATCATGATCATCTTGGTTCCCATTTACCGGTTCCATCCCATCCCATCGCTGCTGAACCTGACTATTCATTCGCTGCCCACCACACCTTGCATCTGCCGTGGCCCAATCACACCACGCCCGCTTCACGGCTTCAGCGACCCGACTGTCTTTCTTTTTTTGTGCGAGAGAGAGAGAGAGAGAGAGTGGCACGCTAGACGACGTCAGATGGTAGCCCGGCCGTCTGTCCATCCCATCCACACGGTACGGTACAGTGCACACACACACACACATACACATACACATACACATACACTACAACGCCAATCGCTACGTAGACTTTGCTTTCCTTTGAGATACCAAACACACTACCACTCTTATCCAGCGCGCCCCCGCCGAAGAGGATCAGACCTTTGCCATGTCCGGTACCGTACCTACCGTACCTACCTACCTACCTACACTACTAACCTCCTACTCCTACTCCTCAATCCTCCACGTCAGACTCGATACCTTCCCGCCCCGCCGCGTCTGTGTCTCACTTGGCAGCCCAAAGAACTGCTCAGTGCTCAGTGCCCAGTGCTCAGTGCTCAGACCAGTGCTCTTACTATCTATCTTAGCTACTGATTAATTAATTTACCTAGTGATTAGCAGAGCAGCATAATACATACATCCTATCTGTTCTTTTACTCCCTACACGCGCCTAAGGTACATAGTAGAGCAGACCATATCACCGTGCCGTAATTACCCCTCTGCTACAACAACAACAACCCGTCCCTCTAGGAAACTTTTTTACCCTGAATGAAGAAACATGCCGAAATTATCAAAGAAAGACACTGATGATTTCGTCATTGTTTGAGGACTGCCAAGCACGTGGAGTCCTGTGCCTGCGTGCGTGCATGCATCCATGCATCCATGCGTATGTCGTGGTTGTTCGATAATTCTCCTCGATCGAAAAAAACGCTGTGGGTAGAATACATACAGATGGATCGTCATGTGGGAAAAATTCGCCTTTTCTTTACTGCTGCTGCACGTTGCAGGGTCATAGTACACTACTACACACTACCTACACTACACTACACGGTATACATAATCATATAATCACCTAGCGTACAAGCGAGCGTGCCCGTGCTCTCTCAACCTAAGTCTTCATTAATCTACGAACGACCTACTATGTGTACTGTGTACCTGCAGATAAGTCCGTCTTTCGACTGGTAGGATGGGTATGGGTACCCCCTCTTCGACCCGACGACGACGACGACGACGACGTGACTACGTCCTGCAGTAGCGGGGCACTCTAGAAGGATTCTTCTATCATGCCGGCTCTTGGATACATACAGACTGCGATATACGAACTTATTACTGTACTGACTACACTAACTGACTACTGTACTGACTACACTAATTAACTACTAACTAACCATCCCGTTCCTTCAATGGTGCGACAACACCAAAAGCCACTCGTTCGTGCAAGCGTGTGCCGTCAAGGTTCGTCAGGCATGAACACATCCGTCCATCCATCCATTGTACTCTTACTTGTTATCCATCCATCCATCCCGTCATGTCTAATCATCTAGCTTTTACTTCCATGTGCGCGGCCGGGGCGGGCTGGCTGGCTTCTGCATCCTAGTCTATCCTATCCACCACATCCATCCATACATTCCATAGTCCATTCCAATCCCTAATCCTACCCGCTCACTCATTCAGTCCAGTCCAGTCCAACCAAGAAAGCAAGCGAGCGTTTCAACCGCGCTTACTGTGCATGTCGATATGCAGCCACCGTCCATACGTTGGGATGGAAGGGGATGGCATGGCATGTCTTCTGCGCAACGGTTAGGCTTATGTTAGCTTAGCTTAGGTGTCAGGTCAGTCAGTCAGGACGAAGGATTCCAACGAGTTTTCCGTTTTGGGCCGGGCGAGGCAACTGAGACATACGTACATCCATACATGTGCGTGAGGTGAGGGGCAGGACAGGGCAGGGTCGTCGTTTATCGATATTGTATCTAAGGTGCTATCTGTAATCTGCGTATCGATATGCAGCCGTGGGTAGGTTTGTCACGCACCCTTGCGTGTGTGAACCGCCGAAAAAGTAAAAAGGTAGAAAGGTTAGTGGTGTAGTGTGATCGTGATCGTGAGTGGGTGGCGGCGCAGGTTCAGGCTCAGGCTCAGGCACATCTAGCTAGTAAGTAAGTAGGGCCCAGGCACAGGCACAGGCTCAGGCTGCCGCTCAGGAACAGGAACAGTGCCTTCCTCTCCCGCCCGTCCTCCCTCCTCGCACACGCTCGCACGGGAACAAGAGTCAAGTCAAGTCAGACAAACCAAGCCAGACAAGTCAAGTCAGGCAAGCCAAGCCAAGGGCCACAAAAGCCACAGTCGCACAGTCAGGATTCAGGATTATTACTACCCTTAACCATTATTATATTTTAACGTTTCTAGCTAAATTCTCACTTATTCGTCCGATTTTTGCCAATTGAACTGGACGGGTTGGTTTGGCTTGCGTTTGTTCGGTTCGGCTCTGTGGTGATCCATCCTGTCGTCGGCTTGTCAGGACTGAACTGACTGTCTGACTGACTGACTGACTGACTGACTGACTTGGGCTCCGTGGATCTAAACTTTGTTGTCTTGATTCACGTTCGAGACGTGCTTTGGCTAGGTGCCAGTTATGGATGGGGTTTTACCACTCGCTTATGGCGGGACACATATACACACATACATACATACACCTCTGAAGAGAAAAAACCTTCACGTGCCGTCATGCAGCCAGAAAGCCAGCCAGCCAGGCACCGTGAGACTCGCGACTCGACTCTATTTTGAGTTGCGCCACCACACACACACACACACACACACAAGCACAAGCACAAACACACCACTGCAAGGAGAGACAGATAGTTCACACCCCTACCGTAGTGGTTGGTAGGTAGTGACCTGGAAATTGTGCATTCCCCTTCCGGCATAGCGTCCTCTCGGCCACTTGCACCCGCTGCAAGTTGTGCAAGCGAGGTGTATGTGCATGTGTGCATGTGTGCATCTGTGCATATTTGTAGTAATTAATTAGGCGTGCGAGAACGACGACTCCACGACGGACGACCACCACGACCACCGCCCTTATCTAGGCCTTGGCTTTCGAGAAGGACTGACGGAATATTCACTCTTCCCATCTCTTTGCCCCCTCCCCCCGGCCTTACCTCTACCCTCTCTCTAACGCAGCCAGTCGGTCGGTCGGTCGGTCGGTCAGTCGGTCAGTCAGTCAGTTCAGACCCAAGTCGTCGGCTCTTCGGCGAATAGTTATTTAGTTACCAGTCAGTACTAAGTAGAGAGACCCTAACTACCTAATAACCAATCGCAATTCCGCATAGCATAAATCCTAGTTCCCTTTTATTTCGATTGGGTGCGGTGTGCTGCTCGAACCGACATATTCCGCTGAATTTTTTAATCTAATCGATGCAGAGTCGAGGGTCCGGTTTTTGGTCGTACGTACTACGTAGGTAGGGTCGTCGTCGTCGTCGATCTAATGCAGGAACGACGCAGGTACAGTACGAAACAACGAACACTTCGATGGATCGGCTGTTTTTTTTGGCTTCGTTTTTCCTATCTGCCGATTAGTTATTTATGCGAACCTCAGGAGGAGTGTGGTATCTAGCTGTTCTCCTAGATTCGTTTGCTGGATGTCGGTCTGCCGAGTCACGTACAGTAGTAGCTTTCTGCATGTGAGGATTGATTGTAAGATGTTGTTGTATCATGTATCATGTAGCATGTTTGCATGTATCATGTATGTATCGTATCAAAAAAACCCACGACTCTACTCCTGGACCCTGGCTTGATGCTTTTCTACCCGCTTTTTCGTCGTCGATAACGGCTTGTTGTATACGCTTGTCTGTACCCAGTAGTCTCAGCAGTCTCAGCAGTCCCAGCAGTACGTGGACCCCCCCTCCCCCCCTCTCCCTCCCAGAATCATCAATCAATCAGACGGCCGGACGCGTGGGTTCTCCTCCAGAATCGCTCAAACAGGACTAGACCACGCCCTCTCTATTGGCTCGAAGCCTTGAAAGCCTTGAACGCCCTGGAAAACAAAAAGAGGACCCCAATTCCTGCCGAAGCCACGGAGCAATGGTGCCATGAAGCTGGAGCATGGCAACAAAAGCGACCACTATCTAGCACGCGGCGCCCCGGGGAACAAAGGAAGCACCACTTCCTTTCCAGAAACGGCGGGGGAGTCTCGCCGGCGTTGTTCATCATCATCACCATCATCATCATCATCATCATCATTATCAAAGCAAGCCAGATTTTCTCTTGCCTTTGCCTTGTCTTTTCTGTTTGTGTGGGTGGGATACGTAGTCTAGACAGACACACGAAACAAATCTGCCGAAGATACCTACACACATACGTCAAAGACACGACAAGACGGACCCAAGAACCTTATGTTGTGGTGGTGATCTTCGTCGACGCAGAAACCTTCCTGGGGCGTGTGCCCAGATCCGCCCGTATACCAACCAACCCACCAACATACTACATTCTACCACTAATTAATTACCAAGCAAATCCGTTTGTCTTCACTTGCTTCGCTCGTGCCTCTGCCGTTCCCTCTCTTTCCCCCGGAATAATATGGCGTATATCCGCTTGACTCGGGGATGGATGGCGTTGGTCCAGACGACCCGATGGATGGATGGATGGATGGATGGATGGATGGATGGATGGAGAAGAGGGTTAGCTAACGGTTAAATCCATTCCTTCCATCCCATCGATTCATGCCATGTCTGGCCGGCCGCCGACATTCTACTACGTTTCGTAGTATATATCTCCGAGTAATTAGTGAAGTTTACCACGGCTTCTGAGAGCGTCGAGACTTCGACACTATCACCATCATCTCATGCATCTCCGATTCTTTGCTCGATTGCTGCTCGATGCTGCTCGATTGCTACTCGAAGCCCGTCCGTTCTAGATTCCGCCTACTGCAGTAGAAAAACCCTTCCGAGTTTCCAAAACGTTAGCTAGTTGCTTAGTTAGTGCTGGCAGGATTGGCCCAGGTGGCCCCCAGGACGTCAGTCGTTGTTTTCAGTTAGTTCTTTATTTTACTTGTATCAGGCGGCGCAGGGCCAAATCTCATCCCATATCCGGGCAGGGAAGAGGGGCTAAAGTAGATAGAACTGACCATGCCAAGCAGCCAGCGCCAGCGCCAGCCTCATGGAAGCCGGAAGCCCATATTAACAGGAACAAGCCTAGTTCCCTGAACGGTCCTTATTACTGCTGCTTTGCTGGAAGAGGAAATCCACCTACTGTACAAAGGAAAAAAAAAACGACACTACAAAACGGTCATACACTACACTACACTACACTACATGCACTGTCCTGCACTCGGCCAATGCGATTGTGTGGGATCCGCCAAGAACCCTTTTCTTGCCATGATTGATGGGAATTAATTTTTTTTTCTCTCTCTCTCTTTCGTTTCCCTTTTCCTGCAGAGGAAGTAAGAAACCGAGAACGAAAAGCCAGCCATGGGGATAAGTTGATTAATTAGACAAAGAGACGATATTACACGCCCACAGCAAACTACCGTGCTCAACGGTGGAGAGACGACCCACTGCAACACACAGTCAGTCCAACAGCCGAGCATATAGCATAGCATATAGCATAGCATACAGTTCTACATACAGTAGCATAATACTGGAGGAGGAGGAGCGTGCTTCTACCATCTGCCTTTGCTTTTTCCTCGGATGGAGTGCTCTTCCATGACTGAACGGTTGCGCTCGGTGGGAGTTGCCGCCCCATCCATCCCATTCCTTCCTCCCGCCGCCGGCGGAAAGGGCCACCGCTGCTTTGACGTGATTGTCTTCTATCAGGGTCGTGCTTGCTTTTCGGAGATGGTGTATCCTTGTCGCGCTTGCCCTGCCTTGCCTTGCGCCAGGGTCATGGGTCATGGGTTATGGTCCTGGTCCTGGTCCTAGTCATTCATGGTCGTTGGAATAGGAATGGGCTAGAAGAATACGTTGAATACGTTGGAATAATTAGGGCAGGGCAGGGCAGGGCAGGCATCACCCTGGTCACGCGTCCTCATGGAATAAATGGATAGGGCAATCATTAAACTTCAGGGCAGAGTAATTAGTAGGGTTGGAAATGCCAGCCAGGAAGGGAGGAGCATTTTCTCATTGGCCGGTTTTGCACTGCCGAAAGAACTGCGCCGCAACGTGTATGTCCCATTGTTTTTCTGTACATATACAGTAGTATACAGTAAACCTAGAACAGGCAGAGTTTAAAAAAAATCAGAGACTTACGGACATATTCCAGCCCAATCACAGGTAGGTCTAATTAGGTCCTCCCTCGCTCTCACCGAATGTGTCCCAGATTTTCTTTTGTACAAAGACATAATTATAAACTCTAAATTCGAACAAAGCAATCGAAATGTCGTCGACGGCAACATCCGCTGTCAGACCTACCCTTCTTCGAGTCGTGGACCAAAATAAAAGCTCGGGGCTTGCTGATGACGATTACTATATACTCATACACATATCATGGTATAGATACAGATGTTCCCGCGGTTTCCGGTGGAGATGCACGGCATTGATGGAGGTCCTCCCTGGGCCCCCCGTCCGTCTGCCCTGTGCGACCGCAATTGCCCTGTGCGAGACGACACCGAGTTTTTTCTGGTTCTCTGAAAGAAAGGGAAAGGATGGAGGGAAGGAACCGTATTCTGGCGTCATGTGTACGGTATGGATGATTTGCATGTTTTCTCATCATCATGTTGTTCCGTCCGTGTTGCTGCTCGCTGTCCCCGGCCGGGGGATCTCCGTCTGCTCGACTCTGGATATTGGAATGCAGAGACCAGGTGTTTACAGCATTGATCTGTCGTCGCCTCACGGTATCCTCCTGGACAGACTGCCTGCTTTTGACGCCAACCAAGCACGCACCCGCGACACCACACGACCGCGGAAGTCCTCGCTGTCATATGTCAAATGTCATTCACGGCAGCTACATCGGCAGCTCTGCAGCATCTACACGAGCGCCATTCAATGAGGTAGGTGGAGTGTATCCTGAAGACAGAGACGGGCGGGTATTTAGCATTTCCACCCAATACAGGCTCAAACGATAGACGCCATGTATGGACGAAGTTTAATATCTGCCGCGTCGAGGCGGGCAGGCAGGCCACACACATGCTACAGGCAGATCGTGGGCTGGGGAGGGGGACTTGTACTACGATGAAGAGACTTTATCAAGAGTGTCCGAGGTTTGTGGGGGATGTGTATTGCTTCAGATTGTATTGAGCTTCATGCATTCCGTGGTGGTGGTGGTTGGGATTCATTCTCAGAGATACCGCTGCGCCCAAGATGAACCAGCATGGTAAACAAGCCAGTCAAACTCTATCCATATGCAACAAGACACAGCATAAACAGCCAACAAGGAACGGTCTACCCTTCCTTCTCAAAAAGTCCTCTCCTCTTCGCAAGTTGATTCCGAATCTCTTCCCAGTCGCACTGAGCCACTGGGCGCAAATCATCCCACCTCCCTCCCAATACCCAGACAAGCCTCAGAAAATACAACAATTTGGAATCAAGCCCAGCCGAAAAAGCCAGGTCATACTCTTCCTATCATATGTTTTAAAACGTTCATCATCGGCCATGTCAAAAGAAGAAGAAGAAGAAGAAGAAAACCCTTCAAACCCACACTGACATTCCAACAAAGAAAAAAAAAAGAGGCCAAAGCGCTCACGCTAACCCCAACCCATCCTAGACCAATCACATCACGTGATACTCCCAGCCCCGAGCTATATAAACTTTTCGCACCGCGCAACAAACCACTTTTCCTCTTTGTGCGGTCGGCGCAGCTATGATTCTCCGTGTTGCTTGCTCATCTACGAATTTTTCTTCGTTCGGTGATGAATACCAAGTGTCTGCTGCGCCCCAGATGAAACATATTGCAAAATTTACCATATTTACACTTTACGCTGGTGGACTGTTTTTCGAGTGTCGCTGGCGTTGGAATAATGGTTGAACATACATACATACCTCCCCCCTCCTTGCGAGATTTAGTTATGACGTGTGCATCTGAGTCGCCTCTGGTCTCGGCGAAGCGTAAAGCATTTATTTTCTGCGGCTTTGGCGGCGGCCTTGGAGATGGATGCATCGTGTCTGTTGTAATCTTGTGCAGTCGTTTGAAATGCGATAGATGATTCGTGAATACTTCAGTCGCGACATGAAAACTTCGTACGGTTGATTGGGCCTTGGTGATCCCGGCAGATATTGTGCCTAAATTCTACTACATACCTTTTATCTATGTGGAAGAGTACAGGAGCATCAGCCTGTCCAACGCTGTGGCTGTGACTGGTATGAAGTGTTCAAATTCCCAAGTTCGACTCCCTCGCCATGCAGGACAGGACGTACATGAACGTTCGCTCCCTCAACTATCCTCATCATCCTGCCTCTCCAGCCTTCAACTATCATCATCACCCTGCTTCTCAAGCTTGCCCATCTCTCGCTTCTCACCGGTCTCTCCGATTATGCGGATCCTATCTAGACGCACCCTCTCACTCTCGCCATCGCCGTCGACAATGAACACGACAAGCGAGGTGACATTCTGGAACTTGACAAATCTCAGCTCCAGACGGGCGGTGCCAGTCTCTTCGTTCCAGTCCTGTTGTTTCAGCTCAATCTCTTGAGTCGGTGTGATGTCGTCGGCCTCGTCGAAGCCGAGATTGTGCGCGCGATTCGAGTAGATTCTGACAGTCTTGGGCCGCATTGGCAGCTCGTCATCCTCATCTTCACCTTCGGGCACTCGTGGCGGACGGGATGTGATCTGTATGGTGTGTATCTTCATGGTCATGTTGAAGGGGATGTACAGCATGAGCTGCTCGTCCGTATCGCTCTCCACCCAGTCAGTCTTCTTCTGGGTATCGGTGGCCTTGCCTTTGCCCTTTGCGCCATCGAGGTCCAGCGCCGAAGGTTTGCCTAGATCGAAGAGGACTCGGGCTTCTCCAAAGTCACTGTCGCGATTCAACAAGTCTAGTCCTTTTGTGTCGACGTGCTCCGTAACATCGCTGTAGCCGCGAGCCAGTTCAGCACCGCGCCAGGTGCCTCCGTTGCCAGTGCCACTGCTTTCTCCTCCAAAGCCGCCGCTCGAGTCTGAGTCGGCCTCGGCCGCGATCTTCTTTATGGTATCCTGTAGAGCCTTGGGGTCGGCACCCCTCACTCTTGAGACCTCCACACCCTTCTTGAAGACGAGGAAGGTAGGCATCCTAGGAGGATATTGTTAGTCTCTGCGCTTGTGAGGAAAGAATATGTGCCTACGCTGTTATCTCATATGTCTCGGCAATGCCAGTCTGGTTGTCGACATTGACTTTTGCGAATGTGACAATCTTCGGTCGTGAGAGCTGTGCAGCAAGTTGCTCGTACACAGGAGCAACGTTCTTGCATGGACCACACCAATCGGCATAGACCAAACTGCTGTTAGACTCTATGTTGGCGATTGACCATCAGAGAAAGACTCACAGTCTACCACTACAACGCGGGAGCTGTCCAGTAGAGAGCTGAACTGGCGTCCAGAGCTGATTTCGACTGGTTTCGCCATGATGACCGGGTTTGAAAAGAGTCGCAAGAAGGTTCTATCGGATGCGCTGTCGAATTAAGCAAGTCCAGAACTCCAGAGTCTATCACGAAGTGAAGAACTGAGGCTTGAGGCTTGTTTGTCGCCTTCGACTGAAGTGGGGTAGTGGGATGATTAGAGCTGTTTTAGCAAAAGCGCATGCATTTGTCGGCCGCGCGAACTTCACAGTTTCTTGAGAGGTCGCGCTTCATAGACGACACCTCGCCAGTTGTATCTATATGGACATTTCTCCAACAAGCTTCTTAGACAATTACTCATCCCAATATGACTTCGCCACCTTCCTAAGTCTTCCTTCGGCTTCGTTATCCGGTCTGACACCAACTCTGAGCATGCGTATGCGCATGGCACAGCCCAGCTTGACGTTGAAAGCAAAAGAACTTCACTTACTTGCTGCCTTGACCTATACGTTCGTGGCATATTCAAGTTTTGGACTGGCCCGAGAAACACTAGACGCTCATCATAAGGACTGTACCCGCGGAAGATTCCGACGGAGACTGCTATACACTGCAGCCATAGCTTCAGGTCTGCAAAGTGTAGTCACAGTATGGCATCTCATGTCGTAGTGGTAGACCCTTCTGCCAGGAGGGCTACGGTCAAGACGCAACCGCAAACATACTTGACCGATGTAAGAGATGAGGCTTGTAAGAAACTTGGCGTGCCTGGAGACCAATTTACCTTAAAGTCAGTCGACTTCGGCGTCCGCTTTGTCCTGAGCTGACCGCATTTCCAAGGTTCAACCAAAAGCAAATAGATCTCTCGCTCACGATTAGACTGTCTGGATTACCGCAAGGCGCAAAACTTGATCTCATACAGCAGTCTCGCTCCCCTACGGTCGTCTCGGTCGCTCTACAGCTCCCCGCATCGGAAGACAATGCTCGTCTCACGCAAAAATTCCCAAGTAATACCTCCCTATGGCAGATTCTCAGAGTGTTCGAAAGCTCCCCAGCACCAAGAAACCCTCGCGGGGCGTACAACTTCACACAACGAGCCGCCACAGACATGAATGACGGCTCTACCTCCGGGGCTGGGCGACTGAACTACGAGGCACCTGTGCTGAATGTGATGGGAAGAGAAAGATCAAGCTTCACAGAATTGCAGCAGACTCTCGCACAGCTGGGTCTCAGCGGAAGCGTGCTTCTAAGACTCAGCTACCGTAATAGTGGGAAGCCATTAGAGGAAGCCATGTCGGAGATATCGCAATTCTTCAAGACGAGCGACAATCTTGCTACGGAAGCGAACGATCCTCCAACGACCACCCATCTTGGCACTGTGATCGAAAAGTCTTCCCCCAAGGATGTGGCAAGTGTTGTGGACACGAAAGAAGTACCAGCTGAGGATAACCTGCCAACACCAATGGAAGACGTTGTATCGACATCTCCTCAAGATTTACAGAAGCAAACGGAAGCAAATGCAACACCTGTCCAGCCTACTACCGGTCCCGGCGATCGCCCCGTAGTAATCTTCTCTCCCCCAAGTACATCCACACCACAGGCCGCATCCCAGCCGCACAACTCCAACGACTACGATCTTTCCGTTGATCAGGCGAGACGCTATCAGACACAACTACAAGATCTAAGTCGTAACAAGCGGCTCCCATCGGACAAGGAGATAGAAGCGGCCGATAAAGCGAAAGCTGAGAAACTGGCAGCTGTCACAGAGGTCAAGATTCGCATCCGAGTGCCCGATCAAACCCAGGTCGAAGTTCACTTTACACGACAGGACACCACGAAAGAACTCTTCGACCTCGTGAGATCAATGCTCGAGCATGGAGACCAACCTTTCTTGTTGCGCTACACGTCACCGAAGGGGGGACTGGCGGTGTTGAAGGAAGGCACGCAGAAACTGGTGTCAGACCTGGGTTTCCATGGCCGTGTTCTAATCACCTGCACCTGGGATGATAGCGTGCCCATACCTGCTAGGAGACCTCCGAGCCTGAAGCAGGAATGGAGGGAAAAGGCACAGGTCCTGAAGGTGGAAACGATCGCTACTCCAGTTCCTGAGCAGAATCCTGGAGGAGGATCATCACTGGCATCTTCCAGCAAGGGCAAGGGAAAGATGACTGATGGGGATAAAGAGTCTAAGCTGAAGGCAATGCTGAACAAAGGACTGTTCAAGAAGAAGTGAACAGGTCCCGATTGTCGATATTTGAATAGAGCATAAGCGGCATTGACAGCGTACTTTAGCTTCTACTACATTCTTTGGATTGGCGATGTCGAGCCGTTAAGCATCCGTCACAAACACTGCATAGAGGTGAATGCTAAATTGATCTTGTAGTTTTTCATTTGAGTGCTCCCATATATGCATCCCGGTTCCGATCAGAACGACCCATAGAAAGAGGCTACAGAGAGAGAGGTTGCTCCACGCTTGTTGTAAAGCAGACCGATTTTTGCTCCGTCCAAGTTAACACACATTGTAAAACCCCCGTTGTCATATGTATGCATCTAGTGACCCGCTCTCCTCGACTCGGCAATGATCTTGGTCATCTCGTCAACCTTCTTCTTGGCGCGGCCGAAAGTGCCGAGCTGTTAATGGTGTTAGTAGGGTATTTCTCTCTTGCATGACGAATGATGCGTTGGGATTTGTTCAAGGGAGTGATGTGAGACGTACTCTCTTCTTAGCCAGCTTGCGCGCACGCTTATCCTTTGAGTTGCGGAGCAGTTCGATAACACGGCGTTCGTAGGGTGCGAGACTGTGACAGAGGCGATCGAGTTAGCCAGCAATTCTCTGAAATCTTCTCTCTCTCTCTAATCCACCACAGATAGTGCCTCAGGTTGTCCACCTCTTCCCTCAAATCCATGCCCATAGATAGTTCCGTTCCAGAAAGATGTGTGCGTGACATACCCAGAGACCTCACGGACGATTTCCCGGACAAACGCAGTCCTCTTGCTCAATCTTCCCTTGCGAGTCGAGATCTTGGGTGCTGGGGTGCGAGGGGTGACTTTCTGTAGTTGGCGACCGGGACGTTAGCTCTCTCTTATTCCTGCTGGCGAGGGCGACGAAGACAGGAGAAGAAGGACTTGGAAGACGTACGTGTCCAGAGTTGAGGCCGACGGCCAAGCCAGACTTCTGCTTGACTTCCTGCGGCATCGTGGTGGTTAGTATTGCCTGGTATGGGGGCGTCGTGGTGTCGGTCGAGAAGTGAGGTCGGGTGCGAGCAAAAGTGGTAGCTGGAAAATGTGCGCAGGCTCTGACTAGGCGAGCCAATCACGTTGGTTTTCGTCCATGTCTTGCTTATGTAAGGGTGTTTCTGACTCCACGAACAAGCATGCTTTCGCTTGATGATTGATTCTCCTCTTCTTGTACGGTTCTGAAGTGTCTTAAGTTCTTGGTCCGTCGCAGTGCGCTGCATTCACGTAGAATGCCAATAACATCACTTTTATAACCACAAGCACACAGAGCTCATATGTATAAATTTTGGTAACAATCCATTCGCCTTGCCAAGGGTATATCTCATCTTCAAAGTCCTAAATCTGGTTCCCAAATTGACATCCAACGACCCTATGCAGCTCGTGACTATTTCTATATACACCCAATGCTCACCAAGTCTCCGGTCCTAACAAATCAGTCTCACCCATTACCACGACCGTACCCAAATTCTTACAATCAAAAACCCATGGCAACATACAATCGCGATGAATCCAACGTATTACAGGCGCCGAGCAAAATGTTGTATGGCCAGTGACCCACATTTCTTGTTGTTGGGTCTAAAACCATGATGCATCACAATACTGCGTTGCAAGATCTGGAGGTTGCCATGTCGGCTTCAAGGCTTCACGCCATTCACACCATTCGTGCCATTCGCGACGCCGTTGTTGTAGCGAGTTTCTGCACCAGCTCCGTTCGTCCTGTCGTAGAACCTGCCGGTAGGCGCAGTAACCGCAGGATCCTCGAGCGCCGCCTGCTGTTCGACCATGCCGATCGTAGTCTCTTCGCTTTCGTGGTGTTTCGTCTTGATCGCTGGGAGGAAGTCAAGGAAAAATGACAAGACGTAGAACGTGTATATCAGTGCAATGATCCACTCCAGGATGGCTGCGGCGTTCCACTGAGCCTGATTCTGCGTCACACCAAATGCTATACTTTCGTATTAGTCATGTGCATGATGGAGTAGTCACCAGGTCTTACCGATTGCAAGTGCCAACTCAAGGAGGATAAAAGACAACTTGATCCAGAAAGAAATGCGTAGTATGCGATGTTCGCGGAAGTGTATTCCAAGGCGCTGGTATTCGATACAGATGAATATGGCTGAGACGATATATCCTGCACTATTTGGTATGTCAGATCCAAAGTCTCAGAATCGAGCGCTCGCAACCCACATGAAGAGAACCAGGAAGATGTTATGCAAACGCGGATGGTGGAGGGTATCGAATATCGACAGTAATATTATGCCCGCAGCACCGACAACTGCTGCAATAATGGAGAGAATGGAACAGATTTTTTGGAACAAAGAAGTATTAGGTGTGAGTCTGCCCTTGTGCCTGAGCCAGCGTTCCGCAATGAACGCAAGATCTAAAGATACGACGGTGACGGCTGACATGGCGATGAATAACGGCTTGAGGCCTTGTGCGCCCACATCGGAAATATATCTGTATCAGTGTAAGTTTGATTGGTATTCTACCATGCTTGAAAGGTGCCCTACGCGATTCTCTGGCTTTGGTTCATGGATGGATAATGCGGTGACCCTTGCACCAGCCATGTTATCAACATGGCCAGCAGCATGGCGAGCCACACGCAGGCCGAGAATATCGGAACCATCCAATACGAGATCACGCCGTGCAACATCTTGGCAGATGGCTGTATTCGAGTTGTGGATAAAGGAATAAGGAAATGCGGATGCAGGAATTATCAATAACAACCCGACGACTACTAGTGCCGTGGACGGCGCGTGTTGAAAATTGGATTTTCGCAAGTCGCGCGACCGACGTACAAGGATACAACCGTGAAAAGGCCTTGTAGTAGATCGCACGAAACCGTGGCAGGAGAGGGATGTCGACGAGGTGGTACGGCGGTGCGATCAAAGAGAAGCCTGCCTTGTGGACGGGAGGAGTATTTGATTCATAGTCCTGTAGGAAGGTAGTTTGGCAAGAAAATGACATCATCGCATTTCTCGGCACCCTGCATCCGGATCTGGTCGGAATCGCGCCTGAGCCACTCACGCAACTTCGCAAGGCGTTATACGATTCGACACGCATCTCTCGCATCTCTCGCAACTCTCGCAAAGGCCGCGTGGCACAATAACGAGGGCTTTGTTCTATTACTGGGCCAGATCATTTCTTGTCTTTTTTGCGCAGCGCGGGAGGCTGCACTGCAGCTTTTAATGGCCGATCATCCTAGTCGCAGATCTTGTGGTGTCGTACCTGTGCAAGACTATTATAGTAACGCCTTTTGTGCTACTGTCTGTCTACTTGCGCAAAATCAGTGTCAGTAATCGCCAGTCGGGACCGAACTCCGGGTTCGGATCTTGTCTGCTATTTCCGACAGGATGACCAAGCATACGCGTTCCGGCAAGGACTTGTTACTACTACTTTGACGATATTAGCTAGAAGGCATGAAGCAGTTCTTTCTTATAGTTCCAACCCGTCTACGTATATGCGTTGATTCGTGGTGAATTTGCAGGCGTTTTGCTGAATAAGTAAATTCTCAATAGCGAAAGGCATTGGTGCATGTTTGGTTCTTCGCAGTCAGGCGTATTCTCTATCTAGACAATTATCTTCTTCTGGACGACTGAACTGCATAACGAATGATATTACATGGGCTGTTGAGAAGGTAGTGCAATGATGGTCACAGATGCCATGGCCACTTTTCAAGAAAAGAGCCAAAGAAAGCGGGTGGAACGTTTTATGCACCCACGCCTTGACCAAGTTAGGTCTAGCTTGACAAGGCTCCACGGAATAATCTACCCCACACGCAAGCGCGTCGCGAATCGCGACAAGGTCCCTATTATCTACTGCTCCTCAGATGAACTCTCTCAGCACTGTTGCATGCAATTCCAACCCTCATCGCCTCACCACCACACATCGCTATATCTGCTTCCCTTATAAATTCCGCTCTTCTAGGTTGAAGACCGCCATGTTTTCTTGCCATGCAAGCGTAAAAATTACACAATGCGATGGCTCCTCCTGTGGCGTTGATGATCATGCCGCAGCGCAATCGCCCCGAAAGCTCACGAACAGCATGCGCAAATTCTACGAACAAGGTGTGAAGGGTCTTGATGTCTGCACCGAGTCTCCTCCTGCGCCTGCTATCAATAAGCGCAAGAGGCGGTTTGTCGCTGGATCTGATTCGGATGACAGTGGTCGGCCGCGTAAGAGAGCACGCTCAAGCACAACAAGTAGCACGGGACAGACGGATGAGATAGAGTCGGACATCGCCACACCTGCTTCCAACCTCGTGCTGGCTGCTGTCACATTTCATATCGTATGTCATCTACGGTAGCTAGTACAAGTCAATCTGCTAATCATACGCCAGGACGAGCCAGGGCAGATACAGCATCACGATCCTGCTTGCGTCCTTCCAGTGAGCCTCGACGACAATATATATCTACAACTTGGAACAGAGGGCTCCAGTCGCAGGTCTGCTGGCCGTCGTAGAATGACTCCTGCACACGCGACCGAGCACGTCGAACTCGATTTCGACTTCTCCATCTCGATCCCGCGCAGCACCGCAGATGCTCCTTGCTCGTCAGAACTCAGAATCTATGGTAGTCACGTAGAAACACATGTCGATGCATATGAGGTATTGAAAGATGTCCAGGTATGCTTGAAACGCTCGCGAAAGGGAAGATCGAATCGGGTTGGGACACAGTGCACACTCTTGCCACCAAGCACGACACGCCGAACGTGGGATCTAGTCATCAGCCTTACGTGGGAGCTCCAGCGGCCTGGTATCGAGGATGAGCGGACGGATGACATTCTGTGGGGGCTGTCTTGCTTGAAGAAGTATACCTGCATCGATGGAGTAGATGCAGCGTCTGGCTCTGCAGCAGCAAACGTATCAGGAAGTCTGACATGGAAGCCAGAAGATTTCTACAATTACGTGCACACAACTTCGCCGGATGATGAGGTTTCCTCTAAAATACAGACGAAGATGCTCGAAAGTGAACTGTATCCCTTTCAGCGAAGAGCAGTAAATTGGCTTCTACGACGAGAAGGTGTTGGCTTTAGCAACGGGGAACTCGTACCGCTGCAGCCTCAATACTCGAGGGACAATTTACCTCCTTCTTTCACCAAGATGCGTGCGAAACATGGGGTGGATACACGTGATGTGTACGTCAGCAAGGAAATGGCAATGGTAACGCTCGACCCGGCAGCCTGTCGTATACCTCAAGAGGTGAAGGGTGGCATACTGGCCGAGGAGATGGGTCTCGGCAAGACTGTTGAGCTGGTCGCACTCATTGCACTTCACAAGAGAGCCCAAAGCGGCAAGCAATGGGACGCATACAGTATGACAGAAGTGACACGTTCCGGCGCAACACTGATAGTCACTCCGTCCTCGCTCATACAGCAGTGGAAGTCGGAAATCAACAGACATGCGCCATCACTCAGGGTGCACGAATTCAAAGGCACGACGACTGCGTCTCACGCACCAAAGGCCAGATACGCTGCCGCATCGACGGAAACTCTGTTGAAGTTCGACATCGTGCTGACCACCTACGCCGTGCTTCGGCGAGAGGTGCACTTCGCACGCCCGCCGCCGGATCGGAGCACGCGGCACGGCACAGCAAAGGAGGCGCGGCGCAGAAGTCCGCTGGTCGAGATCCACTGGTGGAGGGTCTGTCTAGACGAAGCGCAGATGGTAGAGAACGGGGTGAGCAAGGCGGCAGAAGTTGCGCGTCTGATCCCGCGTGTAAACGCCTGGGCAGTCTCGGGCACGCCGCTGCGCAAGAATGTGCAGGATCTGCGCGGCCTGCTGGCGTTCCTGCGCTACGAGCCGTATTGCAGGCACGAGAAGCTGTTTTCGGGCATGGAGAGGCGGGTGTTTAGAGAGCTTTTTGGCAGGATCGCGCTGCGGCATACGAAGGCCGGTGTGCGACATGAGCTCTCGCTACCTCCGCAGAAGCGTGTCGTCATAACGGTGCCGTTCACGCCGGTCGAGGAGCAGAACTATGCCAATCTCTTCGCCGAGATGTGTGGCGCCATTCAGATGACGCCCGAGGGCAACCCGGCCGTCGATGACTGGGATCCCAAAGACTATACCGAGCAGATGAGGCGGTATCTCATTCGGCTGCGGCAAACATGCCTACACCCGCAAGTAGGGGGTCGAAATCGCAAAGCACTCGGACGCAGGAACGTCCCGTTGCGGACGGTGGCAGACGTGCTGGAAGTCATGATTGGGCAGAATGAGACGTCCATTCGCAATGCAGAGTGCGATTTTATCGCCGAAACACTGACTCGTGGGCATATTTACGCGCACGCAAAGGATATACCTCATCGAGCAAAGAAGGCACTCGAGATATATGATAATGCGCTCCAACTAGCTAACGAGTTTGTCGAAGACTGTCGACGGGAGCTTGTCGAGGAGATGGCAAAAGCAAAGGCCAAGGCGAAAGCAGGGTCGGAGGACAAAGAGCACGAGGAAGATTCGCAGGACGAAGAGGGCAAGGACGAGGAACAGGCCGAGAAGGATGATCGGGTTCGTGCAGGCAGGAATATACTACGGCGGGCACTGGAAGCGCAGCATGCTTGCTTGTTTTACACTGGAACGGCGTACTATCAAATGAAGTCCAACGCAGACATAGTTGAGCCCGAGAGCGAAGAATTCCAGCGACTGGAGAAGCTCGAGACTGAGTTTTACGACAGGGCCAAAGTGGTACGGAAGGAGCTTCTGCAGGAAAACCGCACCAGAGCCGAAAAGAGCATGGCAATACTCAACAGGAAGGTCAAAAATCAGGGTCTTGCTCCTCTACAGCCGCTGCAAGATATCGACGATGTCGGGGGGATTGAAAACAGGAAAACACTGGAGCGGATAGACCAGCTCATAGACACACTCAACGAGCAGGGCGAATTGCTCTCCAAATGGCGCGCCAAGGCTGTAGACATCCTACAGCTTCCTCTGGTTGACACGGATGAGACGGAGACTACAGGAGACGAATATGAGAATTCAACTAAGCAGCAGGACGACCTTGTCATTTACATGACGGCTCTCCGCGCCATCCAAGCCGACCGACATTTCACTCTCACCGGACAGGAGAACTTTCGAGTCGACGACGAGATCAGGACGGCGATACGGCAAGCCAGGAATGGGGAAGGTCATGCGCCGCAGCTGATGCTGCAGCTGATGGAACGGAGAAACGCGCTCAAATCGAAGCCGATGGATCCAAATCTGAGAGGGGTCCTTTGCGAACTACGACATCTTGAGACCAGCATTCAGTGGCAAGTTGAAATGGGTAGACCGCGAGCAGCCATGGAGCTTAGTATTATTCAGCAACAAATGAAGCGGCTACAAGGTATCCAGAGTACGGAGACGAAGACATTGAGTTCGTTGGAGTTGGAGCATAACCAATACCACCAGACAATGAATCGACGTATCGCTTTTTACGCGCAGCTACAGCAGATTAGTGACACAGTCGCTCCGTACAAGGAGGAAATGGACGAAAGGCTCGACCGGCAAGCGCTTGGAGAACACGAGAAAAAGGAAGAAAAGATTACTAAACAGCTTGCAAGTCTGAGGACTCGTCGTCGATTTCTGCATCATTTGAAACATGAATCGAACACCGAGGATGGGCCAAGGAGTTGCGCGATATGCACGGGGCTAATAGAGATTGGCTCCCTGACATCCTGTGGGCATGTTTTCTGCAAGGAGTGTTTGCGGATGTGGTACAGAAGTCATAGGAGCTGTCCGCAATGCCGGAAGCACCTGACAATTGAAGACTTTCAAGACATCACATATCGTCCACAAGAACTACAGGCTATACAGGAGGACATGGGACAGTTGGAGCAGGCATCGTCGTCAGCGAGCGGCACGCCAATGTCGAACCTGTCATCACTATACTCGGACATGTCTGGCACGACGATGCAAGAAATCAAGGGCGTGGAGCTGAATGGGTCGTATGGCACCAAAATTGACACCATGTCGAGGCATGTTCTCTGGCTTCGACAGAACGATCCCGGCTCCAAGTGCATCATATTCTCGCAGTACAGCGACTTTTTGGGTGTGTTGGCGGAAGCGTTTACCAAGTTCAAGATTGGACATACGAGCATCACGGCTAGGGACGGGATCGAGAAGTTCAAGAACAGTGCGAGCGTGGAGTGCTTCCTGCTGGACGCGAAGAGCAATGCAAGCGGGCTGAACCTGACGAATGCGACACACGTGTTTCTGGCAGAGCCAATGATCAACTCTGCGCTGGAGCTCCAGGCGATAGCACGAGTGCACCGCATCGGACAGCAGCGCGAGACGGCCGTGTACATGTACCTGGTCAGCGACACGGTGGAGGAAGCAATCTACGACATCAGCGTGAATCGACGGATCAAGCATATGGGCAGCCAGAGCAGCACCGTCACGTCACGGGTGGTGTCGCGCGCGGCGACTCCTGGGGCGGCAGCGCAGGAAAAGGCCATGGATGACGCGAACAACAGGGAGATTGAGAGGGCGCCGCTGTCGATGCTGCTGGACAAGAAGAAGGGCCGGGGCGAGTTTGTTGACGAGGGTGATTTGTGGAATTGTCTGTTCAGCCAGGCCCAGCGCAGGCCGGTGTCGCCAGACCTCCAGCGGACGGTGGATCGTCATCTGCGAGCTGAGGCGGCGCAGCAGAGGTTGTTGCAAGGCTCGGACGAGTCAGATGGCATCAATCCGTGAGCTGCCGGACCAGGAACTTACTGGTATGGCCGCCCTTGTTTCATACGAAGGCAGCATCTGGTAGATTGGTGGTGTACGTACGAATCCTCTGGTGATGATGACGACGATGAAGATGCTGGTGGTGGTCGGCTATGCAAGCCCAGCACCTGCGGAGGGCCAGACTCTGAAGCAAGGCGCAAAGGCGAATGCAAGCCTGTACGAATGAGGAAGCTCATCAGGTTGACGGGCGAAATGCAAGGATTGGACAGTCGAGTGATGTACACGACGTACATGGCTGTAGAGACGACATGACATGGATGGATGGACAGCAGCGTCCGGGAAGGAATGAATATAAGCTTTGACTAAAAGGCTTGATGAGCTTGATCGGTCCCGTAGTTGACCCGTGACTAGGTAGGTACCAGAGTAACAGTCAGTCAAGATATATAAAAAGTAGACAGAGGTAGCCTGACAGTGACAGCAGCCCAGCTCCAGGCCAGCTAAAAACCCCCCGGTGCCAGCTGAAAGGGAGGCCTGATTGGCGGGGGGAGGGGCGGGGCAGGGGTGTGTCAGGCTGCTAGAGACGTGGAGAAGCCTGGCTTGGGGTCTGGACCATTTTTGTGGTCGGCAAGGGTCTTGTCCGGCTGTCCTCTCCAATGCTAGCGGCCCATAAGTCAAGACCAAAATGTATGCAATTGGATCTGATGTGTGTAGGTTGCAGTGCCTTTTGACGATGCGAGATGCATGGCATGGACATGGACATGGACATGGACGTGGACGTGGACGTGGACACGAAAACGAATTCACCACGTAATTATTCATGTACGTCCAGCCAGTGGAAGCGAAAAGCGAAAGCGGAGGGAGACAAACAGGAGACTGTATCAGGTAGGGATAAGAGGTGTCGAGTGTCAATTTGTTGCTTTCAATGTCGCTCTCTTGCTTGCTTGGTTGATGCAGCGTGGATAATATCGCATCGCATCGTATCGAAGGGCGATGCGGCGTAGTGCAGTGCATTGCAGTGGAGTCACCCGGGACACGGACGTGGACAGTAAGTAGTAATTAGCAGGTAGGCAGATGGATTTTATGTGAGGTAGTTATTACTGGAGGTACTTTGATGAACTGTCATGTCAGCAAGCCTGCCTTTTCACGCTGATTCGGTTTCTCTTCTTCTTCTTCTCATCATCCTTCTTTCTCTTACACACGTCTTGCTCAACAGCAGCAACGATAACACTCACCATAACGACGACGACGACGACGACGACGACACTGACGACGAGGAATCCAGCAACAGTACAGCAGTGACTGTCATTCTCATCACAGCGACGAAGACGACCAACCAAGCCTCCTATCCCGTCTCATCCATCCATCCATCCATCCAGCCAGCCAGCCAGCAAGCTACAGTACAAGCAGCAGTCATATACACACACACACAGCAGAACGCTCAACGTCGTTACAACAAGCACAACAAGCACAAAGAAGAAGCAGATCAGCCGTTACCCGTTGGTCTTGGCTGTCTGGGCAGTGGGAGCTTGTACCTTACCTGTACTCGAGCCTGAGCTTGACCAGATTCCTTGTCTTTCATCACTTGTCGCTGTCAGTCAGCGTCAAGCTGTGTCAGTCAGCCTCGTCGCCCCACCAGCGCCCGCCAGCCAGCATCATCCCCTAAAGCGGCGAGCAGCGAGGGTGCAGGTGCAGTACCCGGGCTGTGGGCAGTGAGCAGTGAGCAGCGGGCACCTAGTGGGCTGCAAGTTTGCTTCACCAGCTCCACCAAGTAAGCTTTTCCCCCTCCATCCTCATCCTCCACGCACACACCCTTTCTCTCTCTTCTTATCTTCCTCCACAAATCCTACACAAACACATTCTGGCTATTATTGCATCACCCACAACTGCACCACCACTGCCACAACTCTGCAGGCCACTCAACGTGTCATCACCATGGACAGATGCTCCAAGCTGTATACTACTACCAATGGCTACCAGTTACCAGCTACCAGCTACCAGCAACACGCTTGGGACGACCTAATAGACTGGCCCCACGTTCTCTCCAGCAGAGATACGGCACAGCCCCCAATCGCCGACTCCCGATCCCTCCCAAAGTCCCCTACGGCCCACCATCAAATCACCAGCTCCACCACCTTCACCACATTCACCACCTTTCCGTCATCCGCTCCGCTAATAATGCTAATTAGTTAATTACTCCTCCGGCACTCGCTGGACCTTCTCTCCTTCTCGCCTTCTCTCTCTTTCGCTCTCGCATCCTTCTACCCAACAATCCGACTACACGCAGTCGTACCGTCCCTGTGCACCTCCACAGCCCCTGGCTCGGCGTCATCCCTCTTGCGCGTCACGTCGTCCCAGGACTAAATCCGCCCGACCACTCTGCCGATCACTCGGGCCCTTGCTCAAAGGAATACACTTGAAACTGCCTCGTTCCTCTCTTCTATTCTAAGACCGACACTTCACCTTCCATTCCCCCCTTTGCGCCTCCAACACAAAACCTGCTCCTCTCTCCTGCTTCTCCCGACCTCGTGCCGTGTGTTACGCGACCCGTCACGTCTTCAGGGTCTCGTGGGCCGCCAAATGATGCAACCATAAACTACAGACTATGCCAACCAGTTCGATTCGCAATTCCTCGACCTCCACCTCGTCCCCCGTCTCATCTACTCCGCGCTCCTTCCTCTCCCGCCTTGCGCCCTCGTTTGCCTCCAAGACTCGCTCCTCCGCCGAATTCGATATCCAGCTAGACGATCCACATCGCCAATATGCCCCCGGTGACGCCGTGACAGGGACTGTGACCCTGAAGGTCTTGAAGCCATTGCGCATAACACATCTGGTCATATCGCTACATGGCTATGTGCAGGTGTACAAAAATCCGAATACCCCGGGGGACGGCTACCGGGCCCACAACCCGTCGATAGGCTCCGGCAAGGGTCCGAAGAAGGCGGGATACTACGGGAATGGGTTCGCGACCCTGTTTGAGGAAGAGACTGTCCTGTGTGGCGATGGCAGCATGCAAAAGGGCATCTTCAAGTTCCAATTCTCACTCGACTTTCCCTCCAAAACCTTGCCCAGCAGTATCGATGTAGGTGCTTGTCGCCATTTATATTCTGGGAAACTGTGGTTGCTGATGCTTGGCTAGTTCGAACGTGGGACCATATCATACATGCTGACTGCAACCCTCACACGACCAACAAGCATATCGCCGACCAGCACGAGGGAGCTGAGGGTATTTCTGATTGAGAACATTGATATTGGGCCCATCAGCGAGCCGAAGCCGCGAAAGATATCCCTGGAACCGCGAGCTGCCAAGTCGAAACCAAGGCAGCCTAAGAAAAGACCCCCGGCCGCCAAAGCACCAGAGACTGGAGACGCAGCATCCACTTCAAAGGATAGTCGTGTGGGCGAGTTGAATATTGGTGCGAAAGAAGACCTGGAGTCGCCTCGCAGTCCGGCGGCAAGCGATGTCAGTTTTGAGACCCAGCCAAGCACGACAACAGGCTCAGGGGAAGATCCTGGCACTTCATCTGGCTCCGGGTGGCAGGGCAGTGGGGAGTTGAAGAGTGCAGGACTGACACCTATCAAGAAGCAACCAATCACTGCGACAATCACCTTGCTCAAAGCTGGATTCTTGCGCGGCGATACAATACAACTCACAGTGAACGTGACGCACACAAAATATATGAAGAGTCTCCACGGGATAATCGTGACGCTCTATCGGCAAGCTCGGGTCGACATGCATCCAGCGCTCCCAGTCATCACTACAAAGGACGGCAAGATGAAGGCTGAAGAATACTTTCCGCGTTCAAAGACTGGACTTGGTGGCCTGTCATTGTCGAATTCCGGATCAACTCACGTGTTTCGCAAAGACTTGTCGCAGTCGTTTGCGCCCTTGATCATTGACCCCAAGACTCTGACTGCTGATGTAAAGGCGTCTGTCCGGGTGCCCGAGGAAGCCTTTCCCTCGATAACGAATGTTCCCGGTGCTATGATCACGTTCAAATACTACGTCGAGGTTGTCGTTGATCTACAGGCAAAACTGGCGAGCCTGGGGCGCTTTCTTCCAAACTCGGGAATGATGAATATTCCAAATGGTTACGAGGACAATTCTGGTATCCGGCCCGAGGTCAACGGACCTGGCATGTTCTCTGCTTGGGGTGGGAATTTTATTGATACCACCCAGGTCCGGAGAGACAAGAGCGTCGTGGCCTGTGTGTTTGGGATCATTGTCGGCACAAGGGACAGCGAAAGGAGGAAGAATAAGGGGAAACAGCCCACTGTTCAGCCTCCTGTAGTGGACGGACCACAAGCTCAACCTGTTCAGAATGGCAACGGGTATGAGCAGGGAGAGTATCACCACTATGATGAGTCTCAATATTACGACTACGGGCATCCCCCGGACCGAAACATCGATCATCACGATCACTATTACGGGTTCGAGAATCAGTATGACGGGCACGAGAATCATCAGTATGATGCGCGATATGGTTACTACCCCGAGCACCAATACGACATGTCGCATCCTCACGGGTATCGTCTTCCACATCTTGCTGTACAAGACGAGTCCCACCTTACAGACAAGGAGCGGATACGCAGAGCTGAGCAACGGCTGCTGCCTTCTGAACCGCCAGCGGAAGGTAACGGTGAATCTGCAGCTTGTGCACACGCTCCATCGGCACCGCTTCTGACGGAAGACGAAGACCTCCTTTTTGCGCCTGCCCCTCGTACAAGGTCGCACGCAAACAGTAATGCCTCCACTATCCCACCTCCCTCTCCCTCGTTTCTCAGCGCAGGTCTATCCGCTCCACCCGTGCCGTCGGCACCCCTTCCATCACCACGTCCTTTGCGGGCCCCTGCGCCAGTGTATACGTCGTCACCCGCACATGATGAGGCGTCCTCGTCACGTGTGCTCGCCGCAGGTCCGGCTGCATCAGACGACAAGCAAGAGCTCCAGCGCCGGCGACTACAAGCCGAGCAGAGCGCTCCCCCGGCTTTCGACCCGAACTCGTCCAACGGTCCCGACGCCTCCGCCATGACGGAGGAGGACGAACAGGACGCGATTCCCACTGCACCTGATCTCGCAGACTTGCAGCTCGGGGACGATGCGCATGATACCGGACTACCGTATGGCGAAGGAGCATCGTCACACCACGATCCACGGGCTCATGTGCAGACTACTCCGCTGCTGCCTGCCTACAGGGAGACACGGGCTTCTTGACGCGCCAGATTAGCATTCTGATTTCGCACGCATGCATGCATTGTACAGCATTTGGGACAGGGGGCGAGCGGGCGTTTTGTATATTGATGTACTTGGGGGCGGCAGCATGTGTCTGATGAGCCATGATTGAGAGAATTTGTCAGCGTAGCCTAGCGTGTGCTTTGGAGGGACTTGTTGTGCATCTGAGATAGATGTATACCTGATTTGGCGTGGTCCATGTAATTGAGTCGTCTTTTGTGAGATTGAGAATGATGATGCATGTAGCATATTGTATAGCATAGTGTATAGCGTCGCATATAGCCGCGACAACACGACGACCGAGCCTGAGCTCCGTCGCCGTAGACAGTCGAATGAATATAGAATCTAGGTTCAGTCTAGTAATGCACCGCCTATCTCTATCAACCATCATATTCGCTTCGGGAGAACGTGTGATTGTCGGATAGTTAGTCTACTTAGTATTAGATAGGTATACGATAGGGCAAGAGATGATGATAATAATGATAATGATAATGCCATGGTAGATTATTTATTTTTAGGTGCCCTTATTCTTTCTTACGCATGCCTACCTACTTACCTATCTACCTACCTACCTAACTAACTAACTAACTAAGTTTTAAGAGACTATTATAATTATTAAGAAATTTAAGAGCTATAGTAGAAGAGCTTTAGATAAGTAAATAAGGTCGACCGCGACGCAGTGTATACAAGGACATGAACCCGCGACCGTCCAAGCGTCGCGCATAGTGCCACTGAGGGCAGTGGCGGTCTTTTTTAAAAATCGGGCACTTTGTTACGGCTACGGCAGTAGCAAACAACATGTATAATTAATGTAGGCAGTAGCTACGCACCGGTCGGGTGTATATATACAACCGACCGTACACGTACATAGAAAATGGCATGCTTTTATGACCAATATTACAACTTGAACTGTCAAGGAACTTAATAAAGAGCTTTAAGTAGTTTATTAAACTAATAAAAATAGAAATTCTAATAGCTAGAAGAGCTTTAAATAAATAATAGCTCTTAGAGATATAGAGATTCTAATAGCTAGAAGAGCTTAAAGTAATTTATTAATCTAATAGCTATAGAAGTTTTAATAGCTAGAAGAGCTTTAAATAAGTATTTATGTTAAGGGTGAACCCTGGGTATTCTTGACGTAGGCGCACCTACGCCTGCGCTATCCCTGTTCTACTAAGCGAGGCTAAGCGAGCCCCTTCTTACTAGCGCGCACTCCGCCCTTTACCTTAAGGAAGCCGAGTAGACTTCTACTCCCTCCCTTATCGAACTTACTATATCCTATAAATACTCTTACGTCTGTGTATACGTGCCGCCAAGTTCAATTCAGAAGAGGGACCAGACCTTGCCTTGTAAGCGCATCACACGATGGCGAGGGGCGTACCCCTCGCCATTCTAACTCTGGCACAGCTTCGCATTACAAGCCTTGAAGGATGAACGTAATTGTTAGCCGTATCGTCGCAAGTGGGGCACTTATCTACACTTTATCATCTGCGAGGATCGCGCATTTGTATACGGTGGGCAGTCGGTCGACTTACTACATAGGATCCACGAGCACCATGCGGTACTAGGCCGTCTATAACTGAAAGGGGATACTGGCCGAGAGCCACACTATGCCAAGTGGAGTGAAGCACAGAGTAAACCTGGATTTACGCATTTCTGGGTCGTCATTGCAGTCCAGAAGCTCACAGGATACCACGAAATCGATAGACGCGCCTTGAATGTACTCGAGCATCTAACTATCCTATATGTACAAGGCTACCAACAAACATACCTTGATAAAGACTGGCCAGTTGACATGTCCCGTATCGCGCCATGCGGTCTAAACGTCAAAATCGCCTTAGGGCAGAATCTCTGGCCTACTAATTTTTCGCATATCCCGAAAGAGGCCGACAACGCAAAGTTTCAAGAATGGAAAAGAAACGCAGCTCAAGGTGGGAAGAGCACCGCAGAGAGGAAACGGCAGGCCATTGCAGAAAGGTTCGGATATCACGAACCGGTGAAGCTTGCCGTTAAGTCTGGGCACAACAAGCATACGAAAGTAATGAACCATGCAAGCCTCCGGCTTATATTCTTTACTGCTGAGCATGAAGATCTTGCCAACGAAGAGTTCATTGATGTGTTCTTTGAGACTACAAACCAGGGTGAAGTGCACCCGAATAGCATCGCCCCAAATGCTATAGTAGGCACGGATATCGCTGCTCGTCTAGCGATAAGACTCCCGGATCGAATCCATGATGACGGCACTACGGAAGCTCGATACATCAAAGACAGTAACAGCGGCGAAGCATTTACAAAAACGTGTAATTCTCTCGCAGATATACTGACGGGAGAAGGTGACCCGAGTAAGTATATCGAAGAGAAGGTTCCACGTCGCAGGGTCCCGGCAAACAGACTATTACAAGTCGGGGATTCAACCTACACTAACGATGATGGAAATCTTATACCCAAGGTGGTACAGAATAAGAAGGGCGAAGGTAGAAAGAGAGATAATCTCGTGCTCGCGAGGAAGGAGGAAAAAGAAGCATCTAAGAGTAACACATAGATTGCAATTGAAACGGCTTCATTATGGGAAGGCGCGTATGTGTTTATCTAATGAAGATGCTTTTAAGGCTACAGAATCTACAGTATATATGCACTAGTCTAACATTTTCGCCACCTTTCTACTTGTAACCAATTAATACCTTGTGTACGGGCGACTCGGCCACGACCATCAAGGCATTGTTCGCTATTGTGACGTGCTAGATAATATGATTATCCTATAAGTTATATAAGAAATATCTATCTAGTAATATATCTATTAAGTTAATTAATAGTTCGAAGAAGAGTTGGTCATGAAGCATATTATTTACTATCTAGTCTACGGTTAGTTATCTTATATTAACCGACCGCCTAGTAGCTATCATCTATATTATATATACAGAGTCCTTGTAGTAATCTCAATCTAGGTCACGACCTTCGCGAGCAAATAACAGAGCCCCTTCCTTGCAAGCAACTTCGATCCTGAGTATAGGAATGTTGCCGCTCGGTATATTTGGATGTGAACTTCTTCAAAGAGCAAAACCAAGGTCTTCCAAAGGCTGAGAATGAAGGTCCAGCGACCAGTACGCACCTATTCGAGGTGTTGGACCAGCCTAAGTATGGCTCCGAACTCTTTGTCACCTTACGGTATCAGTACGTCTGGGTGGACGGTGATTGGGAATTTGAGACCCGTCACCACGTTCTCCAGCATTCAATTGAGCCGTGACAATATCATTACTGGAGATGATGGAATTAGCATAGGATACAAAATCGTTGACAATGACAGTTGCGAACAATACACACACATTTATTCCCATCTATACTGGAACTGGTCAGAGCCGAGCAGGCCCATGCGGAAGAAGTGAGGGAAGATACTATATTCAACTACCAAGCGCCTTCAATACATCTTCTTCAAATCGCCTACAACGGCCACTTTTGCGGATACAATGTCATGGTTGATCAGGATTTGAGTCCTGAACATGCACAGCTGAAGGCTCTTCTCAGCGGGCCATGCAAGCTTTACATCCTTAATCTCGGGTTCGAGTTGGACAAAGAACTCCAGAAGATCGATATGGAGCTTGGCCAACGCTTCAACCCCCTTGATGCTTGGTACCCCAATGGAGAAACGCTTGAGGCTGTAGCAATGCAGCATACGATTCCCGAAAACAAATGGCCCAAGTATGTACGGGGCCTATAGCCCATCGTGGAACAACAGATTTGCCAACAATACATTTTTATGGGTTTCGGCTTTGCAGGAGGCTCAGCTGGAAAAACATCAAATCTGAATACGCCGCGGTCCAGCTCTCGATCATCAAACTCTCGGGAGACAGCCACACTTCCTACCTGGGTATCTTGTACCCGTCCAAAACCAATCTCCGATACCTACCCAGTGAACATCTCCGTCTGAAGATGAATCCGGACGAGGTATATCCCGAGAATGATTGGGTATGTGAGGTTTTGGCAATTCCACCAACATTTGTTCCAGTCGCGGCTGTTGCTATTAAACTTATCCGTCCCCCGAATGAACCCGATATAGATGACTTGGCGCTGCATGAACTACTCACTATAGATCTGGACCAAGCGCCAAAGACGGTTGACGATGTTTTTGCAACTGTCGAGCGCTCTATCCAGTCTAATGCATCGTTGCAAAAAGCGTCAATCGAGACCAGAGTAGACGTTAGCGATGGTGTCGGCCAGCAACGCATGCAAAACGGTCCAGAAGTTCACGTTGCGACTTTCACGTTCGAAGGAAATGTTTTTTTCACGCTAGATCCTGATATCGAGCGTCTTATCCTGGGAAAGGATTCGCATAACCTCCGCCCATGAGACGTCTACGACACGCTGACGGAAGATAAGCGCCTTCTCGACGAAATGCTTATCAAGGTTCATGGTAAACTAAGCAAAGAGCAAGCAGACGTTCTAACGCAAAGTCTAAAGGTGCCAGCAGGCCATGTCGTCATCCAGGACTATGTTGGTGCAGGAAAGACATTCCTGTTTCAGATGCTCATGGCTGCCACTCTTGAGATTTCCCGAAAGGTACGGCGCAGCAGTCCCAGCCCATCCACCGAAGCAACGAGTCCCAAACAGAGCATGGGAAGCAAAAGCAACACCGTATGGTGAGGCGCGAACATCAGCACCTCTACGTTGCACCTACCAATGCCTTGGTGGACGACGCCATCAAGTCGACTTACGAGTTCATCGGTTTCCTATCCAGGGGGCACAGAATCAAGCGAGAACCCTGTGTTATCCGCCTGCTCAACCCTAATTACAGATTGCCTTCTTCTTTTACTAACGATCTCTATAATACCAAATGGTATTCCTACTTCACTAAGAGTGTGCTCCGCTTTCCAATTCCATCTCTGGTGGAAGCGAAAATGGAACGCGATGAATGCCATAACTACAGTCCTCAAGCTGCGCCAGCTCCTTAGGATTATTATAAATACGCGGTAGAAGTAGCCGGGAGAACGATTTGAACTTTACTTGGTGCTTCACAGCAGCAGCCTCGAATATTGGAGGATAAAATCCAGTACAACCCCAATCGATTAGCCAAACCTGGTTGCGCGTGTCCAAAATAAGATTTCGAGGGCTAAGATCTCCATGAACGAGGACGAAGTAGGGACACTGTAGTGGTAGAGTATCCGGTAAGGCCTGCTTAAAATATTTACTTAGGCAGAGTTTCCATTTAATCCACTTCTGGAATATTTCTCTCGTCGGAAACGGTCCTGCGCCATAGTCACTAAACACTATGCCACAAGATGCTCCTCCACCAATAACGCCTGGATGGTCATTATGTATGGATTGAAGCTGGTTAATCATAGCCGCAACCTGGTCAACCACACTGTCCTGAAGACCGGAATTGAGTTCGTCCCAACATGTATCCAGGGAGACACCGTCTATGTAGTCCATGACTATGTAGCCTTCGACTCCAGAATCAGAATATGACGAAGGTTGATTAATATCAAAGTAACGGTAAACACGAGGTAGTCTCACGTCCGGAAACTTCGTCGTGACATATCTCATCGTCTCGCCTTCTGAGGCTAGAACAGTGGGCCCAAACTTCATCACCAGCGTTTTAGACAGTCGTACAACTTTCAAACCCCCAAGTGAGTGAAGGACTGGAGCATCTTGGCCATATGCCATGAGTTCCTCCTTTGGCATCAAAGCAATATCAAAAGTTGCGCCATCTAGCGGGCATAGAGTCGAACGACTTCGAGCGGCCGGCTATGTTCTTTAGCGTTTTTTTTTTATCTCAAGCGGTGATCGGGTACTCACATCGACATAGGGAACCCAGGGATCTGGCATTATGCTCGGGCGAGGACTGGACATTGCTCACAGGTATAGAAGTGATAGGAAACTATGACATGGACCGAATTAAATGGAGGCGTTACTACCCACGAGGCAGCTGGCTAGCGAAGCCTTCGGCCCTTCGCCAGGACTTGACAAGGCTGTACACCGAAGTATTAGCGAGCGGCAAAACCGCACAGACCTTGAATCGCCTTCTCGACTACCAGTGCCATGCACTGCGAAGTAGATCTTACGGTATTTCAAATATCTGAGATTGCCTAGACGTTACCTCTGCATTTCCTCTGAGGGAATATGAGGCACAGAGATTGCCTGTGCGACGAACCCTCCCCACTTCGATTGGTAGATACCCAATTAGGTATCTTATACCAGAGTTCCTATAAATTATATATAGCTATCCTATTAGAATAGATAGTAAGTAGGTACTTCTAATAAATATAATAGAACAAAAGAATCCTTCGGAAGTACTTAGAAGTACTTAGAAGTGCTATATCTTTTTTAATGTATATTGTCAGGCACGTGGCCTGCTAGTTGATTCTACATGTGTGCAGCAGTCGTATATAAGCAGTGTGCTCCACCCTTGAAGCAGTAGCTTCAAGATTCGGTCCTTTTGGTGTAGTTGGTTGGTGCGTGGAGCCCGCCTTCTTACATATATTATTTATTAGAAGTAGATATATCTATTACAGTTTCTATATATTTATAGTTAGAGTCTATCTATATCTAGCTTAGGCGGTAGTATTATATTCTATAGCTTATATATTTAGTAGTAAGGGTAAGATTAAGCATAGACCTATCTTTATTCTATTTATACTTTCTCTAAGTAATTTACTCTATATATATAAGAAGATATAGAAAGTTATAGTACTATATATATAGTTCCCTTACTTAGAGTTCTTCTTTTATAATAGTTAGACCTCTCTACTATCTATAGTAGAGGTTAAAGTTACTAAGGAGAATATATTATTCTAGTATTATAGTACTCTTAAGTATATTATCTAGTATTATAGTACTCTTAAGTATATTATCTAGTATAAGTAATTACTATTAGTTATAGATATTATAGATATAAAGAGAATCTATACGTAAGCAGAGATGAAGCGATCTTGTAGCCTTACTAACATGATTCATCGTAGTAGCGATGACCGCTTCGCCCAACCTATGAATGGTAGTATAGACGTTAGAGTCAGAATCAGGGGAACCAGGAGCGATTTGCGTTTGAAAAGGACGATGTGGCGGAAAATGGAGAGCTTATCCGTAGCTACTACAAGGCATTAGTGATAGATGCGGAATCAACGATTCTAAAAATATACCTTCTAGCTTTATGTCTTGGAGCGCTTCACTGATAGTCTCATAATCCTGACTCCAACATTTCAGGATCGTATTACGAAGGGCGGGAATAACTGTCACATCCGGGAAGCGGCTTGCCTCGAAATAGGCACTTATTTGGTCGTCACTCACACTCGCATAAGGCTTCGATCCGGTCATCAACTCATACACCGTAGAGCCAAGGGCGAACAGCTCAGTCTTCGCGGAGATGTCTGTCCCAGGAAGTTCATGACTAGTCTCATAACAGACAAGCGGTGGGCACCCATCAATCGACGAACCAGCAAAGTCGCCTAGCTTGACGTTCAGATTATGGTCGAGGAATACGTTATTACACGAGATGTCGCCATGGAGCACTCCTCTTGAGTGGACATATTGCACAGCATCGAAGATCTGCTCCGCCCATCGAAGCTTCAAGTGAAGCGGAATCCGCGTCTGTCGTCCGATATATTGCCGGATGGATGTTTCTCGTGCAAATTGTAGGACAATCGCATTGTCCAGCACGCCAAAATAGCGAACGATGCCTTGATGGTCGTGGCCGAGTCGCTCGTAGACAAGCTTCTCCCGGTCTAAAAAATGCGAATCCCAGGGTTGGCAGAACTTTATGACGGCATCGAGACGTGCAACGATCGCTGTTGTTCCGGCGCCAACTAAGTCTCCGCCACCGAGACCCCTTGGCCATTGTATATCACACTGTTGCATTTTCTTCCAACAAGGGTTTCACGTAAGATGGATAGGTGAAGGAGGATGGTATCGGTAAATTGTGACAGTGTGCTTGTGGGAGGGAGAGGGGTCGCAAGGAGCGGGAAGTACCCTAGAACCCAACAATCTTGGCGTTTCCCATTTTACGCGTGTATCCTTACCTTTATACAAGAGACTACATATTAGATTACTTATATGGACTTGTAGAGGATAATAAGATATACTAGATCCTAAATACTTTTTAAGCTATAAAATCTCTCATTTAGTCTTCTTATATCGACCAAGTTCACGGACGCAAGGCAATCACCAAGACTTAAAGGACTTGAGAAGCCGTTTCTCTTTCAATCACCAAACTGTTTATCAGTCTGCGATCCTGCGTACCTTTCTTATGCTGACAACATCTTGGTACTGCAAGAACTTTCTTCCCCGCATAATCCCGTGGGTTCACAGGAAACAGGAGCACTTCGTTCGCGTACGTCTCTCCATCAGCAAATGGACCTTCATCTTCCTCAAGCTCGACAATGTTTATTACGAGTACTTCTGGGTCGAGATCGCCGGCAGGAACAAGATGGTCAAACGTCACCCCATAGTAATCGATATACCTGAGCGCCACCGTAGATCAGCCTCAAGCTCCTGAACAAGGTGCTTCCACCCACTCTAGCGGTTTTACCCAAGCTAGGTACTCGTCTCGTACTATCGCAATATCGTCGGTTGCTCCATACAGAGTCTGGTGTGTAAGGTTTGCTAGCGCTAAACCCCCTTGCTGTGGGAAAGGCGTAATTTTTTCCCACGAAGAGCCCGGTAGCAGCTTTTGTATGGATACAAGGACCTTGGATCCGGATTCTCAAAGGCTTTGCAGCGGGGGGCGGATGTAACGGGTGTTGAGGATGGTTGACGCAAGGATGGATATAGAGCTGAAGTGACATTATGTAGTTTAACTCGACAGTCAGGCTATACCCGTACCACGCACTTTAGTAATTGAACAGATCCAAATATACTTAGGAAGGGCGTTTCTATATTTACTTTTAGTACTATTTACTACTTCTATTACTATTATCTCTAATCACTAACCTTTTCTTCTATTTTTTAACTTATTAGCTTCTAGTTTAATAGACTTAGTATAAGAGGCCGGGCACTACGTACTAACTTGCTTATAAAGGACTGAACCACAGGTGAGCCACGTGCCGAGCACGTGACTTCTTACAAATAGTTAGTCAGTTAGTCTAGGAGTAATCTACTTTCTATCTATTATATTAATTATTTTCTTAGCGAGTTTCTTATAAGGCTAGAAACTATAGTTATAAGTAGAGAAGGGGAGGGAGAGTTACTATGCTAAAAAGGGGGTGTTCTTATAGAGGGGGAGGAGAGTTGGATTTAGGGGGGCGGAATTCCAGGGAGGCGGATTTCTTATCTATGATCTGTTTCCTCTATTTCATCTATTTATATATGCTTCTGTACCATGTTACTTATCTATGCTACATAGGTCCTATACAACAGCCAAGCAAAGCAAAACTAAGAGGCATTCAAATGGATCAAAGCTCCGCCAGCCCAGCGATCTGCTGCATATCAAACTCCACCACAGCCCCCGCGCACTTCCGCCCATAGTTTAGCACAGAGAGCGAATGACGGCCGCGAAAAGCCCCACTGCGCAATAAATGCGACATATTCCCGACAACAACGAGGCCGTACTGCGTGCGCGTCGGCGCAACGATGATCCGGCTGTGCTCCTTCATGAAGCCTGGCCGGTCGAATGCGACGATGGTGGTGGCCTGGAGGCGCGGGTCTAGACGCTGGAATGTCTTGCTGGCGAGGGCTTTGTGTGCAGCGTAGGGGCTGATATGCAGGATGTCGGCGGCGCTGATGCCGGTGCTAAAGCCGGCCGTGGTACTGCGGAGGAGGGCTTTGGCAATGGAGAGCTCGATGCGGAGGGAGTCGGTGTTGAGCAGGCTTTTGCTAACGAGTGTCGCGGGGGATGTGGCGGCGTTGATGAAGACGACGTTGTGCGGGCTCGGCAGGTTGAATACGTGCTGAAGGAGGGCGACGTAGCATGGGCCGTTGGGGTCCTTGGGAGGGTCACGCCGGCCAGATGCTTTCATGAGGCCGCCGTAGCAGGCTTTACTGATGGGTTTCACAATGGCTTCGCAGGAGCGTTCGGAGGTAAGGAGTTGAGAGTATGCGAAACCGCAGTCCATGAGGCGGGCCATCATCGAGTGGGCTGCGTTTTCGGCGAAGTTTGCGTTGTCGCGCGTTTGCTTGGTTGAGACGCCTGTCTGGTGCTTGTCGCCGACCATGTAGACAAAGGGCTGCCACTGCGGCGTGAACTAGTTCGCATAGATGCCCATCTGGTCTACTTCGGAGAGCTTGTACCCTTCATCGAGGAATATCATGACGGGGAAGATTGTTTCGGCAACTTTTGGCGTGTTCATGACGTACGGTGTGCCGGCGAGGAACTGGGCGCGGCTCTTGATTTCCATGTATAGGAGGGCGCATCTGTGGTTAAACTCTGCCCAGGAGGCAGGTGTGGCGGTACCAGCTAGGATTTGATTGCGCAAGGCGCAAAGTCTTTCGTGCCTGGTACCGAATTCAGGAGCCTGCCATTCGAATCGGGGTGGTCCATTTGGACAAAGTCCAAGGCTTCAAGAGCGATAAAGTCAATGGTATGCTTGATCATCTTGGCCCGGCATTCCATTGTCTTTAAGCCCAAGGGCCCGCTCTGGCTGTCTTGGAACGCCTTCTCGACCAGATGCCCGCCTTCGCCGAGCAGATAGCGGTACGCCATATCACCGCTAAGTGCAGCCATTGCGAATGAAGCCATTATTGCCGACCTAGATGCCTTTTGTGCCTCCAGTCTTTTCTCGAATTTCTGAAATAGCTAATCTATGGCGATAGAATTCCTTGTCCTTCAGCGCCTTGTCCAAACGCCGCTCGAGATCTACTATAGTTAACTGAGCAGCCTCCACTTCTCTGGAGACAGCATTCAAATTTAATGCAAGTTCCACCTCTCTGCTCGTGATGAGCCTTAGTTAGATTACGGTCGCTGCCATCGAGTAATAGCTTGATGGCATACCAGTTCAAGGCTGTAAGACTGAGGAAAGATTTGTCTTGCCCGATTCTTCCAGTCTACATGTTTCGAAGGTCTGTCGAAAAGTTTGATATATTCCCAGTGCTCAGGATACCAACCGGCATATTCCCAATCAAGCAAGCCTGTAATCTTCCCATTCTTTACTAAAATATTATGCTGTGAGAGGTCGCAATGTGAAAAAACGATGCGATGATCAGTGCGAAGTTGTTGGTGTAATGCTTCGAGCACGGGACTCGGGGTCGTCTGAACAAGGTCACAGTAGAATAGGTTAAAGCTTGCTTCGTCCAAAAAAGGTCCTCCGCTATAATCAGAGTATTGACGTAAATCTCGTGCGGATCCGTCTGAGCAGGATCCAATACGTCTATTAGTCGATGGAGCAGATCGCATTGTCTCAAGGATTTCTCGTAACTGATTACAAATATGATCTTTCTCGCATTCTGTCATACTCGGCCATACAAGGTCAAGTCTATCGCCATGAATGTACTCCATCCATAAGCTAGTTTCTCCTTCCCCAGAATCTTTCTGTGCATTATATACCTGGGGAACAGGTAGGTTAATGTGTGCTGCAAATTCGAGAGCATACTTTTCATCTAATTTAAGTCGTCTGCCCTTCTTTAAAACGACAGATCCAGAATAAAGCGTAACGGTCCGATCTTGTATCGCGTGGAGTATCGAACTCTCTAGAATTGGATTAGATCTGCCACATTCCATAACATTCCTATGACGGACTCACTTTGTCCGCCCACAGCATCATGTCCTTCATCCTGTGCTAGCGCTAGCATATCTTCAACTCAAATTTCCAAGTTTGCGCCGAAATGCCAAATGAATTGGTCAAGGTTCTCAAGTCAGGGTCTCTCAACTGACTACATTGCAATTGGGTGGATACATACGAGGGGAGCTTGATTCGCGGATGACGTGAGACGATTACGTTATCAGCGCCGCTACACTATTTCAGGCAAAACCACCTCTCTGCAACGTGACCTCTGCAAGTGCAGCCCGGTCAAAATACAAGTCAAATTTTACCACTTCGTTATTTGAGACTGCAGGCCAGGGTGAAGTGCACCCAAATAGCATCGCCCCGAATGCAATAGTAGGCACGGATATTACTACTCATTTAGCTATAAGAATCCCGGATCGAATTAATGATGACGGCACTAATACTATGGAGGCTCGATATATTAAGGATAGTAACCGCGGCGAAGCTTTTACGAAAACATATAATTCCCTCGCGGACGTACTAATGAGAGAAGGTACTTAGTTATAATGATGGTCGAAGGAAAGATCCGGGAAAGAGCATGCAGTGAGGAAGGAAGCGAGGGGCTCCTGACAACTCCCCATTGCTACAACGATTTCTATCCAAGTCACCATCCTGGACGAAGCAGTGCTATTCGAATGCAGCAAGATTCCAAACTTCGTTGTATAGGCTCACATGGTATGGCGCTCAACGTGCATCAAATTGTCCTTCGTCCTATCAACCTATAATCATTACCTGAGAGGTTGGTATATAAATAGACATCGTACGCTTTCTGCGGTCTTCTTCCCACCATGAGCTGCGTTCTTCTTCCCACCATGAGCTGCGTTCTTCTTCCCACCATGAGCTGCGTTCTTCTTCCCACCGTGAGCTGCGTTCTTCTTCCCACCGTGAGCTGCGTTCTTCTTCCCACCGTGAGCTGCGTTCTTCTTCCCACCGTGAGCTGCGTTCTTCTTCCATTCTTGAAACTTGGGGTCGTCGGGCTCTTTTGGCATGTGCGGGAAATTGGTGGGCCAGATTCTCTGGCCCAAGGCGATTTTGACGTTCAGCCCGCAGGGTGCGATTTCAAAGCTTGTGATGCGAAGCTGTGCCAGAGTTAGAATGGCGAGGGGTAACACACCATCGTGTGATGCGCTTACAAGGCAAGGTCTGGTCACTCTTCTGAATTGAACTTAGCGGCAATATCCTCTCTGAAATGCTGTATGATCACATTAGGGTCACATTGACCAGGCAAAATTGACCCGTATCGCTATTGAGCAGGTTGAATTTTGTCATGGCGCTTTTGCATGCGAGTAAGCATGTACGTATTGACGTCAACTAGCTTAGGTAGCGCTTTGTCTGGCCAAGGCGGGGTACCCAGTGGAATGTGTGGGTTCATGCTTTGATAATCGAGAAGGTTGGGATTTGGCTTCACGATACCGTCGATTGATACATCAGCTCTTAACTCTTCGAATGTGTCTTCGTCATCATCGGCATGAATTGCCAGAAGCTCTGACGTGGTATTTCCGGTTAGGTATTGGTTAACGGTTAGAGAGCTGTTCGTAATCCGATGTTGGTTGATAGTAGAAGACTGGTCGATAGCAAAACCCGAATTCACATCAGGAGAGCAGGCAGTTGCGGAAAAAGTGGCTGAGTGGAGAGTAGAGGATATATTCGCCGTAGATGTAGCAAAGCTAGACTTGTCTGATTTCTTGAGCCCTGACCTCGTTCGTCATGGTCATCCCCAGAGTTAGGGATTACCCGTCTTTATTCGAAGAAGTGTGAATGATGTATTTGAAGGCATTCAAATGTATTGTAAAGTGTGTAGAGAACTAAGTCTGTGAGACTCAGTCGAAGCTATTTAACCGTGGGGACACTAGTCCCCTTTAGGAAGTCGTGTCCCTCACTGTTAAGGGTGAACCCTGGGTATACTATTGGGTCAATGACCCGGAAGTATCCTCCCGGCGGCAACATGTTCCACCCCTCTCCCTCCCCATACCACAATGTGTGTGGCCAGGCCCCGTCCGCGCCTCCCTCCTCTCCCATCCTTGCGACGTCGAAGGCCTTGAGCGCTATCGACCACACCTTTGTATAGTCCAAGCAACCAGTCGCCCACTCCTCCACCCTAGATATCTTTCCCTGGTCCTCCATCCCCTCCACCATCGATCTCATCGACGGGAATCTCAACGGCTGATGTGCCCAATGGCACCAAACCATGTTCGAGTCTTGTGAGAAAAACGCGAACAGGCCAGCTCCATTGGTGAAAACACCATCGGCGAACAGGAAGGTACCGGCGCCGCTGAGTGCGCGAATCGGCGGAACAATCAGTGGTACTGTTGTGTATGTGACGTGCGTCATGTTGCAGTGCTCTAGGAGCGCAGCACGGAGCTCGGTGTAGGTATGAATGGGATCTGGAGCGGTGTAGACTCGGATTGAAGTTTCCCATTCCATCCAGTGTCTGAGCTCAAGGATATTGTCGGATTCCTCGTCCGTCTCCTCCGACTCAGGGGTGGTAGCCTCCGGAATGGGTAAGGGGCCAGGAACGAAAGGTGCAAACTCAGCTGTGGTGGGCGTTACCGGACGGTTTTCATTTATAGTGAGAGTTGAGAAGCTAAGCCGGGGTGCCGTGGGAGTATCTGGGGTGTCTGTAGCTTCTTCGGGCTGCGAGACCGGCTGATCTGAGCTCGTGTCTGAGGGCTCTACTCTCTGGTTTTGGGGTGGATGCTGGGCCCAGATTGTTCTTGCTTCTGCATGTGATATCGCTTGAACTTGTGGGATAGAGTCGAAGTGTGCGCCTGAGGCTTGAAGAAGAACGAAGAGACGTTGAGCCACCTGTTCAACCTGCATTGCATGCACAAGCCCTGTGGCCCGCAGAAGTGATGCTTGTTGGGTGGCCATATGCCACCGGGTCTGACGCAAATCAACAGCGTCCACTGCTACACGGGGAAAGGGAGGCGGAAATGATCGAACAGGGGCTCCAGATCTTGAATATCTTGAGGACAAGCCGGTTAAAGGTACTGCTTGATTGGGAAACTGTCTGAAAGGAAGTTGGCGATCCATCTTGTGAGAGATTTAGTCGATGAACAACAGTGTCAAAAGTGTTCGAGGTCTCCGATGGTGATATGTGAGCTTAGAAAGTGATGCAGCTTGCGCGAAGCTAAGAGACGGCCGGAGGATTGCGGTTGCGACGTTTTCGCGGAGGTCAGTGTTACGTGAAATCGTTCTCGAGTAAATGTCAATCTAGGAAACCCCCTAGCGGGTCATAGCTCGCAGTTGGAGCTGCATTATATGCGGCTCGTTACTATGCGACCCTGAAGGCATAAATCTATTGCGAGATAGTAGCCTGATAGCTACTTTAAGCTTTTCAACTCTTCGACTTCCTCGATTTTCCAGTCGAATTCATCTAAAAGGGAGGTTCCGACTTTGCGGCTGTGGATGCTAGAAGTCCACTTTGATGGGAAGGGTCTACATGACACGCTTCCTCTCGTCGAAGTAGAAGAATACATACTCAATTTTCACGAAGAACCGTGGATACCTCGATAACATCTAGGCATGACCTTCTAAATGTGAGTTGTAAGATGATAGCCAATAAGTGTCTCCAACTGATGAAAATAGAGGAACTGCAAAGGGATTTTGCACAGAGACTAGAATTGTTCAGAGCTACGAGGGACGTCATTGTCATCCAGATGAAAAGAAGAGTGGATAATAAGCTCAGATAATGAAAGACGAACGTAACAATGAATGAAAAAGACCCTACAAAGAAATGTTCAAGACCAGTGGATCTGCGAATATATTCTCCAAGCAGATATCCCCCAGCCGGAACAACAGTCTTTACCTGCTCACAAGGATAGGCATTGCGAGGGAAGTCAGGAGCAGAAAGACAATATCGTTATGAAACACAGGTGAGACTCGATTCAAGAAAGAAAGGGAAGGCCATTACCAACAGCAGCAAAGTCGACCCGATCTTATCCCAGAAAAAGAATGAAGATATATCTCAGTTCGAAGTACATACAGGCGAAGAGAACACTAGGCATATTTGTACTAGCAATAAGGTACAAGTCGCGCTTTCTATAGCAATAAATCCTCGCACGAAACTGAACTAAGAAATCGAAGACGAGGTTTACTTACGTGGCGACCGTATTCCTCCCAAGGCACGAAAGAAGATGACCGAGGCCATGGTTTTAGCCAAGAGCTAAGAAGGAGAACAGTACGACTTTATGTTCAGCGTCACTGTAGGATGAGATAGCTGAACGATTTGAATACCCAATATGAGTCACTGCTGTCACTCGCACAGCCTACTGTCATACGCGAATATTGCGTTGCGCTGAGCTGGACTCATGCATACAAACGCAACGTTAGGGAATTATAAAACGGGGACGAACGTATCAGAAGAAGGAAATATGGGTATGTTGCGCTTGATAAATTACGAATCCCGCCCTTCAATTCGACGGGCCCGTACTCAAAGATCGTCGCGGTCGCTCTTGTCTCTTACGATCCTGGCCGCAAACGGACAGGTGCATCCAGCTCGAAGTCAACGCATGGAAGCAGGAGACTGAGCGAGGCATGAGACTGCAATTAGTACTTCTCCCAAGATAGAGATATACAAGAAGTGATGTTTCAAGTAAGGTGCTTGTAGGCTGCGAGCTCGAATGAACATATTTAGGTGCTTGTCACCTCACGAAGTAGAGTTGTTTGCTCTAGAGTTTATGAGGCAGTCGATACACATATGGTACGTCTGAACATAGTAATATGAATAATTGACACTTATATCGTGATCTAGTGTGTAAACAAAGGAAAGCATGAAGCTGTTAATCGCGACAAGAGATTTCCATTACAGTGGAGAATTTGAGGCTGAGTCATAACCACGTGATACCGCAATTTACAACGTCCAGAATGCCTCAGGCACTCAAACACAAACATTTTATGACCAATGTCCGACAACTGTCCTCTTCTCCTCAATGAGCAGGCAACCCCCTTGCAACGTTTAGGATCGCTCAGCCATCATATCGACCTGACTCGTCGAGCCGAGTCCATGACTCGTGACGTCGCTGCCTCGTGGACGATTCCTCAGCATACTTAAGCTACGATCGTCTTACATAGGCAAGCAAATGGACCCGGAGCAATAATATAACGAGCGATGTGTAAATTTAGTGCTGAGATGATGCATCATGCATACACACCTAGACAATACGACGCTCAAAGTACCCTGCAAACTCGGATTTCTGGAGAGCAAAATGATCTAAATATGTATGCCTGCATTCTTCAAATATACAGAGCATTCGAGAGGCGTGTTCTAGTTTCTTCCAAGACCATGAAGCGCTCATGCCAACGAAGGTATTATCTTTAGCAGCAGGGGTCCAATTGTGGCGCCATAGTGATTAGGCTATTAGCATAGAATGTATCTTGATCATCGTTGTCGTTGAATGGCCTTAGGAGTGAGCGCTAGGTGACCCGATACTGGCTAGAAGCAACGAGATAGTGTCCAGTGTTATCATAAACCGCATCGAAAACTAGAAAGTAAGCAGTTGTGGGAGATGACAACGACGGAAGTGCATTGGGAAAGAATTGATAGTCCATCAGATCTTACTCTGTTTGGTTATAGATGCGGCGGAGCTAGGCTTGACCAAGGTTCCGTAAATTAGTTTCATGGAAGCTAGGCCTCGAGACGACCTAGAAGCCCTATCGCAACTAGTGAGACAGAAGATTATACACTTATTGTCGTTGTAGTGAAGAAGAGAAGATGTTTCTATACAATGACTAGATTGTGGTTAGAGTTCGGTGTGTTAGGAACAAGTATAGACATGCTAAGCGTTCACTCATGTAGATTTGGCATAAGAAAAGATGAATACATTTTCTTCGAGAATTCTAGTTCTATAGTGTCCTATTTTCCAATCTGTCCAGATCCTTTGCAGCTTCCGACCTATACCAGAAAATATCCATGTATGATGTCCCTGTCAATCCGAATACATCCCTAACGGCATTTCTTAGCGTGCTGACAGGAAGTTCCATCTGAATGATCCCTTGCTTGAGACTTCTGGGCTCCATGGCAGGATCGTGAGCTGGGCGGTGACGTTGCCTATTGGGCACGGACTTCCGTAAAGTGAACAGAGAGTGACGCACACGCACCGATGGCTGCCTGGCACTCAGAAAAGCAGCTAGGCAACAGGGAGAAACCTTGTTCCTGATGATGGAAGCGAAGTGAAGGATCCGTGCCAGCATTTGGACAGCCACGGAGACGATGGTTGAAGCCAAACACTCCTTTAGCAATATAGGTGTAGGTGCAAGCCTAACGAGAGCATACCAGCAATAGGTACGATGAGGAACATGACCGATGGCAGAGCGTGTGTCGCATAGAGGACTGAACCTTAGAGGGTGTGGAAGGAATGATACGCTTGCTACGCTTGAAACTTATGTTCGCTTTGTCTTCGGCGACGACGTCGCTCAGGCTCATCGCCATGCTATATGTGATGTCAACGTCATGAAAGGCCGATATCATCACCATCTTCATCATCATAACCATCGTCGTCATCAAATCCCCCTTCCAGTTCTCCATCATCGCTCAACCCTTCAAAGCGCATGAACTTCTCATCTTTACTCTCTGTCCCCCATTCTACTACAAACCCGTCCTGCACCTCACAATCTTTCAGCACAGTCTTCTCATCAGCCTTTGCAGGCCCGCCCTCGACCTTGCATCTTCGTCCGAGGATACACCCCGTGAGCTGGCAGTTCTCGCCTACCTCAGCCCCATCCATCAGCAAGCATCGCATCAATCGCGCGCCGGACCCGATCTTACACCCGGCACCGATAACGCTCTCTTTGACATTGCATTTCTCTTCGACGGTGACGTTCTCCGCGACAAGACATGTCTCGCGCGCAACTGTGCATCGCTGCGGGATTGCCTCTTCGTGTGCAATCTTGGCGATATGCGCGAAGGGCGACGCGTCCTTACCTGCCTCCGCAATCGAGGGTAGTTTCGCAAGGCGGAGGGAGATGCTGAGGAGTAGGTGCGCAGTGTCTACACGGCGGATCAGGGGCAAAGCGGAGTCTTGCGGCTGAACGTAGGCAAGGATAGGGGGGATTGTTACTGAGGACTTTTGTAGTGTCTGAGGGGCGCCAGAGACGCGGGATGCAAAAGATTTCGGAGCGACAGGGGCGTCTTGGGAAGGGATCCAGGTACTGATGAGGTTCGTGAGGTCGACCTGTTCAGAAATCGGGCCGCCGGCGCCGAAGCTTTCTTCTCCATCAGCGCTGCTGGGACGGTGGAATATGTTGTCCAAACCGAGCTTCTCACTTAGACCATCTTGCCATCCCGCTTTAGCCCACCAGCCGAGAACGTCTTCAGCGATACTGTCAAACTTCTCGTTGTTTTTAATCATTTCAAGGACCCAAAAGGGGAGGAAGTAAATGTGGGCGTCACGGTAGGTCGTGAGCATTCGTGTTTTGGCGTGTTTCTTGACGAGAGCATGCCTTATCGGGAGGCATTTCTTTTCTTCTATAATGTCTTTGAGGGTATCTGTCGGAAGGGTATAGACTAAATTCGCGAGATCTTGCCGGAGAGATGCTGACGGTGATGCTACAAGGGGCTTCGGTAGCGGGGCAGTTGCTATGAAGTCTGTCTCCTCCCCTTTGATGCTTCCTTCTCCTTTAGTGTTATACCATACCCCTAGACCCCCTCTTCTGCCATGTTTCTCACCACCATAGCCCATTGGCATTCCTGACCCTCCAGTCGCGGCGCCTAGTCCGGCCTCTTGGACCATCCATTGCTCCACAAGATCGCTCCCATCAAGCTCACATACCAAGTCGCATGGGAGTACTATGAAGTCGCTTGTTATGGCAGCTTGTACCTCAGGTAGCCGAAACATCTCAGCGGTTCCAGTAGTCAGTGTCAGGTCCTTGGGTGCTAGTATATCGGGCTTATGCGATATGAGAGAGGTGAGGTGAGGGTTTTGCGAAAGAGCCGCGCTTATGGCAGCTTCAGACTCGGGTGGGGTTACAAGAGTGATATCTGAGAATCACGTCAGCGTTCTTCGGCCAGAGAAGTTCTTCAGGTCCATATTGCACCTGTAACCCCCATGCGTATGCACCATTCTATGGAGTACCACACCATGGGCCGATTCGCGACTGGCACCAAGGCCTTGGGAAAGTCTTCTGGACTTGAAGTGAAGGTATTAAGGGAAGCACCTGGTCCGCATAATATCAAAGCCTGGAAGCCCGGCGAGGGCAGAGTCGCATGCGGCATGTCTGCGGACTTGAACTGATGGAAGAGCACTAAGATGTGGTCGGGGAAGTGAGGAGATCTGCTACGCAAACGTAATCTGAGTAATTTACCAGTTATGAATATTGGTACTGAACAGAATGGACCTGCTCACGGTTTGGAGAGTGCTTACACGAAAAAGATGAAGCTTGACTCGAAATTAGAGCCCCACATGAACAGAATGGAGTCATCTAATCTAATCTGATCTAATCTTCTAGGCTTTTAATCGGCGATATTTCGGCTAAATGGCCAGCCACCAACTACCGTCCCTGCAGATAGACAGCCAACAAGCAACAGATATCCCTGACCCTCTTATTCGGATTAGCATGAAACCGCGAACGTCACGAACGCCGAATCGGTCCCAATCATTACATATAGATCCTTTGGGTGCCTGTGCTTCGATAGATCCAGATAGCAGATAGCAAAGGCACTACGGATTCTCCGATCAGAGCTACAGCAGCAACACACAGCGCGCAACGCACTGAATACCTGCAGTCTGATCAATATTTGGTTAATAGGGTGTTCTCAACAGACTGAAACCTACTGCTGTCATGCGGCACAGCAACAGGGGAGGACGCTATATCACTCTCCTGTTCCCGCGCTGCACCCCGCAAAGCCACAGCATCACGACTCGTATTCCCCTAGCATGGAACAATATCCGACCCCAGCTGCGCTCACGAGTCACGTCTTGGGTTTTAGCCAGAGCGTCACGAAGAGTCGGTTTCTCTTGAACGTTGGCTTCGATGTGCTGAACGAATGTAGCAAGATCATGATGAGGAACGATTGTTGTTCTATTGTGTTCTTGGAATACCAACCAACATGTTCCATGACTGCATCCTGCATTACCGCGCCAGGATTACGGGCCGATATTATAGCGGCATTTTCGTGGTTGACATTCACACAATCGGGGTTTGATTGGGCGGGATGTCAGCATTCTTTCGTCTTAGCCGCTTTAGTCGTCAGCGACCGTCAAAAAGGAACCGAAGATATGCTATGAATGGGCTCCGGCTCCAGGTAAATCCACTCAACAGGTCAGGGTAATGTCCACGTGTGGGGAACGGCACTGAACTACCTGGATCGTACGCCAAGGAACAATAAACTCTGCCTTGCTCAACGCTGTATTAAGTCGTCGTTCGTCTCAGCGACTTCATACCGTACGTATCTCGCCTTTCTACCCAGCTACATCTTCTGACGCCATCAACTGTATATCTTGTTGAATAAACCGCAGAGTAATTAATCTTCGTCTGTAGCCAGCCCAGGTGGATTCGCGCCACTATGGCTGCCTCCAACAGCTCACCCATTCTACGAGGGTCGAGCGAAATAGACGGCAAGTTTGTCCAAGAGGTCTCTCACGCAGAAACAGCCATCAAGCCGGACAGAGGCATGGAGGCACCACCACTGGTGCGAGATCTTACCCCAGAAGGCCGCATTGCTCTGGAAAAGAAGCTGAAGCGCAAAATTGATCTTCGTCTCATGCCAATGGCTATTCTCATGTACATCATGAACTATCTCGACCGCAATAACATCGCCGCAGTACGACTTGCAGGCCTGCAGACCGAGCTAAGACTTACCAGTGTTCAATACCAAACAACTGTCAGCATATTGTTTGTGGGTTACATCCTCATGCAGATTCCGTCAAATCTTCTTCTCAATAAGATTGGTCTTCCCGCCGTCTATCTCCCATCTTGCATGGTTGTCTGGGGCATCGTATCGGGCGCTACAGCCGGATGCCATAACTATGGCGGCCTTCTTGCCATTCGTTTCTTCTTGGGTTTCGTCGAGGCCGCGTACTTTCCTGGTTGTCTCTTTTACCTCAGTTCCTGGTACACGCGCAAGGAACTCGGCTTCCGCACTGCAATCTTGTATTCTGGATCCTTGCTATCGGGGGCCTTTGGCGGTCTCATCACTGCCGGCATCACCGGTAACATGGACGGCACCGCTGGTCTCCGGGCCTGGCGCTGGGTGTTTATCATCGAAGGTGCCATCACCGTCGTCATTGCCTCGGCCGCTTTCTTCATCCTACCCAATTTCCCGCGAACAACCAAGTGGCTCACCGAAGAAGAGCGCCAACTCGCCGTCTGGCGCCTACAGGAAGACATTGGGGAGGATGACTGGGTGTCTAGCTCCGATCAAAGCTTCTTCCACGGACTCAAGCTCGCTGTCCTCGACATCAAGGTCTGGATCCTGATGGTCATGCTCCTTGGCACCGTGTCCTCAGCTTCTGTGACGAATTTCTTCCCAACCGTTGTCGCGACTCTCGGCTACGGTCGTGTGGAAACGCTTCTTCTTACATCGCCTCCTTATGTTCTGGCGGTCATCTGTACATTTGTCAACGCGTGGCATGCCGACCGGACCGGCGAGCGATTCTACCACGTTATTCTACCCGCGTTTGTTGGCATCGCAGCGTTCATCATTGCAGCGGCGACTACCAATACCGCTGCTCGATATCTAAGCATGATGCTCATGTTACCTGGTGTATACACAGGATACGTAGTCCAACTGGCATGGATATCGAACTGTATCCCACGACCGCCAGACAAACGTGCTGCATCACTAGCATTGGTCAACGCAGTTTCGAACGCCAGTAGTATCTATGCGAGTTATATGTATCCACAGCCAATGAGTGGCGAGCGTAAGTTATCCGTCTCGTCTTGGTGGCTCGGAGAAGCAAAGTTAATCATATGCACAGCAATTGACCTTGTAGTTCCAATGAGCGTGGACTGCGCGACGCTATTTTTAGCCGTTTGTATGGCAGTGCTACTGAGATTTATCCTTGTTCGGTTGAATAAGAGATTGGATCGCGGGGAACATGTCGAGGGTGCTATCAATTCTGGTGCAGCTATCCCGGGTGAGGCAGCGAGCAAAGGATTCAGATTCTTGCTGTGATCATGTAGATCGAGGTACCGATTCAATTGCACCCGATTGTGATAGGTATAACCATTGTATATACTTTTGAAAGAGCTGGAAAACTGGACATGGTTAGATAATTGATCTCAATAGCACATCGTTCTGTTCCTTCTCAAGACATGTACAGTTTCAGTGTATAAGAGACGCTGTCGAAATCACAAACAAAACTCACAGTCGACCTCCAATTCCGTCTTTTACTGATGCCTCAGGCAGCAACAAGCTTTGACCCATAAACCTCGAAAGCACTTTACGGCCTCACCCATCGAGCTGATCATCTTTGTCGCAATGTAGTATTACACAGCCACTAGCCTAGCCCACTACATCCCCATATATCTCCCTATCGAGGCAGAATGTACCACCTCTTCAAAGGCCTCTACCTCTACGCAACAAGCAAAGAAGGTTAAGCCACTAAACACCACGTCGCATCCCAACCAACCCGCTAACGTCAACCACACCAGAATACTCAATCCTTCTCCTCGGTCTCGATAACGCCGGCAAAACTACCCTACTCGAACAAATCAAAGCGCACCACTCCAACTCCCTGCATCCCAACCTCAAGACCGTCCCGACGGTCGGTCAGAACGTCGCAACCGTGACACGCCCGGAGCTATACCTCAAGATCTGGGACGTCGGCGGGCAGCACTCGCTGCGCGGGCTATGGCAGAGTTACTATTCTTCGTGCCACGCAATCGTGTTCGTCATCGACAGCACCGATGTCGGCGACGCAGACGTCACGAAGCTGGCCTCGCTAAGTCCCGTCGAGGCGGATAGCGAGGCGGTCGGGAGGCTGGACGAGTGTCGGATGGTACTGGAAGATGTGCTACAGAATGAGGATGCAGAGGGGGTGCCGGTGTTAGTGTTGGCGAACAAGCAGGACCGTGAGGACTGTGTCGAGGTGGTGAGGATTAAGGAGGGGCTGGTGAGGAAGGTGTTTGAGGGGGAGAAGGGGGGCAATGTGAGGGATAGTAGGGTATTGCCATGTAGTGCATTGACGGGCACAGGCGTTCAGGAGGCTGTGGAGTGGTTGTGTAGTAGGGTGAAGTGGAATAAAGAGAGTCGGCCGCCGGTTATGAGGTGAGAAGATCATATAGGGAAGCATGGAGTTTCGGCGTGTCTGGACATGGCCATTCAAATGTAAGCGCGCATATCATAAGGTATTTCTGAATCTAATGACTGATGCTCGGAATGAAGATTATATGCTGAACATGTGACGGACCAAATCGCTCAGGCGTAGAATATATTCACGCTTCAGGCTTCTTGGTGGCCATATCGGTAGCTCTCATTCTTCCAGTAATATTAGGTTCACTTAAGCAAGTATTTTGAACAATATACTGACAACAACAGGAAAACGCGAGTACTAATAAGCGAATTAGATGGGTCGGAGTTGATGAATGACCAGTCGGACAAGTGAACAAGGTAATCACCGCCTTCATGTAACATGTCTGCAGCTTTAGTGTCTGTCTTTGACCGCTACCTGTATGTATGAGCACCTGCTTGGTCAGTGGCTTTAGACACTGGGCAAATGAACCTGGCAAGCAGGCCCTTCTCGGCCGTGCCTAGAACATTGAGAGGCAACAGACGTATAAACAAAGCAATTAAAGGACTAAAGCATATTTCATATATCTGCTGTACTTCCACACCGACGACTTATATCTTATATTTGACGCATTCACGATACCTGCTGTTTCATTGATTTCAACCTTTGTCTAATGTAGCCCACAACACGGAGCGCAGTCCGTGGACCTGCCTAGATTGACGCCATCCTTCTCGAGTATTTGAATAGTGGCAGCCACGTGTACATTCACATATAAAGGTTCCGGTCCGCCACGTCTTCAGGGGTCTCCTACATCGACAGCTGAACTGTGTGTGTAAAGCTTTCGAGATCCAGTGCAAGTTGAATGCAGTGCAGCGCATGAGGTCATCTCGGGAGAGGCGATGGCGATCTGGAGCCTCCTTCAATGCACTCGGCCGAGGCATTCCTGGAATGTCAGCTCTTCATGTTTGAGGCTTTTGGCTCAAGCTCGGCGCGATCGATTGTCTTGATGGCTATCAAATGTTGTGAAATGGTGGCCGAGTCGATAAAACACATAGGGGCGGTAAAGACATATATGGCATGCCTATGAATATCAAACATTACTACTTCGGACCGCTAGTAACACTAGTTGCTGGCGCATTTCCCACAAATGGAAAGACATTCTACATTACAACGGCGCTACCGACGATAGATGCCCTGAAGATTGCTACAGAAGTTTAGTGAGAATTAGAGTTGCGATTCGATGCTTGAGGTGCAAGTATGCCAAGCCAAGATTGGGTGGGTACTGAAGGGGTTCGGCCGTCTGCATTGTGATAATAAACCTCTTCCGACTACGCACGCAACAAGCAATGATGTGTTTCGGAGAAAAACCCCATGTGGGTTGATTACTGCCCTGATCTACCAAACGAATCCACAGCGGATGAATGGCTATATCTGGGAAGCCAGTGGGCCTAAATCGTAGGAAGGTTCTGTGGCTTGCCTGGTATTATGTGGATTTGATTGGCTACAACGCTCCCTACCATGGTTTGCCCGAGAGAAAAGTCTAGATTAAAGCCACGGAAAGGAATCTCCGCGCTGAAATGATAGATTTTTCCGGAAGCCACAAAAACAAGACTCCGAATCGCGGGCACTAACTGACGGCTGACGCGCGCTAATGACTCGATGCTCTACAGCGTTCGTGAAAAGGGATCGGAGATCATTCCGCATTTTCCTTGTGCGCGGAGCAACTTGAGGAGGAATGAAAATAAGTGATCCGGGGGCTGGACAATGCCATGAGAGGGCACACTTGTGAACACGTTAGATAACATGCAATACAAGGTCGTATAGGTTTGAAACAAAGCGCAACAATCAAGAAATGGATGAACAAAAACATGAAGTTTCGAACTCAAGGGTCTGAATGATGGCCCAAGTTTTGAGGCTAGGTCGCCCCGAGGAAGCACGAGCATGTTTCCCGAAAGAGAAGGTCGCGGAGAACGAAGGATTGGTTGTTGATAATTCTTTGACCTGACCAGAATATATTCATCTCAAAGGAAAGTGATAATATCACCAGGATCCTTATAGAAAATGCTGCTAGCAAGATCCGTGGCGACGCGTTCTCCGGATTTCGGCAGAGGCGCCGTGGTATTGCGCGTCTTCAGCTTGATATGTTCGGACCCTGTGAGTTAGCAAGGATGTGCACAAGGTACAGATTTCATGGCGGCGTTTCGTAGGAAAATGCGGTTCAATCCTAGATATACTTGATAGTAGGCAGCAGAAAGCCGCCTGGTTGCCGTTGGCTTGCGGCGGTATATTGGATCGCCCATGTGGCGTGAGCGGGAGCTGAATGATCGTGCTGCTAGAACCCGGCTGCTTCACGATAGTCAACAGTCGGTCACGAAGTGGAGGACTGGAGCTGATGCAGTTTACATGATCGATCAATAGTCAGCTGGATCCTGCCCGAAACCGTTCTGTCGGTCCTGGCGGTGGCTTTTGTCTAGACAAGTTCTCTCCCACCAGCATTCGGCTATTCCGTGGGTATAGACGAGATGTCATCAAACGAACGAGTCTGAAAACAAGCAAGGTACACACGAGTAGCGGATTGGACGCACGATGGTGTCGAGGACTTGTGAGGCAATGAGCGTTGTAAACGGGCGCGGGCGAGAAGCATGTTGGATGTAATGGATGTTGGATGTTGGATGTTGATGATCAATTACTAAATTGGAGCATACTGGGTCTCGGTCTCGCCGGAGACGCTAGTAGCTATCAAGTCTAGCCTCGATATATACACCAATGACAGCTGTACGACGCTGGGCCAGATCTGGCTTGGCCATGCACACTTTGCCGACGCTGGGCCCTCTCGCTGCATCAGCATCAGCATCAGCACAACAATCCTATGGCGATCGACATGCCTGTCTCCAAGACGCGTGGTATCCATGTCTCACTTGAGCCAAGCAAAATCCACTGTCTGAAGTCAGGAGTATACCTGCAACTTTCCTCGGTAGGCTTGCCACTACCCGCAGGCACGTCCGCAATGGCTGCTTTGGTGGACCGGGCCATTCTATATGAATGTCCATCGTGTCCAGCTGGGTCTCGATGAGGTGGCGGAGGATGCTCTCTGACTTCATCTTGGATCTTCAAGAAGAGGAGCGTACAAGTAATACGATCATTGCTCCGTCCAATCGTTCAATGCACGCCACTTCGAATCTGACAAGCCACCCCACAGCCGTGGACAGTACGTCCCTTGTGTACTACGACTATCTGAAAAATCTGATTCCTTCTTCGGAGTCTGAAGTGATTATCAAGAAGGAGAAGAGTCACGAATGTCCTGTTTGCCACAAGTCTTTTACACGGAAGGCCATATACCTCGACCACTATCGCAGCCAACACTCCGATGAACGCATTCTTTGCAGTATCTGCAGCAAACCATTTAAGCGACAGAACGACCGCCGAAGGCACGAAAAACTGCATTCCGACGAACGCGCTTTCCGATGTCAAGGAGAGAATGAGAATGCGCATCTTGGTTGTGGCAAGCGCTTTGCTCGCCTGCACTCGCTAAGAGAGCACCAACGGCGAAAACCCGAAACATCTTGCTATGAGCTCATTTCGAAGATACAATCAAGGCGGTCGTCTGCAACTACATCGATTCCATCAGAACCTGATTCGTTAAGCGAAGATGACGGGGACGTCGACGAGGAAGATTTGGTCATGCAGAGTATCGAACCAATCGAAATCATTGATTCGCCCACCGAATACGATATGGAGTATATTGAAGACACGAAACCTGTCACATCGACGCCACCAGTACCTCATATCTCCATCCAATCCGCTCACATATCATGGCCCTCTGTAATAGAGGCCAAGATTCGGCAACAGGCAGGACGTGCTCTCGCCGCTACCCACCACGAGCAGGTCCAACGGAACGTCGACGTCAAGAATTCAGTACCATCGCCATCTAATGGATCGGCATACCACTGCTGGCTATGTCCCAGTAGGTATACGCGGAAAGAGTCGTTCGAATTTCACCTACAGCATCACTTCCACGAATTGGAACAACGGCCGTATCACTGCTCCCAGTGTGGAGGGGATTTCTCTCTCATCGGCCATCTCAATACTCATATGTCAAACTGTACAGCTGCATTTGGCTTATTCCGGTGTAATTACGGCTGTGGTCGTGCCTTTCCATCGAAAGAGGACATGATTCAACATTGTAACGCTCCAGATGATACTGGATGCTTCGAGAAAGTCGGAAGATATGAACAGCATGTGAAGGCAATAATTCTAAATCGCTTGGCACAGCTCAAGGTGTAACAAATGAAGCACACCCAGAGAGCTATTAGACATCATTGATTAGCGCATTTTAGACGGGGTTTGGGCATACACATTATGAAGTCACGAGTTTACGAATAGCTGTTAGATACAAACACAATGGCAAAATTAAAAACCAACTATAATCATTTAACTAGCCCCTTTGACCGTATTAGTCTTGCATTGATGCCAGGTCATGGCCAAATGTATACATTTCGAATGATTCGACATAGTTCAAGGGGATTGATTCGTGCTGTCGATAATCCTATCGTAAGACATAATCTCACATCACATAAGCGGTTTTCACATTGTCATGATCGACCGGTGAACGATAAACGCCAGTCACGGCTCGATCTTGGCATTACTTATATCTCTGGGTTGTCAAATCCTGAGATTCCTTCAGTCTAATACCTTTCGCTAATATGTGCTCTAGACATCGCGGCACAGAAACCTTAATTTCGGCAAACTATGAATACACATGTCACAGGACTTGTTGGGGATTGACATGTAAACGCACATACCGGATTCGGAAAGGTGGTCCTATTGTGGCATTGGGGCGAAAAGGGAGGCAAGAGTGCTCATTCGGAGCTAATCAGCCCGAACTGGCTACCTTTCACCCTGAGCCGAGCCCCGAAGATCCGGAGAACAACCACCCAAAGTCGTTTTGCATATATAACCCGCCCTCGACCTCGGGATACCTACAAACTCTGACCACAGTGCGGATCATGATCATCGCCGCAATGCAAGGCTACGCTATCCGTTAAGAAAAAGGTTTCTTCCACGAGTAAGCTGTGCGCCCGCTCAGACAGGCTGCGTGCAACATTCACCGAGATGTTCTACCCACCGGACGCACGCGTCCGACATTGCCAGGCGCGCGTGGCCCAGGAAGCGTTCTTGATGAGCCTTAGATGAACGGACGAAAGGCATCTCTGCCTCGTGGCACAAGAAAGTCGTTGCGTAATATACTTGCAACCTGTACGCTTCTACACGTGGCTATCTGCTTGTAACACTGCCATGCAAGCTTATATTGCACTCCACTATAGGTGGTATTGTGGGGTACAGTATATGAGTTTATATATGACTTGACAGTAGCGATTTCTTTCTTTTCCGTATCGCTGGGTCGTTTTCTTCTTTTCCCGTCTTCAGGTGAAACTTGTCTCATCAGCAGATATGAGGTCGTCGACGCTTTTCGTTGCAGCCGTCATGGCTCTCGAGTCTCTGGCCGCGCCGGGCGGGTCTCTTGAGAAGCGTGCCCCTGTTGTGTATCTGGCGGGAGACTCGACTATGGCGGAGAATGGCGGTGGTAGCGGCACTCAAGGCTGGGGCCATTACTTACCCTACTCGCTCTCCATATCTGTTGTAAACAGTGCTATTGGCGGTCGGTCTGCGCGTAGCTACACCGTTGAGAGTCGCTTCCAGGCCATTGCCGACAAGGTCAAGTCCGGTGACATTGTCATTATCGGTGCGTATACTATCCGTTCCAGCCATTCAATTCCATTCCTTCATCACTGCGATCAACGACTGTCCACAAATGGGTTGAGGGCATCACTTGTTTTCGCCAATCATCTCGTCTCCAAGTCCTCTACCTCCCTAACCCTACCCACCAGAATTTGGCCACAACGACGGCGGCTCCCTCACCCCAACCGACAACGGCCGCACCGACTGCCCGGGCGCCGGCTCGGAAACATGCACCTCGACCTACAACGGCGCAACCGTCACCGTGCTGACATATCCCGCATACCTCCAGAACGCCGCCAAACTACTCATCTCCAAAGGCGCCAAGGTAATCATCTCGTCTCCCACGCCCAACAACCCCTGGGAAAGTGGCAGCTTCTCCTACAGCGCGAGCCGCTTCACAACATACTCCAAAGCCGCCGCATCGGCGACCAAGAGCAGCTTTGTCGATCACGGCCAGTACACGGCGAATATCTGGCAGAGTCAGGGGAAGAGTGTGGTCGATGCGTTTTTCCCGAACGATCATACTCATACGAGTGGACCGGGGGCGGATACGGTTGCAAAGGCGTTTGTGAAAGGGGTTGCGTGTGTAGGAAGTGCGAATCCATTAGCAGCATATGTGAAGAATTCGACGGCGAGTATTCCGGGGTCGTGTATTTGATATGAATCAAACAATGGACGCCGATTTGTATATATGAGAATTGCAATTCCGAATAAACAATCTATGTTTACAGAACTATCATCTCTTAGCCTGGCGTTGTGGAGTAATTAATCATACATATGTTGAGTAGCGTTGTGCTTGGTAGGTGAGGATTTTGCATCAGTTTAGAAGACAGATGAGACGGTACCAAAGCCCGATGAAAATTTCTGCAAAAGTAATAAATGATAGTTACAAGAAGATAAAAAATTCACCACTGTCGTTCGCCAGGAATCTGACCCCCCCCCTTTCTTTTCTTGCGCCCCCATCTCGAACCCTACCATCTTGAAACCTGACAGTCTCATCGTACCCAATCCTTCTGTTATTCTCCACTCTAACAAGCTGACATCGACTCCTTGTAGATGCAAGCATCACTCGGCCCGTCACTGACCTCCGTCGGCTCATTGCCGGGTGTCGTGCCTTTGTACTCCACGCACACTTTCTTGACACTGCTGACGCAAGTATTTGCGTCGATGGTAGATGTGTCGCCAAAGTTGCTGTTGATGCCGGTGAGCACCTTGCCCGACGTTGCAGAGACATTCTTCAATACGACATGGCGCTCGGCGGACTTCTTGCAGTTGCCACAGCTGCGGTACAGCTTTCCAAAGTCCACGGCCGTGAAGCCGTCGATGGTGACGGTACCGGCGCCATTGTGCTGGATCACCTTGTCCGAGGCTCCGGTTGCGCCGCCGCCGGTGATGGTAGCGTTGCCGTCGCCTTTGAGGGAAAGGGCATCTGTAGACACGGGTGAGTATATAGCTTGGCACGGAAGGATGATGGGAGAGGAGATAGTATGGTAAGGGGGAGAGGGAGGTGTACCTTCACACACGGCCGCCCACCAAACGTTCTCGATAGTGCAGCTGCCCTCGCAGTGCACGCCCTCAATCTGATCGCTGCCGATGATGGCATTCTTGAGTGTGGCCCCGTCGGCGAGGATGAAGACAGCGTCGGAGTCGTCGCCTTCGTCCTGGCCAGTGCAGGTCACGCCGCGGCCATATGTCTTCAGGCCACCATCAAACGTGCCCGAGATCTCCTTAGCCGCATCGTAGGTGACGCTGCCCTTGGAGGCAGGGATGGGGAAGGATGCGCGCTTCTGAAAGACAGAGTGGGTGTTTGCAGTGATGCCGGCTTTGCCAGAAGAGGGGATGGCAAGCACAATGGCAGAAAGGGAGAGAATGAGAGTGGCGAGTCTGGAGTTCATGATGGCTATGTTGGATATAAGATAAGACTTAATGCTTCCTCTGAGTTGAAATGTGAAGTGAAGGATTGGTCAGACCGCTAGGGTACAATAATGAATGAATTGAAGACGAAACTCAATTGAAATGTAGAAAGAGTGTGATGGTTGCTGAGTAGAGAAAAGCGAATGTCACGAAGATCAGAAGCTCCTTTATACTTCGCGATCCTCAGTATGCCACATCATCTCCTTTGTTCCACAAACATGACTTAATCAACAAAAGTGGTCCTTAAACAAAGTAAAAAGATGACGGAGATTCCATGTAGCAGCCACATGGGATGCAAGGAGCCGCACTCCACGGCTGTCTGCAGGCGTCGCAATATCCAAGGCAATAAGGATCAGAGCAGATTCCATCTGTTACCAAGTTAGATGAATGTGGCGTAACAATGAAAACTGGGCTAATCTTTTCACGGCGGAGATATCGCATATATTCGGAAATTCCAGACTCGTGAATCCACTCGAACTAGATTGGTAGAGAGACTCATGACTGTCCATAAGGCTCCATCTGACAGACATCAAAGCAAAGACCGACGACAGTGGCGGAGACAAGAGGTTTTGCCAAGACCGGTAATGCTTCTGCATCAAGGAATTTACCGGAGACACATGAAACAGTCTGGGACCACAACTTCCAAGCCAGATCAATCTATACGAGAACGCCAGCAGCGGCACTGCAGTGGGAACACGATTCGAACAACAGCCGTAGGCAAGAGACTTAGTCCTAAATTTTCCTTGGGTCGAATTGTGAGGTGTACGCACATAGCGACGCAGGATATATTGTCGGACATGCACACTGGCAAGAGTCGTGGAGATGCGACGATAGTGACTGACCAACACGACAACAAGGGCACGTCTTGCAGTGACAAGTGATACCACGAAATCCAGATTCGTGGCCATACGGTGTCTTCACCCCGCAGGTGCAGGTTATTCTTGCTATATTCGATCATAGGCATGTAGCTACAAACAGCTCGGGTGTATCTGTCATAGTTGTAGTGCTTAGTAGTCATCGGGCATTGAATGTTCGAATAAAGCAATATCGATTAGAAGAACCTATGCGTAATGAGCGATCAGAAGTCTGCGCACATGTGTCAGACATAATCAAATAGAGTCGGCAGTGGAGTCGACACTCAAGTCCCGATTCGCGACGGCTAGTGCTCAAATTGTGGGGAGAGTGATACTGGACTCAGATATGTCGTGAGGAGTGGATTCTACGATACAACCACGTACCTCTGGTGCCGGTGCCTTGTGCATTGTGACTCGTGAGTAGAGGATCTGAGTCGCAAAAGCAGAGAACAGTACTTCTACACCAACAACTCGACAACTGTACCTACGCAAGCTATCACGATTGGTGGGATCTTGCGCCCCACGAACCAGGTGCCTGGACCAAGGAATACAATCCCTGATAGGTGCACCTGAAGGGGGTTCCTGGGGGACTAACGATTCATTGAGCTTTGATACTACTTTCTGTAAAGCAGTTCCCACTATCAGAGTGGTGTTCTTAGCTCTGATGATAAGTCACCTCAGTGCCTAGGGGCTGGTCGTGCTTTCAACAGGCACCTGCATGATTGTGTTACCTAATCCGTCAGCTGAGAGGTACGAGGCTCTGTGCATGGACCCCGTTCATTTGTTTCCACTGCGGTCCAAAATTCCCTGTACGTAGGGCTCGGAGAAGCTGCTTCGTCGAGGAGTAGCCGAAACGTGGAATGAGTAGTCATTGGTACCGGAGACATTCAGAGGTACGGTGAAACTTGGAAGTACGTACTTCTCCGGCTTATTTACTTATTCAGATCATAACGCGATAACGATGAGTCGCTCTGCAATGATAGTGGTCGCAGCGCTTGCTTCCACGAGGAAGACTCCAGTAAATCAGTATAAATAGACACAAATATCAAGGTCCAGGCCTCAGTAGCCATCTCCCGGTTTCCACTTCCGACCGGAGTCTAAAGCTCTGGCTTGTGGGTCTTGACCTCTGGTCTTCGCTTCGGCAACTTGTGCCCATACAACTCTGGAGGCCTCCTTGATCTTTCTTTCAAGCTGGTCCTTTACTCCGATTGCCGGTTTGCTCATCTCATCTTTCGATTCTTCAAACTCTTTGGTCCAGGAGCTCAGAGATATCTGCATCAGCCGCATATCATTCCAACGATCGGTGAAATTCTTATATGCTTCATCACCACCAAAGCACACGCCGTAGCCGTCACAGTAACATTTGTCCATGGCCTGACACACTACGGGAGTGTATTCCGTGAATATGTAGTGCCAGAGATATTCCCAAACTCTCCCAGACACCAGATCGTGAAGTGGTGTATTGATGATCCATTGTCGGTAAGCTTCGAGCCTCTCGATGGGAACCTTCAAGACAGCCTCCTTGGACAGAGCGAACTGTGCACAGCATGGTGTCGCTATAGTCTCAGGAACGTCTCTGTTTGGGAATATTTGCTTGAAAGCTAGTGCAAGTTCGCGTTCTTCGGGCTTCGAGATGTCTGTACGATTCGATGGGTCATAGGGATGCATCCAGTCAGGACAACCTGTGGAGGCAACTTAGACGTGTCTTCAGCAATCAAGATGTAATATCAACGCACCTGGATCCCAATGACAGCGCATGTTGAAGTAACCCTGACGCTTTACGTGTGGTGCACTGAGAGCACGGAGCATTTGAGCTGCGTCGGAAGCGAAGAGATCATTGTTATGCCATGCAATCTTGTGTGCATGCATGAATGCCATGACATCCGGTAGATTGTCATAGTTGTCGATCAGGTATGTCAGATAGACCATACCCTCGTGGCCCTTGTTCATGGGAACTGTAAATTCTGCAGTTGGGTCATCGACTTTGTATATCACACTCTTGACATCTGGAACGTCTTTCTCCAGCCAGCTTGTGTCTTCGTCCTTTGTACTTGCTATGACAACGACTTTGGATAGGTTGTCTGGTGGTAGGTTGCTTGGTGGTGCTGGTATACCAGATATGCCTCCTGTAAGCGGGCCATTGGCATTAATAGGAGTCGCAAGAAAGATACGCGTCTGGAAAAGGACGAGGAATATAAAGACAAAGACGACGACAATGACAGGCCGTCTAGATGAGATCATTGCAGATTGGGCAGGATTATCCCGCAGTGTGTAATTATGTAAAAAGACACGGACGCGTTGTTTTCTGAGTTCTCTGGGGATAATGAAACTTGGTGGTCGGGGCTTTCACCGGGAGTTGGTGGGGAAGAGGGAAGAGAAGAGGGAAGAGCCGCAGGAGTCCAGACTGCACGGGCGGACGAACGACGCGCGCTTCGGATCGCCAGCCCCAGCTGGTTGGTTCTAGCGGTCTATTAATTATAGTTTAGGGATCCCTCCATCTTTAAGCAACGAGAAGGATGACTTGGCTGCTAGGCGTCTCTCTGTTGTGCATACGACAAACAAACTCCCCACTGCCATGGTGCTTGTTCAAGAGCTCAGACATGAACACGAACCACCTACTGGGTGAGCAAGGAGAGGAAAAGCTATTTCATGCCTGATTGCCACATCGTCCAATCTTCCATCACTGTCAAGTGCCATCTCACTCTCATTGATCATCAGCAATCTCACCTAAGGCTGCGCATTTGACCTGGATCCTTTTTCCAATTCCCTTCTTTTGCACTCTGCGATGGAAGAGCAGATACACGACTCGTCATCACGCGCGCCTGCTCGATGATCCCTCGTCTTGAAGCCTCAGGCAAACAACTACAAGCAACTGAAACGTCTGTCCGGGAAGAGATTCCTTCGTCCAGGGATTCCAAACAGCGGAAAATGTCAGAAATCATGCCTTTTACAGAATTTGCCAGTCTGTACCAAGGTACGTTTGAGCCCCATGGTGGACAATGGCTATGGAATTATGGCTCTCCGATACTGATCGTCGACTCGCACAGCGGTGGCTGTGTTGATCTTATGAAAAGTGGAAACATTACCCTAATTTGCCTTCAGGCGTTCGCCGTTTTTTTTGGCTCGGTCCCTCATCCTTTGTGACAACACAAGCAGTATTCGAGCAGCGAGTCTTTGAACGTCTCGATCTGATGACACTTGGCTTGAGGCTTCAACACGCTCGTGGCTGTGTCTCTATCTATACTGTGATCGGCTCGCATAACACTGTCCTGGCTGCGCAGAGCAGTAGGGGTCATATGCTAACATATGTCACACCCATTTCAGCCCCAGTCTCGACCACTCATAGTCTAGAGCCTCAACCGTTTGAGTTATAGTATCACTAACTAACAGCCCTCGCGCTCTCTGAGTGGCTGAAATAGACTATGATGCTAGTCTCCGTAGGTCCTCCAAATATGTTTCAAAGCATACAAGCTGGGCATAGAAGGGGGCCAGAAAAGCAATACCAGACTCCCGTCATCCAACATTCCCTTTTATCTCGATTTGCCCCTTCTTCCTCCGCATCACAGCGACATATCAACCAAGCCAATGTTGTTCTGATACAGCAACAGTGGTCACGCCGTAACCACAAGCAATACCAAATTCTCGACCATCCGTCGCTTCCAATCACTTTGCGTCGTTCTTTCCTCTACTGCGATTCTTCATGATCACGATGTATTCGTCACATCTCCCACGGATTTTTGTTCTCTCCCTAACGATCTATGGCGTAGTCTATGGGCAAACATGCTATCGTCCGGATGGTAGTGAGTCTGGAGACACGCCCTGTCAGTCAGGCGACGGCTTGACAGTATTTTGTTGCCCATCTGGCTCAACATGTGTTGCCGACCCAGGACCGATCTGTCTAATGTCAAACGGAGGGTACCTCCGTGGTAGCTGTACGGCGCAAGACTGGACCACTGACGATTCTACTGCGTGCCCGAAGTTCTGCTTAGGTGCGTACCAAGAAAGGACCCATTACCAACAACCTACATGCTAATACACACGCAGCGAAAGATTCAAACCAAGAGGTTGAACGATGTGGATCTTCCAACAACTTCTGCTGTGGTTACGACTCGGACCAGAACCTCTGCGACTGTAATCCCAGAAACAATACGTTCGCTCTCGATTCATACGCACCGATCCAAATCGTCAGCTCGATGACCTTGCATCCAAGTTTCACCTCAGAAGCCCCCTCACAGTCATCGACTCTACCGCCCTCATCAACACCCACTGCAGCCAGCGAAACACCCACCGCAGGGAGCGAAACACCCGGTGCACAAACGACTGGCTCCAGTGCACCTACAGGATCGCCAACACCCGAAGCGTCTGCGTCTTCTGGCCTGAGCACAGGCGCCAAAGTCGGGCTGGGCGTCGGCATTCCGATAGGCGTCGCTTTCATTGCTGTACTCGGCTGGCTTGCCTGGAGACAGCGCAAGAAGACCCACAGCGCACCAATCAGTGAGCTCCAGGGTCAAACCCAACAACCGCAATTCTCTCCGTATCCGGTGGAGCAGAAGCCCGAGTGGATGCAACACCAGGGCGCGTATGGCCAAAACAACTCCTATGCGAAGACAGCGCCGGTGGAGGTAGATGGAAGTTCCGCGCCGCTGCCGTATGGTGCTCAGGGACCGCCGGCGCCGGTGCATGAGATGCCCACGCAGCAGAGGTGAAGAGAGGGACACAACTTTATTGATGTTATAATTAGCGAACATTGCTGTAAAGTTGAACTGGCAAGCCTTTAAGCTATCCTTTCGGCTAAAAGGAACCTTTCTTAGCGTCTTTTGACAGAACTGCCATTGCAGACTTCTCTTTCCTCAATATACCAATCTCACGATACGAAATATGCCGACTGATTTCGTCGACATTGATGTTCTACTTAGCCCTGACAAGTGTTCTCCGGGCGTGTGGCCACGCTCACACTGATTAGTGCTCACATATTGATTATAGTCGATCTCGCCATATGTTTCTTCGTGCCAGTGCCCAACACCTGCGAAGGATGAAGACGCAGCGACTATCAACGAGAAAGCAAATTCAAACATAACCTCTCCCCTAATCATTGCAACCTGTCCACATGTCATATCCTCTCCCAGATAAAAAAACCTCTCTCCATAGTAACGCACTACAACAAACAGCATAGCGAGCTAGCACACTTCAAGCACGGTACATCATCTCTCATAGAAATACAGCTCTGGAACGGCTATACTCTTTAGTCTATAACACTTGATTGACACACACGCGTCTTAGTTGAATTTCCCCGTTTTCAAGACCCTATCAGTTTCTGTAGATAGATGTGCGTGGACCTAGAGATGCTCGAGGAGGTTTCTCGGAGAGCCCGCAGGTGGTCACTATTATATCTCCTTGGGCGGAGAAGGATTTTATTAATCTTGAAAGCATAGAAAGTCGATAGCTAGAAGAGCTTCAAGCTATTTATTATACTAATACATATAAATATTATAACGACTAGACGGATTCTAGTTGATATAGTAAGTAAGTATATACTAGAAGAATGGACTCTTAGAGTGTGTTCACTTCGCTGACTTGAGGTGCAAGTGGCTACGTGACTATTATGCACGTGCATAGTTCAAATCAGCCGCGAAAAAAAATGGAAAAGGAAATGCCAAACAGCGGAATTGAACCGCTGATCTTATCATCTCGTGGTAGTACAAGTGATACGCGTTACCACTGCGCCAGTCTGGCTTTAATTGACAAGATTTGAATTAGATTAAATATACAGTTATGTCAAGCTTGTGATATAAGATTGGAAGAAGACTGCAGAAAGAGTCCTAGCTGGGTATGGTGACTATGGTGACGTAGCGGCCTAGACTACCTAATTGGGACTAGCAGCTGGCCTAGCCGACCCCACTTCTCCTAGTCTCTATTTTATTCCTACGGGTTCTCATAAAAAGATACTAGTCCCCGCTAGCGTCCTCACCAAAACCACGACTAAAAAACCACCTTTTCCCTCATAATAAATTAACCACGCCCTTAATCAAAAATCTGTTCCGATAAATCGTGCTCCTAGCTACGCCGAGTAATTCTATATACTTTTTATAACTTGTAGGCGCGGCGTCGCAGACGAGTTCCAGTTACAAGCCTCTGGTGTCGCGTTTAGTAGCAGCTTGAAAATTCGCACGTCTTAGCCGTGGATTTTCCGGCGTGCCTTAGTGCCTTAGTGCCTTAAATTAAGACTGCACGCAGTCTGCCGGCCGCAGGCCACCCTAGTCTTTCATATATACTTCTACATCCGATCGATGAGCTCACAACTCTAATTATCTAATCTGCAAGAACCATGAAACCGGCACTGCTTGACGTCAAAGTGGAGCATACAACAAGCACAGGAAAACAATGCATTACGCGAGCCTCCGGCTTGTATTCTCTGCTATTAAGCACGATCATCTCACGAGTGAAGAATTCATCGACGTGCTATTTGAAACAGCAGACAAGGGTGGTGATTCAACATACACCGACGACGCGGGCAACTTGATTCTAAAGGTCGCCCAGGAGTCAGAGGATGAGGGGAGAAAGCGGGATAACGATGTACTTGCAATGAACTTTGCGCGAGAACGCTGCACTCGCGAAAGAAGGAGGTGAGACAGCAACAGACATAGACTATTCTGGTTAGGCGGGCGAACAGCTTCAAAATGGCAACTCCTTCGCGCCACATAGCGTCGATCCGGCTCCCACAAGTTCTATACACGTTAGTTACGATCGACACGTCCAAGACACAAGTCTGTATTAGCTACGATCGATAAATGAAAGGCTGGCTGAAAGTTCGACTATTGTCGGCAATCACAACAACAATGACTTCATTACGACGGCAAAGACTATCCTCAGGACAAAACTTTATATCGTTAGCACAGTTGTACCAAGTACTTAATGGAAGGCAGTCTCGCCCCGTAGAAGAGAAGTTTCAACCACGATTTCTACTGAAACGTTGATCAGAACCTCATCCTCCAGATTCTTTCACAATGCAATACCAATCTGTTCTCACGCTCGTCCTCGCTCTTGCATCGCTGGGCGCCGCCCAAGGTGCTATCTGCCCAGATAACCGTGTTCCTCAATGTTGTGCCACTACGATAGTGGATGTCTTGGGAGTCGTAGACCTCGAATGCCAGCAACGTAAGTGGAAACTTCTCAATCTGCATCTGCTGCCTTGCTAAAGTAGTTCAGCACCTGCAACACCGACTAGTGCTGCTGATCTGCAGAGCATGTGTGTCATGAGCGGAAGAAGAGCGAGATGCTGTGCTGTACCTGTTGTAAGTTTCGATATCACAAATTTCGCACTCTCATATAGATAGAAGCTGACCTGACTCTTTTCAGGCGGGGCAAAGTTTGGTTTGCGCAGACCCTTGAGCTCAAGCGTAATAGAACAGTTATACTCTGGGCGGGACATTGTAATTTAGAACAATAGAAAATATTCATTGAATGCGCTTCACACAAGATCAGGGAGATCATGTAAAACTTATCATTCTTTGCAGAACAGGTGGCGGTTGGATCGTTGAACCTTGATAATATTGCATACAATGCGCCATGAGTACTACGCCACACACTGCCATGAATATCTCATGATATCATGATGCTAGAAGAGTTTATTTTCTCTTGTCTCATGTGAGAAGAGCAGGATATGCACCATATACTTTGTTTCGAGCTCCAGCCAATGAGCTTCATTCTGCATAGTAGCCACCCCAACTAATTGGTGGACGGTCACGAGTCTGGGAATCAGATTTTCCGTATCCCCAGGTTTCTCCACATCTGAACTGATCATGTAGCCTCGAATATATTGACCTATGTAATGGCCTGCATAGGTTTTTGAACCATGGAGACGATACTACAGGTCCTTTGTGGGGTATCGGTGGATCCATGACCAGATGGCTGTACTTAGCAGATGATGGCACCCGTTTTAAATGTTCTAGTGGCTTTGCATTTAATATAATGAGGTACAGCGCCGGGAAGAAAGGGCCGTGGAGGACACCTTTTTCCCGCAATGCAGTTGCTTTGGTCGCAAACGTTGCATTGTGCGCTGTTATAGCTGGCGAAATTCCTAAATCTTTGCATGCTATTTGCCCAGATCGAAGAGTTACACCCGCATCAAATCCAACGTGAACTCCAGCATTGACAAGATGAAGTATTCAACCTTCGTGCTACTCGCGACAGCAGCTTGCGGTGCATTGGCAGCACCAACGACGCCTGTACCATCAAAGACTCTCGAGAAGAGAGCAGACTACTGCGGACAATGGGACTCCAAGGTAACAGGGACCTATACGATATACAATGTAAGAGGATGATGAATCAACATTGTGTCGAAGCTAATGTTTTCAAGAACCTCTGGGGCATGAGCGCAGCAACCTCTGGCTCACAGTGTACTGGCGTCGACAGTCTGAGCGGTTCTACAGTCGCTTGGCATACAAAGTGGTCGTGGGCTGGAGGTCCTTACAGCGTCAAATCATATGCCAACGCTGTGGTCAAAATGACAGCTACTCAACTATCAAAGTTGACTTCGTTGGCCACCACATGGAAGTACTCGTACAGCGGTTCCTCACTCATTGCCAACGTAGCGTATGATCTGTTCACCAGTAGCTCGACTGGTGGCTCTGCAGAGTACGAGGTCATGATCTGGCTGAATGCTCTGGGTGGTGCTGGCCCAATCTCGTCGACTGGAACTAATATCGCTACACCCAGCGTTGCCGGTAAAAGCTGGAAGCTCTACTACGGCCTGAACGGGTCAATGAAGGTGTATAGTTTCGTGGCGAGCAGCGCCATTACAAGCTTTTCAGGCGATCTTATGGACTTTATCAAGTATCTGGAAAGCAGCCAGGGTCTTCCAAGCAGCCAGTATCTCCAGAGCATCGGTGCCGGAACTGAGCCTTTCACGTATGTTCACATTTTGTATCATTCATTGTAGCTCGACTAATACGATCTGCAGAGGGTCCAACGGCGTCTTGAGTACAACAGCGTATAGCGTTGTGGTGAAATGAATGGAATTTTTAGTCAAAAGCCCTGTCCAATCGTCGAAGGAGTAGCCTTTTAGTAGTATTAGTATGGTGTGTTTGTGCATTAAGCGATGTATACTTACACACTTCTATAGTTTCTCACATCCAAATCTAAAGAAATGATCAATAAGAACTTGCCTGATAGCCTTGATACAGGAAGACAGATTGACCGAAAAGTGAAGTCTCTTGAAGAATGAATACATTAGACTCAGTTCATTGTACCCTAATCACGTAGGGGGACTTTTCGGGGGAGTAACCTTCATTTTGATCCACGAGGAATGCACCAATAGCAACCATATGAGTCCGTATATATATGTTTCCATCTAGATCGCATCTATTTTTGTATTTTGTCGTACTGGAATAGGCCCTTGCGACCGCGCATTTGTCCAAAAACGTCGTCAGATTCTATGCAAGATCTGTCCAAATAGGACCATGGTTTAACACTAGTTCCGGAGCGGTATTATCAGAAGAAGCTTGTCTGAAGATTTTCCTGCTTCCACAAGTCTTCTAGACGCTATCACTAGCTATATTCGGTAATGTGTATGTCGTAGTAAGCAAGGCTGTCCAGTTTAGTCTCCATAATTTTCAGCGACTTGAGCTGTTGTGGGCTGCTGTGACTAAGCACCTTATCCTTACGTGGCGGCTCTCAAGAAGACTTAGTGACCCTGCGAGACTGTAATTTTGGAACTGATGTCAGCTTTGAAGTGATCCCCTCGTCGAGGTCAGCTTGTCTTCCAGATTACTGCGAGAACGAAGAAAAGCGGACGTAATGCGCGAGACGGGGCCGTATCTTGCCAGTCGTTTGTGATTTATCGGTGATAGGAAGTCATTGCCCGGCTGGGTCACTCCAGTATCTCACGTTAAGACCGGTGACTTTTCAGACCGTCGGGTGAGCCGGAAGTGCAGATGGAAACGAATATTATATCTGGTCAACAGGTGGTTAGTGGGAAATGAGAGTGGGTGGTTGCCAAGTGTTGTGCTTTTCCGTAGTCTTCTCGTCACACTAAGGCGAGTGGAGCTGTTTAAAGCGGATATGAACATTAGTGCGTGATGTCGTCACTGGTAGGCCGTATAAGCGTTGAAAGAAGAAAGTGTGTGTTGGTGGAAAGGAATGGCGAAGAAGCATGCGAGTGGAAGTTCACGGATTCGCTGTGCTTATGCGATCATTGTTCAGTAGCTGGATGCCAGTCCTGTTAAGGTTTAGTACATCTCACTAGCGGCTCGGCCCAATCTCAACACCTCATGGCTTCTATCTACATCTATTTTTGCATATTGGTAAATATCCTGCGTATATTGAACGAAGCGGTGTGAAAGTCAGAGTATCACAAAAGCCTTACCAATCCTTCCGCTACTCAAGATACCTGTTTATCAATAGTACTACATTGGAGTAGTGATCATACTATGTCAGGACTACAGAAGCTGCTGGAATCGCCAACGCAGGTATCTCTTCGAGGTCGAAATGGCTTATATCATCAGGCTCCTCTGCCTATCTCCCAAAGAAGATGATGACTTGATGGGTAGTAAGCAAGACCGTAAAGAGCCCGGGGAAATAGCAGGCTACGAAGCATTAGCTTGCCAAGTTCTAGAGAATATACTTCATGTTCGGAAACGGTCGAATATAGGAGCGCCTAATGACAATTGTCATCTTAAACAACAACTGCGGACCTAATAGAGCGATCTGGACCAGACCTGCATACTCGTTATCGGCAACGCCGTGATGCAGATACACAGGAAACTTATGACATACAATCGGGAAGCAAGTCGTAGCGGAGCCGAAGTATCTGGACCATTCCGAGCATTTTATGACACCTTAGTTGGACTCAAGATTCTGACCTCACCCCAGTTACCATAGCATTACAGACTCATCATCTGAATCCTATGTCTCGTGATATATCGTAAGCAGAGTATCGGCATTCATCTCATTCCTAGTATAAAGAGAGGTTGTCGATCGCTATCAATGATCTCACTAACACTAACATATCAATATCACATCCATTCAATATTCCAAACGCAATACCGATACAGCCCTTCATCCCCGGGTCTCCACTCGATTGACGATACCGTCAAAACGAAGCAGACGCAGCATTCACGTAGTCTTTCAACTGGCCCCGACAGCCGCGAAGATACCGCCCACGAGGGTCTTGTCGAAGATCACCAGTCTCTCACGAAAGCCAACATTCAAACCAGCAACAGAGAGACTAGAGAGTCTGACCAGCAATTAGTTGCATCCCAACACTTCAGAACCCACCAGAATACTCGTGAACCAACGCGAACTCCGTCTCAAAACCAGTCCGAAGAAAAAGGGAAGACAAGTCCTGTGAACACCATTTATCAGAGCACCGAAACTTCGCGCCATACCGGAAAGCAAAATACCAGGAGCAGCATGCCTCAATCATCCTCTTCTTCAGGTTCCTCGGGTAGTTCTTCGTCGAGCCAATACCCGCTACCATATGCTCCATTTCCTTTCCCTATTCCTCCAGGCCAGGGGCAAGGACAACAGGGTGGACAAGGACGCTAGTCTTCTTCCCAGACTCTGTATGTCACGAAATATGTAGGATTATATGGTGTCCATCAATTGGAACACTTTCATGATGCGATAAAAGAATGTTAAAGCATGAATAAGTATTAGAAAGATGCTTGGGCCCACGTCTGTGTATGACTACCGATGAAAAAGAGATGCGTCGATAGGCTCTTATAGTCCTGTCTCATTTTATTACTGTACATTAGATACACTCATTTATAGATAGACTTCCCTTGATATATCTAGTTTGTTAGACAGCTATATCAATACAGCCCACCAGAGCGATGTGACCGATACCTATGACACGATTCTGCTTTTTCTGGTTTTAACCACTTGCCATGAGTCATGGAATACAAAGTTAAATCCTTTCGAACGCCATATACTATTGATACACACGCAAGCTGCTTATATGCTGGGGATACAACTAATAACACATGTCAGTCTAAATTAAGTCTTATTCTCCAAAACTCCATTCTGCTGCGTATGCTGAAGCTATATGTAAATTCGATCCTATCGAAATTGTGCCTAGACTGCGCTGTACCCGCCTCTGCTGCTAGAGAGAGACCCAGTAGCCCGTCGTGCCCAATCTTTCAGAAGGTACGGCAGATCTCGGATCGTGTCACCATGAGGTAACAGATCCCAGCCGCGGGCGCCATAACGGCTGTAGTTTAGCCAAGAGCCAAAGACGAGATATGCGGCGACACTAAGAAATAGGCTGATAGGTCACGTCAGTCGAGGTCAGGCAGTGGCGAAGACGGGTGTTCGATACTTACACCACGATGAACCAAGTGAAGAAGCCCCAAGATCCATTGGACTTCTTAGGCACGTCACGTTCAGCATTTTCGCAGGCATACTTGGTGTGCCACTCAAGACGCAGAACGTCCATCTTTTTTCCCCCTGGCAGCTCTCGCTCGTAGCTCTTGTACTTCAGAGGCCTGCTGTCGTCTTGCTGGTCACCATCGTCGCTATCATCATCCCCGTCGTTGTCGCCGCCATTGTTTTCGTTATCGTTATTGTCGTCGTCGCCCCCATCGTCATCGCGTCTATTTTTCGCCTTGGGTGACTTAAAGTGAGGATCAGTCTCGCCTAAACCGTCGAGGCCGTCAACATCCGGATCGCAGATAAATTCGATCAGAGCTCGTTGGGGTGTGCCTCCGCTTCCTTCCATTGGATGACGACCGCCATTCATTTCCAACCTTAGCCCATCCTTCTTAGAGTCTTCGTGTGAGTCCGAATCTTTTAGTCGTGTCCATTTCGCGTCCTGATGGCCACCGTATGAGCTCGCGAACTGCCCGGCAACAGATACGACTTCGTCTACAATGGCACCTGATGGGTTGATCAGATATTTCACGCCACAAACTAACATTGGTTAGGAAATGGTTCGTCATATATGATTACACTAATAATGGTGACTTACTATTAGCACCCTGTTTGCATTGGCTCAAGTCATCATCGGATTTCTCTTTTATAAGGGGACTGCATAAGTCCAAAGTGAAAGTCTGGTTGTGAATACTTTCGCCTGGGATCTTCTGTTCCCTGAATACAGTATGCGCGCCCTTCAGTGCCGATAGATCGTAGGGAACATCGTTTATACGGATGTTTGGGCAGTCTATGCTACTTGCGGCCGATACAAGGGTCGGAAGAAATAATAGAGCAGATAATGGAAGGTAGTCTTCTCGCGTAAATCGCATAGCTGGCGATGCGATATGGTGAGGCTTGAGAAGAAGCTGGGCAAGTAAGGGTGATCCGGATCAGCCCACGGTGAGGTTAATGGCAGAGGGAGATAGATGTTGGCTTTGAAAGGCTTTGACAGGCTTGAGGACAGTGGCAGGGAAAGCTACGACGATGTAGATGACTCGGAAAGAAATGTAGATGATGTTGCGTGTTTGGCAGGGTACTTACTAGCATTTCATCGTGCGGACGCGCGATTCGACGAGGCTGGTGCCAAGCTTTAGCAGATCTGATGACGCACGGCTACCTAGGTTGGATCTGTTCTCATATCCCACATTTTACGCACGGCATCGAACCAGGCTTATGGTCCTTGCTACGAGCAAACAATCGATGGACCACTCGGCAATTGTTAGATGTGCGTCTTTCATGCTCCCCGTGTGGGCTGTAAATTGGACTATTCATGGTCCATCTTGGATCTGTAGACAAAACAATAGATGCATCATGTCCTTTTGGCCCCAAGCAACCGTTATTGAGATCAAAGGATATGTACAAATACTACTGGATACAATAAATAGAAGTTCGTTCGAGGAAGTAATGTTCAGAGCATCTGCTAGATACCCAATAATTAGGTCTTCTGGGCTGAAGAACTGCTAAAAGAATTCCTGTATACTTTGAAACAAAGCACGCTTATAGTACAGTACCTTCGTACGTTCAAGAAGCCTGAGAGATGGCATGCCTTGGTTAAGCACCTATTCAGTTGTTTATAAACTTGTTGATTATGATGCTGTGTAATTATAGTCACAGGGACAAGCTTCATGGAGATGTCAAAGTAAGCCAGCTGTGTGATAAGTTACCGCACTCTCCGTTGTCGATAATGTATGCAGTATTTGGCATGAAGTACATGGGCACTTGGCTTGGTATCGCGGAGCCTGCAATAGTGAAGCAGATTTCTACGGACGAAAGGTTTGCTGGCGACCTCATTTATCTTCTAAATGTGGGCTTTGCACCGTGCCCGAATCTTAGATTCAGCTTCAGCTTTCTATCTCTTGTCACTTCTACTGGCGTCGTAACTTCGCCAATTTCTTCATCGGCTTCAGAAGAACTTCCTATAACCTCATCATCGGCCTTTGGATCGTGCGACTTGTCTTGTTCATCAGTTCTATCTGCCGCAGTGTCGACCATTCCGTGGTCGCCCTCTGTGTCTGTTGTCTTGGACGCTATAGCAGATTTGGAGGGTTTCAGGCCTTTTGGCAAAAATCCTTTTGGTGTACCCCATTTGATCACCCAGAAGTCATAGTCCCTAGGAAAGTGATGGGCATCGATGACATGTAAGCGGCGCTTTTGTGGCGTTGAACATACGCGAATGCAATTTTCGACCAAGCAACCATACTGCGTGCATGTATTAGAAAGCAGCTCATTCGGGAAGAGGGGGAGCTGATATTCCGGTGATACAGGCCACAATCAAGCTTACATACCGTCTTTTCTCCTCTGTTTCTTTTCTCGTCCATGATGGGATTATGGTGTTCGGAAAAGTGTAGGTTGAGATATAAGTCGGACGGGAAAGTGCGGTTACATTCATTACAATGATGTGAATGTACTTCGTGATGATGTACTTCGTAGTCCTCGTATGAATAGAAGTTATGTGCCTTCTTGTGGGGGGCCAATGTGCATTGAATAATGGGTTGATTCTCGATATCCTGATGTGTGGTCTCTGAATCGCTGTGTTGATATTTTGCCGGACTTGGCTGATCAGCCACGCCGGAAGAGTCGATGGATAATCCAGATACTCCATCCAGAACGTTGTCATCTGAGTATCGTCTTTTCATCATTGTAGATCGAGTGTGTAGATATGTTTCGTATTTACACGTGACAAGTGAAAAGGAGCGTGCGATGTTACTCCATGACAAGTGTGAGATATTATATAGTAAGTGTGGGTGCCTTGCAAGGCACAAATAATTGTGGCCTGACGCATGAGCTCCGCTCCGATGGTACTGGAATGATCACCAACTCCATAGAGTACCACCGTTACATCTTTTCTCCTCCAAAACACGGCACGCGTCGAAGCCGTTCACGCGTAGCTGCCACACGAATCGCTTCTTACGATATACCCTGCCTCGCACTTCTCATTCCTGGGAATCTGCTGCCATCCATGGATCGCAACAGCAGCTTCGGTTGCACGCAGTCCCGCTCGCACGTCTGACGCCCACACGGCCTTGAAAGAACGGCCTAATGAACTTACACGTCGTCTATCATGACAGATTCCCGCGAACCTCCATTTGAGGAGGTGTTTCTGTTAGTAGCTTTCTGGTATAAGCCTTGCACCACTGACCTCTGCTATAGGCTTGTGCGCAATGCCCAAAAGAACCTTGTTACAAAATGCGCCGACCGGACCGTAACGAACTCGGATTTGACGGCTCTGTTATCAAAGTGAGCTCCGCAGTCGGTTTACACTATTGTGTTCTCACTTACGCCTTCAGATATCGCGTCGATTGTGAGAAAATCATATTCAGCAATTTCGTCCTCGCGACCGAATATAATATCGAGGTGCAGCTCTGGAACACACATATCTCGGTCAATGACCGCTTCAGAAAGCAGGTGAAAAGGGTAAGCTAGCTATATACGGGAAACTATGTCGCTCGGCTTATCTACCATCAGCTACGAGAAAGCGGAAACAACCTCATCGTGGAGAGACGTAAACTGCTTAAGGAATATCTGGAATTCATCAAATCCAGCCAGTTGTTCTACCGCTCATACATACTTCGCTTGGACCAGATATATGGTGGCATCCCAGCTATTCGGAAAGAGGCGCAAAACTGGAAGCATGCAGGTGGGGGATTGTCTTGCACTGTGCCCGTTATCAGTCTGCTGACAGTACTTAGATGTCAAGGCTACCTCCCTGGGAGCGCCATCCGCAGAACTCCGAAGATCTTTAAGGAGATCATGTTACTTCACGCTCATACGCCTCGGAGACCTATCCCGGTATCGAGCATCTGACATAGATCAGAAGCCGAACTGGAGCCCAGCTGTTGGATATTATAATTTAGCAATTGAGGTCAACCCTGATGCCCCCAATGCGCACAACCAGCAGGCTATCATATCTCGCTCCGAGAACGACCATTTCAGAACTTTGTATTACCTCTACCGATCTGTATCCACCAAGGATGGTCCCGATGCTGCCGGCAATATGGCTGGCAATCTTACATTAGTTTTCAAAAAATTCCGAACTGCATGGGAAAAAAGGGAGCCGATACATAGTCGAACAACACGAGACGGTAACCCGGCTGTTCGCGCTTTAGTGGCTTGGTTCATCCATTTGCACAGCAAATGTTACGCTGGCGAGGACTTCAATGAACACGATGAGTTAGAGAGTGAAGTGACGAGCCAGCTTGCGGTCCAGATCAAAGAGAGACCGCTAGAGGGCAATTTACACAAAATGGTACTTATTAACATGTCCGCGGAATACTTTGCGACCACAAAACTCAAGGAGTCAAGTCCATCTATCTATAAGGCATATTTTCTGTTTCTTCGACTCAACGTCAAGACCTTCTTCACTCTACTGCAGACACTACAGTCAGAATTAGAACGTCTGAACGAGGGCAGTGGGCGCCAAGACGTCAAGAGTCACAATAGCTCAGGTCAACAGAGGCTATCCGACAGAATCACGGTCGTTGCGAAAAGGATCCTGCCTGCTGTCCGCCTTTATAGCGTATGGTTTCGTCGGAATTGGGCGATCTTAGAAACAAGGATTGCGGACTTTTCTAATTCTACACTGACTGAGGTCGACGTAAGAGAGCTGTTCAAAGCCTACACTAGCACATTGACCCTCTTAACGTCCGCATTCCCGGTCGAGGAGCTGCCCGGCGCTGCAGAAGATTACCTCCTTGAAGAAGACGCCGACACGATTGGATATGCACCTTTGATTTCCACTAAGACCAGCAGAAACTGGTACAAGAACGACGAATTGAAGAAGAAGTGGTCCGATTCAGGGGTTGAGCGACATCATCCAAATCAAGAAATGTTGACAAGGATCCGTGATCTACTTATTGACGGCCTTGAACTGGCACAGGAAAAGGTCAGTATTCTAGCTCTTCTTGATCCTCATTTTCCTCTGCTGCCGTAAATGCTGACAAGAATTTTAGAACGCGCCTATAGATGTCGTCGATCGAAGATTTGTTTACCGTGAGGCTGGTGTTCCCTCAGAACAGCTTGCCAGCCCTCATAGCAAAGCTGCGACTTCCCCTGACATAATGATCGACATCAATGACATTCCGCGACCCTTGGGAGGACCGGTGTTAGCGGACGACCAAGCGTCTCAAAGCGTAGCTCCTTCAGAGACCACTTCCGCGGTTTTGTCAAAAGATACTGCAATGAATCGGATGGTGGATAATCTAGTGGGTAGTGGCGTCGGTGATGATACTCTAGAATCGCTTCAGGAGATTGATGAGAATTTGCCTCCAACCCCACCGGCGCAAACCTTCCAGGACACGTCGCTCGTGAACAGCCATAGTTACGGCATGACGCCAATCACAGCCCGCGATTTAGTAAACACTGGAGACAGTTATTCGCGTCTTCACGCCGGTACCGACCCTGTACAATTGTCGACCATAAAGAAGACACCAGGCTCCCCGTCAGTTCGTCAAGTTCATGCTCTTCCTTCGCTTCCAGACCAGTCTGGAATCTGGAACCCCACCTACCCGATGTCCAATCCTGGCTCTCCGTATCTTGGAAATGCTACTGGTCTTACGTCTCGTAATTCGACGACAAGCTTGAATGCGTTCCACCGTAGTTCGCATTCTCGCAACCCGTCAACGAACTCCAACGCGTACGGCCCTGCTTATGACCCCTGGAGCAGCTCCGTCACTTTACCCCAGACTTCTAGTACTGCGAAGCTAAATGGTGGGAACCAGCAATTTGGCAATTATGCTAATGGCTCCCCAAATCCCCAGTATGATCCTGCTATGGCGAGTTCATTCCTGTTTGGACATTCAGCCTGGAGCAGTCCGGCATCTGGTGCCGAGCGACAGAGAAGATCGCTTGGACGGACACCTCCGAATGGCCAAGGCGGGTGAGAAGCTTCGTATCGAATGTGTGTTGAACATCATAAGCTATATAGCCTCGCGCCGCCATGCTCTCGTGTACTCTGGTTCGACTATCGTGCTCATGACACACCAGCCTGTCGTATCTCCGAGCAACGATTCTATCTGTGGCTGTGTTTTATGGGCCACTTCCAAGACCTACCTCGTGTCTGCGGATTAAATATTCGAGATACTGAAGCTTCGGGGAGCCATTGGCATGCGACGCCGCGATCGAATTTTATGATCGTCCGAGGTCGTTCCTTGGGATATCCGACCATGTCGCAAGCAATCATCGTATTGAACCTAAGGTCAGCCTGTACAGCGGGAATCCTATACTGTCTCACATCAATTTGTCCAAAATAGTTTTTTCACGTCTTCGGTCTGACTACAGCAGTGTCGTGGCATATCAGCCGTTTGCTGCCTGAAGTACACCTCTGGTTTTTTTACTTCATCTTTCACACCGTCTTTCTTCGATGGAGTCGTTAGATATAAGTGCAGGTCTACAAGATCGTGATTATATCATACGAGCCTTCGTAAAGTTAGTCCAATAGAATGCTTTACGCCTGAGCTGATGCATGATGTTTATCGTAAGGTACTGTTTACGTAGTAATACTCAGGCACCTTTCTAGCTTAGTACGAACTACGTCAGCCATCCCCGCGCCATGGATGTCTGTGCACCTTGATCGGCCTCCGAAAGCAAAATTCCGTTCAACCCCGCGAAAAGTGTCTCCCACCATCAATTCACCATTCGAAATCCAGAATCCTCCTTCCTTCGCACCACATAATACCGACAATATGACCACCGGAAACTTCGAATTGCTCTGCTTGGAGAACCCTCTCCTGGATATCCAGGGTGTTGGGTATGTAACGACTATCTACTGATCTGCTGAGCACTATGCTGATGCCACACCAGGGATGAAGAGATGCTCAAGAAATACGACCTCAAGGCAAACGATGCTATTCTTGCCGAAGAGAAGCACATGGGTCTATATGAGGACCTGATCCAGAACCGCAATGCGAAGCTCATCCCCGGTGGTGCCGCGCAGAACACGGCTCGTGGTGCAGCAGTAAGTTTTTGACCCTCGAACACCGATCCGAGCCCGACTGATCGTGGCTCTCAGTACATCCTCCCCAAGGACTCCGTCGTATACATCGGATGTGTAGGCAAGGACAAGTACGCAGAGATTCTCGAGAAGGCCTCGTCAGAGCAAGGCGTCAAGACAGCATACCGCTACGACGAGACCACCCCGACCGGCCGCTGTGGCGTCGTCATCACCGGCCACGACCGCTCCATGTGCACCGATCTCGCCGCCGCAAACCTCTACAAACTCGACCACCTCAAGAGCCCCGAGATCTGGCCGCTCGTCGAGCAGGCCAAGTTCTACTTCGTCGGCGGCTACCACTTGACCGTCTGCGTGCCCGCAATCATGGCCCTCGCAGAGGAAGCAGAGGCCAAGAACAAGCCCTTCACCCTCTCTCTCTCCGCCCCCTTCATCCCGCAGTTCTTCAAGGACCCGCTCGACCAGGTCCTCCCGTACTGCGACTACATCATCGGCAACGAAACCGAAGCCGCCGCCTACGCCGAGTCGCACGGCCTCGACGCAAAGGACATCCCCTCCATCGCAAAGCACATTGCCAACCTCCCCAAGAAAAACACCAAACGGGACCGCACCGTCATCATCACCCAGGGCACCGAGCCCAGCATCGCCGCCACGGGTGGGAGCAGTGAGATCCAAGAATTCCCCGTGCACACGATCGGCAAGGAGCAGATCAACGATACCAACGGTGCCGGCGACGCATTTGCGGGCGGCTTCATGGCCGGCCTGGTGCAGGGGAAGCCGTTCAAGGAGGCGATGCATATGGGCCAGTGGCTGGCTAAGCTGAGCATCCAGGAGCTCGGCCCGTCGTACCCGCAGCCCAAGCAGACTTACTCTGCTTGAGAAGGTGCTATGCTTTATACTGGGTAGCGAGCAAGGTGTTACTCTTTTTTTTTTGTCTTTTCATTTCAGTTCAGTTCAGTTCATTCAACATGCATTAGAAGAGCGATATGGGAAATTCTCCAATACAAGGACGGGAAGGGAAGGGATAAAAAAAAGTTGTACATGATCTATGATGAAGACAGACGATGGTGACGGCCGGAGCCTTTTCAACGAGGAAGAAGGGGGGGCGGAGAGTGGCCATTGTAAGACGATGGAAACGACGAGCAGCAGGGGGCGTAACTTTGTGCCGTTGGTGTAGACACTACCTTCAACAATATCCTCTCTAGCTCTGCTAGGGAGCCCGAACCCAAACAATGCTATCTATTGTAGCAGAGTGGGTTACTATGGAATATATCCAGGACACAAACGTTGATCTGCATGCGGGACGTGATGCACTGTTGACGCTTTGAAAATAGCTTCTGACTGTCGCAGCTCTAAACAACTCTCTAGAAAAGAAGTACACTCACTATCACAAGATCCATATTCTTCTTCATGACGGCCCCGCAGAGTCCCAAGCAACTTTCCGCCTTTGACATGTCCCACCTGATGAGAGATTAGATCATGCGACTTCTTTAGATTGTACAATTCGCTAGACACTTTCCCAAAACTCCAGATGCATACATCCTACGTATTTACATGTTTGTGCAAGCAGCCGCTCCAGGCAGCATGACCTGTTCCGCTTCCACCGCCATTGACGCTCACGATTTACATGTCAGAAATAGTAGCCTTCTCCGCTCGCACTCACAACAAACTCACACCCCAGCGCGTGGCCATGCTCGCGTAGATTCTCTTCGTGTTCGTGCAGTTGCTGTAGGATAATGTCGCCGACAACGGGGCCATCGTCAAGGGTGTCTTTGACGTGGATAATGACGACCTTTACGCCTTTCAATGGCAACTCAGTCAAATTGCGGTCGGCAATGGTGGGGACTTGAGGTTCTAAGGAGGGATTGTCCTTTCGCACTGTCTTTTGGACCAAACTGCGCGGACTCGTCACATCATACATATGATTATCGACATCCGAATTCGTACTACTCTGTGTCGTGCGGCTTTCTCGGCGGCTTTTACTCGCATCCCCGTCATCGCCTGCGTGGTCGATACTAAGAAAGCCAGCGCTTTGACGTTTCCGTTTCCTGCCCTTGCGTGCTTCATCACGTTCTCGGCTCAGTTCGTGCTGGGCCTCACATACCATCGCTGCGAGAGACTTCAATTCAGCAATCAGATGACGGGGTGCAATATGCCCGAACAGCATCTGGTCAGCCTGAGAGTCGGTGTAGGAGCATTCAATGAAGATGCCGGTCAGCATGCCTTGAGCAATCTTGGGTGCAGCCTCAGCCCAGACATTCGCAGTCCGTGGTGATAGAGAGATACTATCAGGCTCAACGTCGCCGAAGATAAGTACCTCACGGGCCGGCGTGGCTGGAGTGGCTTCGGCACGGATGAAGTAAGCAGTAGAATCCACAACGCAGACTGAGGGCTCGGCGGCATATTGGGGAGTTCCTGGCTGAGATGCAACAGAGAAAGACATGGATCTCCCTTCTTTGTAAGCGCTTTCAGCACTAGATAGACTGGTTCCAGTTCGTGATGTTCCTTGAGGATGGGTATGCTGATGCTGGGTGCTTGTCTCCTGCAGGTTGGTAATACTACCTCGATGGACATGGCTGGTTCCACGCATACAATGGCCATGGCTGACCTTGAAACCTTTTGCACCTAGCCCATCACAGACTTCGATAAAGCCTCTACTGGGACCTTCGCCGAGAGCAATGTTACCACCTTCGGCCAGTCGTTGGAAAGTGACAAAGCCCACGCCACCATCTTCGTCGGTGAGATTGGGCCAGATGATGTCATTGAAGAGGTGAGTCTTGATGGCATTAACCGTGAAGGGTAAGGCAGCGAGTCGTTTTGGTCGTGATGTGTTATGGAAAGCGGCAGTGTTGATGACAAAGCCAGACACATGGTCAAGGTGAGGGTGGGTGATGAGATAGGTTGAGACGTGTTCTCGGACCAGGTATGATGCATTCGCGCGCGCCGATGCGTGTGGAAAAGGTAGGCCGGCGAAAGGTCCAGATTCAAGGGTTGTGACCAGATTCTTCCGTGGCTCTGGGGTGGCGGATTCATTGCCGTCATCATCGACCGGAGCATCGGCCGACGGATCGATGTCGTCCTCATGAGGTGTCGATGGAGCAGGATTGGCATCTGCCACGAGTGGAAAGTGGTTTTCCAGAATGTGAGTGATGGCTGCTAGGTGCGAACCAGCATCAACAGCCAGGACTGAGCCCTTGGCCCAGTTTGATGCTATCGATCGGACCAGGAAGCCCGTGACATTGTTCTCGTTGGGACCACCACCTGAGCCCTGGCTGTGTCAGACAAGGATGAAAAAGATGAAACATGAAGAGGTGGAGAGATGCGGATAGGGTGAATGTAGTGGTCGAATCCTAGGTCGGCAGTAAATAAACTTACCAAGCAGATGACTTGGATGGCAGGAGCATCCGTATGTGAAGGCCGACGGCTCTTTCCTGAGGCAACATCGCCGTCTTTCATGAGATCGGTTGCAGTTCCCTGCCCCAGACTAGAGTAAGGGGTTGGAAAGCAAGCTCCCTATGGCTGATATCAGGGGAGCAGATGACAGGACGGCAGGCGATCAAACAGGCCTGGAATTTAGTGAACGAAAAGAAGTAGCAGGGTTGCTCTCATTCGTGCTGGGTTTGGCTTAGCAGACAGGCCGACGGAGTGGAATCAAAGTATATTGATAGTATAGCTGTATGGCCGCAAATGGATAGGTTGTTAAGAGTGAGTGCTTGTTTCTCGCTGGCAGCTCCAGTCTAGGGTTTGTCTAAGAAAGGTAGCTAGTAGCCAGGCTCGCCAGGTGTACAACAGAAGACCAGACACAAGCGTTTCAAGTCTTCTGAATAGATAAACAATTGAAGAGTGCGATAGACACGGCTGATGAGGAAGCAGGGCGCAAGGCAGCAGCAGGCTGTGGGCAATGATGCAAGGTGAGATGTGCGCAAGATGGGCATCAACGTGCTTCAGAAAGCTTCAGAGAGCCAGGTGAAGCGTCAGTGGAAATTGAAGCGACTTGCACACACGCACACAAACATATACACACAAGGTTGATATCGCTGGCGCTATAAAGTGCGCAGAGCAGTTTGTGTAGAGGAGGACGAGAAGATTGAGTTGTGGCGGCCGCCCATTGCCCCTGTGCCACTCTCTCTCTTAGGCTGGTAATAAATAGCACGTGGCCTGTTCTGTGCCACTCACATATATGATAATTATCAGCTTCAGGAATAGAGAGCTAACCAACGATAGAAGAAAGACACGACAGATCTAGAGATGTTTCCCACAGTCGATCATCTTTTGGTAGCAAGCACAGTGTAGTTGGTTGGTAATCGGAGTTGGGCAGAAAAAGGATGTCTGGCAAGAAGGTGACCTGATGCATCAGGCACCAAGACACCAAGGCATAAACCTGCTCAGGCACTCAGGCACTCAGGCAGCACTACTACAACCCCAAAACCTTCTAGAACATCCGTCTGACACATTTGACATTTTGACGTTTGACGTCTGATTCTCCATCACCACAATTCACCATTCACCTCTCACCATTCCATCTCCACTCAACCTTCTACACTTTGACTTCTTTTTCCAAGGGCTTTTCATCTCTTCAAACTTTCGCCTCGACTTTTGATCTCGTCGTCATTCTTGGCTCCATAGCTCTCGCTTCCGTCCAAGCATGTTTCAGGCTTCGCTTGCCCCAAACATCTACGCGACTCAACCCCCTGCTCTGGATTTGTGCTTCTGCCACTTTTACCTTCCGACAACACGACCAAAATACGAGTCTCCTTGCCGATTATGTGCTCGGATAGTCTGCATACGTGGGAAGCATAAATTAGCCGCCTGCCATTGACACTGGGCGGGCATGCATCCGACGTGCCTTGCTACCATGTACGTGTCCATCCATCTCACCCACTTCAACAATTTGCTGCTTCCACTAACTCACTTCTCCATCAATGTGACCGCAATTCCTTCTGCCGCTCATTTCGCCGACACACCATCCGACGCCCAATGCACCCGCCAAGCTGCGCCCTTCCACCACTGAGCTAGAAGCTGTCTGTCACTCTCATCCTTCTATAACCCTTCTAGAAGTCGGCCTCGCCTTGCACACACATTCCTTGTGCTGCTCCACCGCATTCACGCCGTCTGTGCATCTTGGAACCTACGACATGGTCATGGTTTCAACGGCTCCTACAACCATCTAGATGTACACGGCCTCCGACAAGCCGATCCTGCCCTCCCTCCCTTGTACCGCTCTGACTTGTCAGGAATGACACAGACACTCGACGAACAGGTGCTCCTGTGTTCCTCGGCTTCATCACGGATTCACAACGGTAAGCCAGCCATACGTACCGTCCGAGCAGATGTCTGGTTCGATCCGTTTCAACGTGCCGCTCCAACTTCCTCCTTGACACGACTCACGACCTTTGAAAAAAGCATGCGTGGCACCCAGGGAATATCGTCGTTCATCGCGTGCAAAAAAACAACCATCCATCTTCTATGCCAAAACTTCTTCCACGTGGAACAGTAGTTCAACGTCGTTTGTGGCACTATACATCGGCCTCTCGCTTTATCCGAGAACAGATCATCCACATTATACACAGCGAAAATCACATCCTCAAAATAGAATAGCCAGGCTTGGATCCCCTGGCTTGAACACCTGCACTCTCGTCCGCAATCAGTCACTCCCTTGGGAAATATCCCCGGCCACCTGGCCCGCGACAATATTCCAATACCTTCGCATCGGCACACACTTCTAGGAATGTGACGATGCATCTTGCAGCAGCTCCCCATGTCGAGATTTCAAACAAGCCATGCCAGTCAAAAGAAACAACCCAATCCCCCCTCCCCTGCCACAAATCTCCTGGCAAGTCCCGAGCCCAGGTTCAGATCCTTCTGGAAGCCCAAACCCTCGTTCTCCGTCCAAACAAACTCGCCGACCGGCGAGATTCGGACCTGTGAGCCGGCCCTTGCCTTCTCTCTCTCCACTTCTCTCTGCAAGGGCTCTTAAGAGGTACTTGTTTCATCGTAAAAAAAAAAAAACTGTGTTGCCCACGCTTTCCGTCGTCTGCGTAATTATCGCGGGTTTGTATGTTCCTGCTAGGAGTATAGAGTCGTGTGCCCTCTCTTGTCTCTCATTTTCCCCTTGTGAACTCTCATTACACAAAAGTTCAAGCACTGCTCTGCGCGTTGTCCATGCGCCGTATCGCAACGTCGACATCATCCACTGGGCCCTCCCCCTCCCCCCTCTTTCCTGAAAGACCACATATCTACTGTGTGTGACCCATCGTGCCCTTACAAAGATGACAGTGCATTAGCTACGGTGACTCCGAGGCCTTTCATCTCGTTGACGTCCGAAGAGGATTCTTCTATTTGACATGCTCTAGAGGACGACGCTATTTTCTACATCGTAAACCCTCGGTCATGACATCGTTCGTTCTAGGGTCCACAGGATCTTTTTTTTTGACATGTCCATGGAGGTAATTATTCAAAACAACACTAGACTAAGCACGCTCGGCACGCGTATGTATGAACGACCGAGCCAATTTTTGCGGTCCACGCTTCGATGCCATTGGTCCTTCACTCCTACTAATATGCATCATATATCAGGCACACCATCTTCGTAGTAGTCTACTTTCGGTATATTATGGCAAGACCTTAAAGTACTACATACTTCATTCGCTATGTCGTTTTTCTTATCTTCGTCCCCATCCTGTCCGTCATCCATATCACGTCCATATGCATGCAATCGTATCAATCGCATACAATACGTGCTTCATCAAAATGACAAAGGAAATCGCTTTGTCCCATGTCAACGACGTCGTCATTCATTTCCACTCCTGTCATAACACTCCATCAGAGCCCGCCAGAGCTGTCTACTTGAAGACCTTGCCATCGGCCCACTCGTACGTCTTACCGTCGACGTTAACGGGCTTGTCCCATGCCCATTGGTCGTTGACGTACTCCTTGTCTTCGGCGTTCGTTGGGTCGAGCTTGACAAACTCGTAGCTCTCATAGTCGGGGCCGACGTCGAAGGCTGGGAGATAGTCCTGTCCACGAACCACAAAGGCTCCCTTGATGAGAGAGTCACCCTTCTCGCCGTACACCGATGCCGCTCCAAAGATGTGCTTGCGGCTAGCCTCAAGACGAGTAAATGTACCACCTATGTCCGTATGTTAGCTCGTTCAATGTGTGACGCTAGCTTTCAACACTTACCGATCAGGTTGGAGGACATGAAGACGTGGGACAGTTCGTTGTTGTACTTGTAGTCTACCTTCCAGAGAGAGTACTCTTCAAAGTTGCAGTTTTCCCAAAACCACGGAAGAGCAACCTCACGGGTATCGTTGTTGGAGTATTGGCGCTTCCACTCGTCAAGTACGAAAGTCGGTCGTGGAAGTAGATCGAGAGGGTGCTTGGGCTTGGGAGCCGGCGCTGGCTCGTCCTCTTCCTCTTCGACCTCCTTTGCCTTGGGCTTCGGTGCAGCGGCTTCTTTCTTGGGGGCGGGCTCCTTCTTTGGTGGGGTGTACTTCACAGCCTCCTCAATAAAGTCGGTCTGTTCGATCACACTGGAGAGGATAGGCTGGTTGATCAGGGTCTCATACCACCGGGTGAAGTTGGGGTACTCCGCACGCCACTTCTTGTCAAAGACATTTTGGAAACCACGGGAAACAGTGCCAACAGTGAAGAGATCAGCAAGAGTTACCCGCTCGCCAACAAGGTAGGTGTTGACAAGAAAGTGGTCATCTAGAGTCTTGATGGCAGTGTTGGCGCGCTTTTGTGCATCCTCAACATTCTTCTTGTTGTATGGATCCTTGCCGATCAGAGGGCGGAACCAACCGCCGAGGGGAGGGAGAACTTCGGTGTTTGCAAAAGACATCCATCGCAAGATTGACGCATAGTCCTGCTTGGTTTTACCGAGAAGGGATGTCTTCTCGTTCTGCGAGGTAACTATTAATGAGTCAGAGAGGATTCAGCGAATAAAACATGATTCAGCAGAAGTTTTCATCGAGCGTGTCAGAGTGTGAATACAAGTGTCTCAACATGGTAATTCAGTCAGGGATAACTGATTGATTGATGTAATCTCATCATGAAGGATTTACTAAACAAAATGGGTGGCTTACGGTAGACAGCAATGGCGATGGCTTCCGTCAGAACAAAGTCATCCTTGCCGTGGAAGGTTGGGATTTTGCCGAGCTTGTTAAGCTTCAGATATTCTGTAGGGACATCCGAGCCAGGTTCGGTATGAACGAGTTCGATATCAAGGTTGTTTTCCTTTGCGACCGCGAGGAGTGCAGTCGTGCGGGAGTTACCCTGTTGGTGCGTCAGAATTTTGTACGCAAAGTGGCACGGCGGGGTAGGATCGTGAACGCACCTTGAAGCTGTAAAGCTTGCCGAACGACATTTTTGTATCGTTATAAATTCTAAAAGAAGTTTGGGGTATCAAAAAAAGACTGGCCAGTAGTAGTACAGTCTGGTCAGACGATGGTTGAGGAGTGAGGAGAAAAGTTGTGTCCCTCAATGTCTCGTCAAGACCCAAGAAGAAAATCAGCTCCTGTCAATGCACGGACCCCGGCGTTTTGGCGCAACACGTGATCGTCTCCGCGCCAGCGAAATATTAGGTTGGAAGGAGCTCCAGCGCCTGGTAAGAACATCATTATCCATTGACCACCAGCTGCATCTTCAGTGCGCCATGCAGGTCGGCGAGGTGCAACGGGGCCTCTCGAGGGCCATTTGCTCGCAGTGCAAACGGTCTCGTCCCACTACACGCTTCCCATTTCGTCGAGGGACGCCTGCTATACCCCATGTTTCCTTCACAACCTCCTCCGCTCGAACTGAGTCAATTCAAATACAAGAACATGGCGACAGAGAGCAAATGCCTGACACCATGACTGCGGAGGAGATGGTCAAAGCTGGCGACGTATCAGTACTGCAACGACTGCGGGTCGTGCCAGCATCGCGAGCATATTTCAGCGGTCAGCCACGCTTCACCGATAGCCTTCTTGAGCTGGAAGCGATTCAACGAAAGTACGAAACACTACCAACAATCCCTCAAGCCCAAGCTCCAAGAGTAGCCTGGAAAGATATAGTAGCGTTCAAGACCGATGTCGGTGCCAATGCGGAACCTGTCAAGGTCTCGAAATACAGCAAAATAAAGCACATTTTAAAACGTCTAAACCGCATACATCCAGCTTTGATGCCACAGGAAGCAGCGGATATCATGAATCGATACAAGAGAGATATCCAGCCGCACATGAATGCAGCAACGCCCGGAACCATTGACATTCAGGGAAGGGCAGCTGGTGTAGGAAAGAGGAAGTCCTCATCGGCCGTTGCATACGCTGTTGAAGGAGAGGGCGAAGTCATGGTCAACGGGAAGCCTCTAAGTCTGATGTTTAGCCGTGTCCATGACCGCGAGACTGCAATCTGGGCGCTCAAGGCTACTCATCGGGTTGACAAGTACAACATCTTTGCAATTGTTAAAGGTGGCGGTACAACCGGCCAGGCTGGTGCGCTAACCATGGCTATTGCTAAGGCACTGGTCGTACATGAGCCTGCATTGAAAACATCTCTACGTGCTGGTAAGTCTACTTTACCCTTAGTCAGAGGCCTCATTCGAGGCTTTTATCCACCGTAGGATCCTTTTAATAAAGTCCTACTATGTATCTCTTCTGTACCTACAGTACCGTATATACCAAAACGTACTGATACTGACATTTTCAAAGCTGGCTGCATCACCCGCGATCCAAGAACAGTGGAGAGAAAGAAAGCTGGCAAGCTCAAAGCGCGCAAGATGCCTGCTTGGGTCAAACGTTGATATCGGAACGGCAATAGATATTGCCAATGTATATATTGTCTCTAACCCTCTCGGTGCCGCTCATGCGTGTATAAGTCGCAAGTGTTAGCTACCACTATAGACATTAACGTCTTGTAAGATATTTTCGATATTGGCTAGCGGAAGTAATGTTTCGAGCACAGTCAAATTTCTTAGTGCGACTACGTACCTTCTCTAGATGCCATAATGACGAAGTATAATAGGCGAACGATCTTGAATGGCGGACAAGACATGGCGTGGACAGAAGTGTGCATTGTAGACGCTTTGAAGAATCCGAGTATGCCAAAATGTATTGGCAACGTACCATCTGAATGTCCCAGTGTCATCCGCAGTAGCCTTGCTCAGTGCCGCTTGAAGTCACACGATCAGGTTGCGCGAATACGAGAGATTTGATTCAACAACCTCCGCTCGCGGTAAATACGAATTCAGAGATACGAGTGAAGGTTAATCGAGTCAAGGAGAAGTCATGGAGATGGCATGGTCTTCTTTCAAACAGCTCGTGACGCGATGACGTGAGAAGATAGGATCTGGGTTGAGCGAAGCCGAAGAAACGGTCGGGAACTAATTAGGTGGTGCATCGTCGCGCTACAGCACGGCATGCTCAGACCAGAGCTCGAGACAGCGACCCTTGTATTATAGCAAAGTTTAATCGTCATTCTGGCCAACCGTCATCTAGGATTTCATACTCATTATTAATTGAACTATGTATAGATCTAGATGCCACCTTTCAGGATTGTTGAGTGTGTAGACATGGAGAACATGCATGGGGCTTGCAGCATCGGCTAGAATGTTCTCAAATATAGAGTAGAAAGCGCTGCAAAAGACATCGATCATGAGAGTCTATGACTATCAATCGAATGCAGGGGTCTTTGAACGAGTCCTTAATATGGAGGGAGCCAAAGAGGTGCGTGTGCCTGCAATATAACGTTGAAGTCGTGGCTGAGACTTGACCATTAAGCACTCGCACCTGCGTTGGTCTGTGGCCAGAACTAGTTGTTTGTCAATGCAGAAATTCAATGCTATGAACTCGATGTCTCATGAGAAGAATTGACTTCTCAGTTGTCTCAGACACTGGTGAAAGTGTGGAGAGCGATACCATCATCGATGACCGGACCATGAAATGAACAGCGATGTAAGATTAATCGTGAAGCTGCTAGCCAAAAAAAAAGAAACGCGACGAAAAGTTCAGGCATACCAAGATCGGAGATGTTGTCACAGCGTTGTTCATGGAGATTCCGCGTATGTGTAGCACACTGGAAATGATGAGATAGACAATGAGCGCTCCATGAGCACTCACTTCAATCACAGCTACGTAAGCCACCTATTACCTCGCAGGAACAGTTATTGCTGCTCTTCTTTGGAACTGCACGAACATTTTCTTGTGTAGTTTGTCGACTAGCTCAGCGGTGACACCACATTCTCCCGCTTCTAGGTCACGCCGCACGCGTTTTGCGCCCACAGCGAGTCAGATGTGTGCTCAAATTAGCATTTGAGTTGCGGGAACGTCGCGGTCGGATGACATATTGCGAGGATCTTGAAGAATCGCTGGGGTTCAAAATAATATAGGGCGAAAGCAGTGAGGCTTCTTCAGAGCGGAAAGACCCAGAAGCCAGCGATCGACCTGCGCGTGGGATGGAGGGGGAAGGGTTGAGATGGATGCAAAAACGAAAATACCTAATCAACGTAGTTGGTATGGCGTGTACGCGGGGATAGGGGGCGCAGATGGTCCTGAAGTTATTATCATCCGATCGCAAAACAAGAAACACCACAACTTACAACCGCCTGCACACGAAGAACGCTTGCAGGGCGGCGGCAACGGAGCTTGAACACCATATCTCCAGCATAATTGCTCTTTACGAGATCCGAAGCATGTTTCAGGCTTTCCTGCACACGCTATTCTGTTCCTGCTCCGTCATTTCCTATATTCCTCTAGCCGGTTTCCGATGTCTACGCGAACAATCGCCTCGAGGGTATTGTACTAATGCAAAATGACTGTGTCTTACAGACTGTCACATAGTTGCTCACGATCAGGTCACCTTAAAAGTGCCTTCCGACCAACAAAGGCACGACCGCTAAGTCTTCGCCCGGCCCCCGGTGCCCAACAGGTAGTCCGAACATTTCCGTTAGTGTCCAAATCCACACAGACCTGAGCCATATATCATCAGGACTCACTCTGGTCTCAAATATGACCGTGTTGGAAGTCTGAGCGTGAGCGGAGCTGCCTCCTGGCTTAGGATTTGGAAGCTCATCTGATGAAGGCTGAGAGGAACGAGAGAACTGGAATGGCCTAACAGGGGGGTACTCATGATCCGATGCAGTCGGGCATCATCATTGGATGCCCAGTCCACTGGAAGAAGGGCCTATCTCCTCAGCAGACCTCATTAAGTCGCATCCACGATGCAATACCAGCAAGCTTAGCACTTTTGAGTACCATTCGAATTCTTAACAGTCAAGCGCTTCGACCCTAGGCTATTCTGCCACTCCGGTCGTTGGGCCGATGGAGCATGAAATCATTCTGCTTGGGCATTCCACTACCAGTACATATCACTCACAACGGCCGTTAGTTCAGGCTAGTCCCTCACGACTCACAATGCCCTTCGGCAAATCTGTAACATTGCTAGGATCGATTGGTCGTAGCTCGGCGTAGCCTTACTACTACCCCCGGCTGTCAAGACACCCCCCCCCCTCCACCAACCCTTTCAATCTACCGGGCTCGTCAGGATACCCACTGATATCATTTTACGTCGTCTTGGTGACGGTAGGTCTGCGGCTCTTCTTGGTCCAAGTGCGTAAGGAATGTAAGTATTGTTGATCGTAACGGCTTAACATGATACACGATAGCTAGGAACGGTAAGTCCTTGCGACTGAGCAGAATAACTAGTATCGTCTGATTTCTTACTGCTAAGACCTGTTCCTGCATGACCTTAAGCGTTTATTGCTAGTCGTCCAGCTATTAGGTGAGGCCTGGTGTTGACCCGATTAGGCTAAGATCTAGTATCAAGCCAATCAGAGGCTGTCGGAGTTACGACGGCGCTACTACATGATTAAATTCCGTAAAAATAGAACAAAATTAGCTTCTGGGATTCATTTCACCGATTTCTATACCGATAATTAATTATGACAAAAGCACCCTCCCCTGGCTCCTCTCGCTTTCTCAGCTTGTCCGCTGCTAAAGCGCATTGTAGCGGCCAAGATGCAGGTATCCCCGAAGGCCCTTACCATTATCGTGCTGGTGATATGAGACGTCCCTTTGTTGAGCATGCTGCTTGTCATCCTATCGCCATACCCGACGGGAAAGAAGGGTATTCTAAACAAACGAATAACATGTTGTTCGGGAGATTTCTCCACATATAAACTCGTCAATCGGAAAAGCTCCGAGACGTATATCTGACAGCCCTAGGAGCGTTTGTGGGCTGGCCGATCCCGCTGCGTTCAGCGTGCGGCCGACCACGTGCGAAATATAGATTGACTTTGGAGTCAATTGCGTCTCTCAGAGAGCGCGGACCTCGACTTCCTGGAAGTCAAAATGGGCTTTGTCCACAGTTGCAACAAGAAGGGACATATATTCATCTCCAGGTAAGCAAATCTCCCATTACCTTCGCGTCTTTTCATTAACAACATCAAACACCAGCTTTCACCAGAAGACTCGCCGACAGATCACCGTCACTCGTTCAAATTCTGTTCTGTCGCACCTTGGTCTCGCATTGCCGCCTAGTTTCGCTTTTCTAACATTGCTTAACTTCTCTCTGCTCGGACCGAGTATTGGCCAAAACCACATTCAGGGCGTTACACTGTACAAGTCAAGACCTAAGGACAACAACGGAGCCAAGCTTCTGCCGGGGGGGTGTTTTTTCAGCACCGGTTCTAGTTCTCCAGATCTGATCTCCGCCTGAACAATTTGATCCTGGAACGTTGGGCTCGTCCCCTTCGACAGGTGATTGCAAGGGCTACCCTCGCTACTAATCACTACCCAGTTCATCATCTCAACCGTTGCAAGTCTGGGATTTACCTGGTTATTAACACTCCACCATTTCGCCCATACCACCTCACCTCACCAATCGACACATTACGCCCAACTTGCTATCCTTGCCTGGCAAAAAGCCCTACGATTGACGCCATCCTTGGACAATCGACCCTCCCTTTAACTTGGACACGATCTTATTTGGGTCTGGTCCATTACTCGCCGGTTCTTTTCGCAACTCCCCATTTGCTCCTGCAGTATTTTATTTCCTGTTCCGCATCGCTCGACTCAGGGAGCAACCTTGCGATCTGAGTTGCGAAGTGAGGCTTCTGGGGATATTCCACAGCACCTCACGCGACGGTAATTGGCTAGTCGATTCTTATGCGCTGCAGTCTAGTCTCATACTTCAATACAAAGACCTACGTTCTAACGTGAGTGGGATCTTCCCTACACTTCTAGTAGGTGTCCTAACGAACCATTTTTATTCCAGTCATTCGTTTCCGTTCCTCCGCAGATCGGCCACCATCAGTTCATCTGGTCTGACGCACTCTTCCTGGAGACTATTACCCAGCGTATCTGCTGAAAGTCGCAAAGCTGGCATACCTTTACGTCTCCCCGCCTCTGTCGCCTTCGGCGTCTCGTAGCCCTCGAGATCTGCTCTTACAGCCATCCAGTAAGTGCGATCGGACTGGAATGGATGGTAATGATCGTCGACAAAGACAGAGCAACACTCAAGGTTACCAAACACAAACCCAAAGCATTCAAACAAACACGCGATATTCCCCATCTAGCTCAGCCGAAGGCCATCGACAAGCACCTTTGAACGCGCACCCGTCAACATCTGCGCCCGGTACAGGACGTGGAACGGACGCAACCTCGTATAACTACACATACGGCGGGGAAGGAGCCCAGTACGTAAGACAACAGATGCAGACTGGAACCCTCCAGTATCCGGCCGACTGCTCGGCAGACTCTCATCGCCCGTCTCAGCAGTATTCACAATATGGATCCAACATAATGTATGGTGTTCAGCACCAGCAACCGGCACAGCAGCAGCAGCAACCCAGCCAACATTCACCATACGAGCCTGTGCAACAGTATCAACCCCGACAATCGGCAGCAATTGAGGTATTAACTTCCCAATTTGGCGTTCCACAGCATTATTATGTTGGAAGTGAGGCTGGCACGACGAATGTGCCTGCAGCGGCAATGGGAGCACCGAATGTGTCGACCCAATATTCTGGGATGTCTTATACAGCACCGCAGAACCCGCTTCACAGAGATCACCTTGGACCATCTTTTGTTCCAGGGATGGCTGACTCTGCACACCCCAGCTCCACCGGGGCTTATGGACAACAGAGCTATTCTTCACACGGCAGTTCCAGTGTTGACCAAGCGTACAGCAAATACCAGACAGTACTGAAACAAACCTTCAGCCAAATTGGTGAGGGCAAGTTGCATGAAGCAGGTGTTTCTCTTATCGAGATATCTGACTGGCTTCTGACCAATGCTGAAGGGCTAGGTGAGTTCGTCTCTGACTTTTCAGGTACAGTCGGAACTGAGATTGACAATAGGCCTAGTACGCGACGAGCAAAGTATGCACGCTGAACGACTGAAGCTGTGGGAGGATTTCAACCATTGCTGGCTCACTGCTCTTCAAAGACAAAAAGAAATTACGGAGGAGAGTCTTGAATCCGGCCAACGACCACGTCCAACTCAGACTTTGATGGGGTATGATCAGCTGGAGAATCTTGGTCGGGAGCTAGTGAGGCTTTGTGATCTGATGGAAAAGCATGGCTTGGTAGACTATCAGATGGGCGTCTGGGAAGAAGAGATAATCTCAAGTGAGTCACCCAACTTCAACTATTGCGAAAGCCGATTGTCTCTAACTCAAACTAGTGCTCACGGCATGTCTGGACTTGATTGAGGACCAGCCGCGAGGCTCGACCGGCTCGACTGCTCGAGGCTCCATTCCACCAACGTCACGACGAAGGTGACACTGGAAAGTGGCATTTTCACACAAGTCTAGATAGATGGCTCATGGGAACGCGACAGCAATGATGCATACTGATTGCATGATACATGTCTTGATTGGACATATCGCATTGACCATTTCTGGACGGAAACACATCGACGGGCAATTCGACTTGATAAGACCCGGCTGAGTTTGGTCTCAGTCTCCCAGAATTACGATATATTCTATACTCCGCTGCGCGTAAGAACTTTCTTTTGTTCCTTCTTCGGGCTCTAAGGCGCACTGTACGGTTATGGACGGGAGATATCTGCATGTGGATAATGCACCGGCAAACGTTTATCACTTTTTCGACATGGCTCTCGGGATCTCAAATGGAAGTTTTTTTTTGCTTTCTTCGAATTCATAGACGTGGGGGCTCGATGTATTATGATTGCGACCAAGGAGTTGATGGGCTAGGGAGCTTCACGAAGGCGAAGCCATTGTGCAAGGGCACTGGGTTAGGGGTGGAGACAAGACAGTGCCACACCGGCTATTATCACCTGAGACGCGCGGGCACGACCGAGCACAATGCTGTGGAACAGTAGTCTGCGTGAGAAACGTGGACAATGCATGTACCATAGTAACCATACTAGACTATACTCGCACGAAATTTGGCGACTTGCTGCTACCTGGAGATACCAGAAGTGTGAACTGATGCATACATAGTAATCATAGAAGCGACCAGGCTGTCAAATTCACATAACGGCTTATCGTAACCGTTCATTGGGCATCAGTCTGTTGAGTTCATCATCCGGTGGATCGTCCGACTTGACACGTCAGAGCATTGCGACGATCATTCTCAGCCTCACAAATGTTGAATGCGCTTTGCCAAGATATTTTGTTCTTCTAGACTTTGCGCACGGTCTACGGCATTTTGGGATCGTCACAATGTGCCCTCCAAAGTTCCAGGGAAATGCGCCAGTTTGTAAGACAGGATAAGCTACTCGGCAGCGCGAAGCGGAGTGATGGGCTCCCTAGTTTATTGCTATTTGCAGAGTCCGGGGTAGGTACCTCACTGATGCCCAGGAACCTTGTCACGCCTTGCAGGCTGAGCTGTTGTAACTATTCTTAGAGTTTTTGAGCTTTGTTTGTCGCGGTCTAATTTTGCCTCTGCCTTGCATGTTCGCCTTCAGCTCAGGTCATAGCACATAGTTGCAGGCCACCGGAGAGGAATATGGCACCCTTCTGCGCTGTCCTTGTGTCCAGCACAGCACATAGTGGTATTGACGTAATCGATCCGTGATATGGGGCTGCCTCGGAACAGGATCGGGCTGCTCTGGAGGAGCCACGATGGTCACAGGATGCGTGTTCTTTGTCCTGTCTACACGGAGTCATAGTACAAGCCTCACTCTGCGTAGAATCTGCTTGTGGCATTCGACTATATGTCGATCAACTGGCCTTCGTTCGCAAAATCGGGCTCCGATAATCCGACGGCTTGGGCAACAGTTCTGGCTACAAGGGCAAGGTTCAGAGCATGACTCTCATCTAGGGAGAGCCTCGAAACCGACGAGGGTTCTGTAGATGCAAAGGAACCCGAGATGATGAATGATGGGCAGCGTTGGGCGGGATGCAGGGGCAAGACAGTCAGGACGGCCTGAGAGTAGGGTGTTGGGGAGTAGGGGGGTAGTAGGGGGAGTAGGGAGTTGCCAGCTTTCACTGCTGGCTGCCCGAGTGGAACCCGCCGAAGGTCCTTTGGACTAAGCCTTTTCCCGACACCACGGGCATGGGTCTAGCCGTCAGACTAGACCTAAAGGGGACGCGGGTGCTGTCCCTCGCGCCCGCCTCCGCCGTCCCGCCACGACTGCGGCCGGTATTTGTTGTGTCTCTCCACTCTCCGTAGCCTCCATCACCATTCTTTGCACGTCTGTCCATGTCTGACGCAATAGCTTACACAATCAATAGTAGGCTCTTTACTTCGTTTCTCTCACAATACACCAAGCATGTCACACATAAACATCTTACCTTGATAGCCTGTCTCTCGAGGCGACGGTAAGTCAAATAAAGGCGATTTTCATCTTTCTTATTCCTACCTTCCGAGTCCCTATGCCTGCTTTTCCCTATTTGCTTTTCCTATAACCTGTCCGGCTCTAGTTCACTCATATTCCAATTTCGATACTCTCTCTCTGGCTCAGCTGAGCCAACAGCCCTTAGTCTCGCAGTAATCTCCCGCACCCTTGTTGTCAGAGTCCTCTTTCTGACACATCGAACAAGGATACAACCCATATCCCAGTCTGCCTGAACAAGCGACCTCGTCCGAAAGTCCATCACTGCGTTGCAATTGGCTTCGAGCACACTTAGCTCGCCCTCTTATCATCCTCAAGCAAGACCCTTATGCCGGCGTGTTGGTCCTGGGCTGACGCCTCGTCGCGTACCTCGTACGCCCCCAGATTGCCCTGATCCGACACTACGGAATGGAGAGGGGACAGGTCCGCTCGTCTCCAGTCTCATGGATCTTGTTTGCTCCTCACTCTGCTCTAGTCCTGAGACACTCAGCTCTATCACACGCAAGTGGCTGGGAATTTTACGTCACTGTCAGCTTTGGTCTCAGATCCGTCGTGTCGCACAATCTAGATCTCCTCGGTCGGGAGTATCCAACTACCGCCCGCCCATCTCACGTGTACTATTGACACATAGACGTACGTCGATGTTCGGCCGCGTGGATAGGCATTTCAATAGCTCTCGGTCTGAATACTAATCGCCAGGCTGTCTGCCAACAGTTTCTACCGCAGCCGCGTTTAGTCATACCCTCTTTCCTGGATTTCAGCACCTCTACAGCTCAACCCTCATCCATCAGTGTAAAAGTATTCCCGAGACCCTGGTCTACAATCTCTTAATATAGCATACCGAAATGCAGCAACTGCCCCAGACCAAAGCCCCATCAACCCCCACACCCAGCAGTCTCCTCCCTAATGAGGCGCCAATATCTCGGCCTGCCTTGCCTTGCTGTAGATTTGGAATTTCGTGCCCCTGTTGATGGGTTCCAGGATACGAGGTTTGAGGGTTGAGTACCCTGTCCATGAATGTCTGGCCCGAGCTGGGATTCCTCTGTAAGTGAGGCAGTGTGGAGTGAATGGACTAGCTGTTATTGTTTCGCCCCAGACATGGGTGTTGGGGATCGGCGCTTGAAGAAGTGTAATGGTAGGTAGGGGTATTTCTTCGGGGCGTCTAGGTGCGTTATCTGGATTCTGGCTTGTCTTCCGGATTGAGTGCGGTGGCTTTGTGATGTATGTGCCTTCGGGTCAGGATTGGCAAGCATCAAAGCAGGATCCTGGTGCTTTGGTAATCAGAATCCAGTGTGGTAGTTTCGTCATCATGTATCCCCTCCGATGAGGTGGGTAGTTCTCAAGTAATTAGGTTCTTGATTGTGAATGAATCTGGCACTGCTCTTGGTAGAACGCAGCCGCTCACGTCTGAATATGCTATGTGTACGCTCATCAAGGTGGCAAGAGGTACTTTGGTAATTGTTCACACAGATGTCGGTCCTCTATCTTATGATATTCCAGTAGCGCTACCGCAGAAGGGCATTGATCAAGGCAGTGATGTCTGAACAAGCGTCTCTGTCGTTGTCATGAGCAAGAGAATAGGAGGCGACTTTGCCCTTGCTTGGGCCTTTTGACTTGATTAATTCATAGAACCAATGTTAATCTGCCATCCCTTCGGCACCATAGACACAGATAACTTGCATGAACACGACTTCATCATACCCAGCATTTCTCACGTCTTTACAATACGTTTTCACGCTTTCCCATGAACATGCTTCCTGTCATCAAACTTCAACCTGAGCGGCCCAAGCGCGGTCGTGAAGGTATCCTCAATGCTATTCTCAAAGTCCTCTGGCTTCTGCCCCGGGGCAAACTTGACGCTATACCTCCGCACAAGCTGCGACGTGACCTGGCGGACTTCCATCAGCCCAAGCTGTTTACCAACACATCCATCAGGACCTGGGAACGAAACAAAATGTCAGCCAATTCCATAGATATAGAGTCAAAGATATCGTCATTAGCTTACCTGTCGAGAACGGCATGTAGCACTTCTCCTCCTTCACCAGCTCCGGCATCGTGGTCCACCGCTCGGGAATAAACTCATCCGGCCGCGGGAAATTGCGCGCATCACGCTGCAGCGTGTAGATGGGTACTTGCACGATGGTGTCGCCCGGGATGAACGTCCCGGCGATCTCAACGCCCCCGTAAGGCGTCACACGCTGCAAGCCTGATGGCACGGGAGGGTGCAAGCGGAGGGTTTCTTGGATGACGGCGTTGAGATAGCTGAGTTTGGACAGCGATTGGGCGTCGATGACGTCGGCGCCGGCGTCGTCAAAGAGCTGGTCGATCTCTTGCTGGAGGGCTTGCTGGACTTTCGGGTGCTGTGAGAGTTCGAAGAAGAGGGTCGTTAGGGTGGCGGCGGTTGTGTCGCTGTATATACAGGTTAGAACTGAGGTTGGGAGATGGATGGAAGGGGGCGAGGTACCTTCCAGCGACAATGATCAGTTGCGAATCGCCGTACAGATTGACGCGCTCCTGATACGTGTGGCTCTTTTTCTGCTCGTACTCCTCGAGGAGCCAGGACATGATGTCTGGGCGCGAAGGCGGGTTCTTGCGCCTACCCTCGGTCTCGTCGACGACAAACCGCCAGAATTTCTTGTCCTCTGCATTCAGAACTGGGGTCATGCGGAAGATGGGGAACACGTAGCCCATGCGACTGAATATACCCACGACCTTCATGAAGCCATGGAGGGCTTTCATGAAGTAATGAACCACGCCTTCCTGGAGCATGCCAAACGACTTGCCGAACGAGAGGTCGCCCATGACGTCGAAGCTGTAGAAGTTGAACCAGTCGGTGACGTTGATGGGCTCATTGTGGAGTCTCTCGATTTGTGTGAGTAGTTGCTCTGTGTGTCCCGTGACGCGCGGTTCATATTCACGGATGTCTGGGAGAGTTTAGTATAGCCCACGTGACAGAGTGCTTTCAGCATACTTTTGGAGTTGAAAGCCTTGTCCCAGATCTTTCTGCGCCGGGAGTGCTCGAGTTTGTTGCGTGTTTGCTGTAGAGAAACTTGAGGGTGGTGAATACTGTACCAGGGACCCTTTGTACACTTCGATCTCGCAGAGTGTACCACATCGACTGCGTCGGCATTGTTGATCGATAGCTCACGAGGCCCTAGCATATAATCAGCCTATGCTTGACGTTGGAGGACGCACTCTCGCCTACCAATGCGTACGAAATCACCATGCTTCTTATGCAGCGCCTGGATCTCCTTGAAGAGCTTGAACTCCTTGACAGACAACCTCGTCGTGTTAAGATTGCTCACCCGGCCCATAAACGGCCCCGGAAAACGGTGGAGACGGTGGAAGAAAACGCGATATATGAGCATGCTCGCGTACACCCCGACTACCCACCATGCCGTCAATTTCGACGTGTCCTTGAGTGCCCCCGCCACTGATATCCCTCCGTTTGTCAACACGTAGCTGATAACAGCCGCAGCTGCAAGATTCGCAGTGATCAGCGTGCCAGCAATCTTGGGGAGCGAACGGTCCCATTCTCCAACTCGGAAGAGGGATACATGTGCTGCCACGCCTCCAAGCACAGCCAGTACTTGTAACGGTGAGGCTCCTAGAACTTCTGCCATGCTGAAGATGTGTTGACTGTTGAGCCAAACTTCAGTTTGATCGAGAATCGGGGCTGGGGATCGGGCTATATGCGACCTGCGTTCCGCTTCATAACTGCGCCTACAAATGGACAGGGCTCGCCCTGTTGGCCGGACAGTAGTCGACGTCGAATGTTACGCTCGATGGGTAGTGGTTAGAGCACCCGATACCGAGGTTACTCAAACGCCATTGGCAAAGTCCGTGCGGTGACGGCTCCAGGGCAGTCTAGTATAGTGTGGGAATAGCCATGTGGGTGATGGGAGACTCTAGAGCTCCGTCTGAATCGATAGCCTTGACGTCGAAGGACCATTGGTTAGAAGGTCTCGAGTCAGGTTGACGAGAACAAGAAACGACCTGGAAGGGGTACCTGGGATGTTGCTACTTGCATCCCCTCGACCGCAGCAAACACACTATGCAGCTATATCAGGTCAACATATTGAAACACTACCTCGTGTGTCATGTCAATCAGCCGTGCCGTTGAGTCAAGATCAACATCAGCCAAGAAGTGGACGGTCAAAAGCGATAGTCTCATTTGCTCAGTGCGGCTTAGCGCTACCCCACAATCGTCCCCCGCACCAGCAGATCCACGTCCTTTTATTCCCGTTACACCCGCACCGACGAATTCAGCATAGAGTCTGATACATGTCGTTAATATCCTTACACTTTAGTTAGAATCTCCTATCCCGTCACAAAGTCTACCAGAAACCCCCCCAGACTTCACACAAGGAAACTTCCAAGAAACCGCCTCTGTGACATAGCATAGTCAGTCGCACATCAACCACGCCACACCTCCCCCAATACCTAACATCATGTCCGTACTGCCCATGTACACTATCACGCACAGCGCAAATCCATTCCCCGCCCACAGCTATCACGGCATAGTAAAACTGCAATCCAGAGACATGATCCAGGATTCCAGATATCTATCTCTCCGACAATGATTGGGACATGTTCAGCAAGTCCCCTCCCCCAACATACCGCAAAGCCCTCTATATCTCGCGGATCACGCTACTAAGTGCTTTACTTGTAGTCTTGTCTGACTAATCCAAGAGTTCAACATTGCATAATATCATCAAAGGAATATGTCATAGTATCCAGTAGTAGCATCACTTAAGCGCACACACTTAGTCGAGTGTTTCAGGGTGGTGTACTACAGTATACATGTTTATACATATATACATATATACAGCGGAGGGAGACGCTAGGTTTACTTACGCCCATAACACTAATACGAACATGCTATTTAATGATGATGATGATGATGATGATGATGATGATGATGATGATGATGATGATGATGATGATGATGATGATGATGATGATGATGATGGATATAAGAGGCTTGAATGCCAGACTTCATAATTGCAAGTGTGTGCGTGTATGTAGCCCGACCGTAAGAACAACCTTTATTCCATCCATGACATCTATCTAAAATCCACCCACAACCTAACGCCCCTTTCCCAGAACCCCTTCCCCCCTCCCCTATCCCCTACGCTCGCCCTACCCAACCTCCAACCGCAGCGCATCATACTGCACATACACACTCTCCGGCAACACCGCCGTCTCCGGCGCAGTAGCATTAGCAGGCAAACTAAGCACAATAGTATTCAAGGCAGAGGCACGCAGAAGGTCCGTAGCAAACGCGAATTCGTGCGCGAGCGTATAGCACGTAGCCGCGGAGCGCGCAGCGCAAGACGAGCTATGATTAGAGCTATGGAATCATTAACCATCCATCCGTACAATCAACAATACGAAAACAAAAAAAAATGATGAAAAGGGGGGGGGGAACAACTCACGGAATAACCCAAACCGGCAACTCAACACCATTAACCACAACCGTGAACGGCAGATCCACCCACGCCTTCTCCACCCCATCAGCATCATCATTATTCCCCGTCGACGTCTTCGCACCCGCAAGCTGCACCGTCAACACCGCGCTCTCCCGCCCGGCCAGATCCGCGTCTTCCAACCCAAAAGTAAGCGTCCAATTATTCACATTCGCGTAATACGGCTCGGGACGGAGGCTATTCGCCTTGCCGCCAAACACGCTCCAATGCGCGTAATTGAGGCCTAGCGCGACATCGTCCTTGTCGACGTCAAACACGACGCCGTTCGGGAAATCGGAGGGGAAGTCGTGCACGGCCCAGTAGAGGCGGTATTGGGCTGGATGCCGGGTGCGGGAGAGGTCGGGCGCGTTGCCGTGGCGGAACTCGCCTGCGCTGCGGTCCGGGGTGTCGATGCGCCAGAGTTCGGTGCCGTGGGAGGTAGGTGTCCAGGTGGCGGTTGTAGACTGAGTTTTGCTGGGTGCGACGACGATGTTGTCCTGGGTGTAGGCGCCGAAGATGCCGTCGGCGTAGACGGTCAGGCGGTAGGTGCCTGCTTTGACGTTTGGGATGCGGACGGTGCCGGAGGAGGGGTCGATGTCGGCCCAGTACTGGTATGCGGGGGTGTCGAAGTTGTTGTCTTGGAAGTCGCGGTTGTTGGCTGCGAGGACGGCGATGGGGCGTGAGGCTGTGGGTGGGAGGGTGATTGTGCCTTGCCATGTCCCGCGGTCGGAGGACGGGGTGTAGCCGGGGACGTATTTTGAGATGGAGTCGTAGAAAGCAATTGCCCAGTTTGGGTCCGCGAATTGAGAGGCGTCTTTGCGGAGGTCTTGGAGGGTTGAAGACGGGGTGCCTTTGTTGAAGTAGTAGTATTGCTGTGTCCGTGAGTATGCTGGATGATGCGGAGGGAACATAATCCACTTACTGGCCCAAACGTCCGATCAAAGCCATCGAGCATAGCTGGTACGCCGTCTCCATGGTGGTTCGATGCTGTTGCACACTATCAGCGCGATTCATATCCAAATACTTGTCATCCCGACTTACTCAGATAGTTGTACACAATGCCATCGACAGTCAGGTCCGAATGCGTGGGGCCGCCATAGTACGTATCCTTCGTGTTCATCACAAGCCAGGCACCAAAAGTCGAGCCATTGGCAGTGTTTCTGCCATCTGCATACATTCCATGGACGGAAGTATCCCTCCAGGTCTCAGAAAACATGTATTTCGTAAAGTAATCGGAGACCTCCCGGACATACGGATCCGATTTGTTGCCGCCTACATACCAAGTCGCGTCCTGGACAACAGGTGCACCGGTGGTGTTTGGCAGCGGTCCATACATGCCATCGCTGGAAGAGAGATGCGTCCAGATAGACGCGCTGGGACGGAAGAGCGTCCTGAACTCCCCAAGGTCGTTTCCACTATCCGGTACCGACGAGTTGTGATATGCAGCGCGGGAGAACATGTGCAGGCCCGTCTCGCCCTCACGCAGGAACCAGTACTGCTCAAGCGTCGTGCCAGTCTTCTGGTACTCGTGGCTCATGCGTACGCCTCCGTACGCAATCCCGGTACTATCCGTTCCGTTATACAGTGTGTATGACGCGCCACTCCCAGGAGTCCATTGCCCTGAGGCAATGCAATGGCAGTCTAGATACGGACCCCGTCCTGTGCCAAGGAGATTCTGGCCGTCCAGGGATAGACTTGCGACCGATCCGGTACTCTTGCTTACAGAGAAAGCAAGACGGCTATTCGAAATACTCATCGCCGTGCTCGACTCCTTCGTAGTCAGACTCGCGCACACCGGAACGATCAACGCCGGAAGCAAGCCCGCAGCGGAGCAGATGAAGTCTTGGATCCGCATACTGGTTGAGTTCCCCAATGTCGATATTTCTTTTCACGGAAACAGGTGACCACCCTTCTTATAAGGCCAGAGGCCATAACCAGTTACGAATGGCTCCATTTTGTATACGTATATGCTTCTCGCTCATTTCCGGTTTGCGACGCGCGTGGTGCTCAAATCCGGCATGCCGGGACAATGATCAACCGAATACGGGCGAACTCCCAAGCGACAAGTGCGTGAGTATGTCCCGTGTAGACGCCACAGGCCGGATGGGTGTTTAAACCTGGACGCAGTAGGGAATATGGAAATCTCGGGACAGTTGGAAGAGGCAGACGACGTCGCGTCCACTTTGTACTTCCAAGTTGGATGCTTGTGGGTCGGCTGACTGATTTAGGCCAGGGTGGTCGTGGAGATGCGAATCTCAGAAGTGCTGAAGCAGTGACCATTTATACGCGGTGTCGAGGTGAAAGGGGTTACCCCTATCTGACCTGACAGTCGCATAATCAAATTCTTGCAGTCATTAGACAGGTTTGCGTATGTCATCGATGTTATGGATATCGTGGTTATGATACACAAGTTACCTTAGCAAATAGCAATCGGCACCACACACACATAGAATACATCTGAATCTTTGAGGCAAAGCATCATGAACAATGGCCATGGCATAGTCTATGAGCATTCTACCCGTATCTCGTGCTCATGTCTACCGAATATATGTACCTGCTGAGTTCATCATGATAGCTTTGAGCATTTAGTATGTATGTATATAGTTGGTGTCTGTCACTATACCCCTTACTATCACTACACTTCTAATCTATCGCCATCGCATCACATCAACGCACAAAGCACACACACACACACACTTCAAAAACTTAATCAAAACCTCAAGTATCTTCCAATCTTCCAAAAAACATCTATCATTCATGTCATAGACCCCTATCCCTCCTCCCTCCCTCCTCCCCCTCCACCACAAAGCAAAAAAAATAAACGCTGATGAACATGAGATGTACCATACATGGTATAGCATAGCGTATATACACACATATATATGTATACCCAAAACATGCACATGGCCACCAGAAACCAAAAAAAAAGAAAGACGCTGATATCTCGCACGTAATATACGCTAAATCTCTCACGCACTCACTCATTCCCACAAGAGCTGTGATACACTACACCACCTAACTACCACGTGAAAAACAAAAAAACCTAATTTCTCTCAAAACTAGTATCTGTACGTCTGATTCCCATACGTCGTCTGCCGCTCCGCAATCGGACTGACCTCGCCCGTTGCCGGCGCCATCCTCGTTTCCGCACCCATGGTGCTCACCGTGTCTGCTCCGGCGCCATAGCCTGGGTCTCCGTTCTGCTGTGCGCCGTAGCCAGGGTGATAGGGCTCGGTGTAGTCAGTCACGGGCGGCTCGTCCAGTCTCGCGGCATGGGCGGGCGGCGGACCGGTTGGCGCGGCGTATGCGTCGTCCGAGAACGGGTCTTCTGTGGAGCTGCCGTCGGCAGGCTGGTGCTGCGGAGCAGTCTGGAGGGAGGGAGAGAAGGCTTGGTGCGCGTGCTGGGGTTTGGGTTGCTGGAGCGGGGGAGGCGAGGATGTTGACATGATGGGCTCGGTCTGGATGACGGGGGGTAGATGCGGGAGGTCTTTGATTTCTTGCTGTGGCGGTGGAGAGGAGATTTGTTGTAGTGGAGTGATTACGCCGCTGTTGTTGGGGGAGGGAGACATGCCGAGGGCGCGGCGGGCTGCGAGGACTGCGCGCTGGTGTTTGCTGGCTGCGAGACTGAGTTGCTCGTTGGTCTCGATGAGGGTGAGCATCGTGTCGTCGTCGGGCGGCGGTGAGTCGCAATTGATGTACCCCTGTATGCTCTTGTGTGCGGATTGACAGCGGTCTGCGAATTCTTTGATCAAGTCGTTGCTAAACACCTCATTCGGCGGGGTCGACTGGACAAGCTGTAGCAGTAGCTTCGCAGAAGTTCGTGCCTCTTCAATCCGCGCAGCAAGTTCCGTAGGTGGCGGAAGAGTCCTACTCCGCGAGCGATGGCTGCCATGTTGCGAGCCTGGGTTGAACGCCTGCTGCTGCTGTTGCACCGCCCGGTTGCCAAAGTGTGGGTTCTGCTGCGTCATAGTCATCTCTCTCCTCCACATCGCAAACAGGGTGTTGAGGTTCGTATCATATGCTTTCTCCCTTTCTAGTGCATCCAATGTCTCCCTCAGTATCTGGTTCACGCTGGGATCGCGACCATTCCGCAAGAGTTGCTTGGCCGCATCGGTAAACTTTTGATCGAGATTCTTGGTGAAGGATGGCCCAGGATTGTCCGCCAGTATCCGGATCAGCATGATGGCATTGTATTGGATCGAGGGCTTGTTGTTGTACTTTTCAGACAAGAATTTCCGGATTTGGTTCGCAGCCGCGCCGGCAGCTTGAGGAGAGGCAACAGCATTCTCGACGATGGTAGGGAGGTGCAGGACTTCTTCGCCCTGCCAACACACTTAGTCAGTCGTTGCTCGCGCATGCGCATGGACAGGATGAGTTGTCTACTCACAGAATTTGCGGAAGCAGACTCGCAGAACGATTTCTATTGGCGCCGCGTCAGCTTCCGTCGCATATATGGATAGATGTGAATGGTTGTCCAAAGACAGCTTACCACTCCCTGCACGACCTGGGCTTCGGGCGAATTCTTGTCCTGCGATGCATCATCTGCGCCTGCTAGCAAGTCATGTCTTAGTTATATGCTCTCGTCGATTTTCTCGCAGCTCTCGCGGTCTTGAAAGGGCGGACGTACCCTTCTCGCCTCGAATCAGGGTGGAGATGCGCTTGAGCATCATTGTGAGATGAGGGTGGTGTAGTCGCGGCGGCGAACAGGACGCAGAGGCGATGAGGAATATAAGCCGAGTACGAGGGGTTTGACCAGCTGCAGGAATCCTCAACTCTTGTTGAACAATAGAACCAGCCTTGTCTTCGTCTTTCAGTCTGACAGTCAAAGAGTTGTCGCGGGACAAGACACAATGAGACCTCAGACCAGGTACCAGGGATATGCAGCAGCCTAAAATGCCTAAAATGCCTGAAATGCCGCTACCAGAACCACTAGAGCACCTCAGGCGCCTAATAATAGTCGACAAAAACAAGTGATAGGCAACCTCGAAAGGCAAAAAAAGAAAACAATAAATAGAACAGGATCGGGGGCCAAGGACGGCTCTCTTCGGTATAATAATAATTATGCCTATCTCGTAGGAATTTAAAGAGAGATAGATGGAGCCGGGCAACAGTGCGTGTCTCTCTCTCTCTCTCTCTCCCTCTCTGCAGGGATATATATGTATGGATATCTCCGCAAAAGCCCGCAGCCGGACCCTTTTTTTAAAACGCCTTGTTTGCTGCACAGCCCCCTAATGCAGGCGACTCACTGACGACGACGCGCAGATCAAACACGCAAGCCTTTTTTTAGTCAGTTCCCATAGTGTCTATCACTAATATTATTAGAACAAGACGGACAACCGACACGGCTTCAAATAGATAACAGTCTGTATATCATAATATACGTAAGTAGTTCCAATCACTCTCGTTCGTTGAATGTATCTATTCAAAAACTTGTGACTCTCTGTTTGTTTGCAGAGTGTCTTCGTCTATGTATCAAAACCGTAGGCAACCAACCTAGGTAGAGTGTGTGCGCGTCAAGACCATTGGCATCGTCGTCATGCCAAGCACAAGCACAAACACAAACACAGACACAGAATCGGCACTTCCGACTTCTTCCAATCCAACGCCGTTTTTTGCTAAATCGCTGCAAGTCTGGGTATAATCAGGAGGGGGAATGAAAAGCCCAAAGGAGTCCTCCCCGAACAGAACAATCAATATATATACATTCGTGTCCGGTTCTCTTTTTTTTTTTCGAAAATGGGTACATACACCAACATCATGCGCTGTATACACGCGGGTGTCTGGCTGGCGTGTTTCTCATGTCACTGCCTCGCCGAGATACGCAAAGTCGTCTACGAGTTGCGAGATCTGACTCGCCTCTGCGTGCAGACCAGACTTCTGCTGGTGTGCCGTCGGTGGGCGCGAAGCTTGAGGTGTAAAGCTCTCGAACGGTTTCGAAGGCTCCAGTTCGAATCGTGTGAGGGTAGCTTCGGAATTGTCTGGGTGGCCCATCAGACTATAGCCGTAAAGCGTTGACCCGTGCACTACATTCGGCGAAGACGAGACCTTCGCAGAGCCTGGTGGAGGATCCCGTAGCTGGAAAGGCGTCGAGCATAGTGGCCCATTATTGTCTAGTACTAAGCGGTCGAAGCCGAGCTCTTCGTCGTCGCCCAAGAGTTCAGCGTCCGGTTGGAAGAAGCGTTCGAGTCGGGCACCCAGGTCAGGGGTATGGATACCACTCGAATACTCGCTCAGTGAACTGAATGTGGGTGACAGTAAGGGCTCGTTCACGAAGACGGGCATTTCCCACGTGACCGAGTTGTTCCTACCCCATACATCGAGACTGCTCGATGACTCGCTGCTTGGAAGTACGTCTCCTTCATCGCCGTCGGATCGCAATTGGAAATGGAAATCAGGGAGAGTCTCGTCGACTTCCTCAGGGAGTGGAGCCAGCATCGGGACGTCCTTGTCTAGTATGTTCAGCAAGTGTACGTCTCCTTCTGGCGAGGCACGTCTCGAAGGCGGCCTGGTGGGGTATGGATAAGTATATTCCATGCCAGATGGTGAAAATTCTCTCAATTCCTGCTCGGATATGATGTCTTCGTAGTTGCCCTCGTTTACATCTTCTGGGATATCGACGAGATCATTATAGGCTGTAGGATGTCGAGTGGGAGATGTATTGTTAGTGCTGTCATTTGAAGTAGACCTGCGATGTGAGAAAAGCCCGGAGAAGTCTTGTCGAAGTCTCGAACTTGCAACCGATTGTTGCGAGTTTGATCGACTTGGGAACACGAGTCCATCGTGAAGATATAAATCCTCCGTATCGTGCCCGGCAGTCGGATTGTAGTCATAGATCAGCTGCTCTTCCTCCTCTCCAATTACCTCACCGATTCTCTCTAGATCTGGTGAGACGGCGCGGGACGATACGTGCAGGCCATGCCTGGATGTCGAGACTGAGCTTTGGGACCACTGTGAAGGTGTGGTCGACGATGATGGGGAACACATGTGGAGACGGCCGTCTTCAGTCGACAACAGGAACGGGTTGATATGGCTGTCCTCGTCGCTTACCGGTAATTGTCGAGCCCGAGATCTGCCTCTTCCAGTATCTGTATCTGGACTGTAGCCACGCATGGGTATTATACCATTATGGGCTGCTACTACTGGCGAATCTGAAGCTGAACGTGCACGTCGTACAGGATACTCCCGAGTTACTCGCCTATATCCGAGGTTTGTCCCAGCTGAGCGGCATCTCACGAGCCTGGGCGATGTTTGCGGTAAGGTCACCCCTGCTGCGGTACGTTTGCTGACCTTTGGTAGACGCAGAGCCTCCTTTGGATGTGGTGTCTGGTACTTGTCCTCGGGATTCAGAGACGGTACGATTATTTGATCATTTGATGCAGGGGCAATGGCGGTACTGTCCGTTGGGACCTCAAGAACGTTAAGCTGCTGACCAGGCAACAATGGACACAAGGTCGTAACCGGATATGATGGATCGGAATACTCGATTTCTCCATCTAGGCGATACTGGAGAGAAATGAGCTTAGACATTAGTCCGTGGACGTTTGATATACTCACATAGAACCAGTATATGCCTCCCATGAGGAGCCCACCCTCACGTTTGTTGGTAAGATGTTCAATGTCACCATCGCAGATGATGTTTTTGAAGCGGTAGCAGCCTGTCCAGTGGCCCAAGCCTTTCCGCCTATCCCGTTTCATGTTATAGGGAGAGCTGAAATTGTCCCATGAGCCTAAAAGTTCAACAGTCCTTACGGACTGGGAGCATTGACTACATGTCGTCAGCTATCGCAACCACATACATGACCCTACAGCTACGGAAGTGCTTACAGCATGAATGTCATTAGCGTGGTGGACTCCATGGCGCAGGTAATATGTGATATACAATGTTTGAAATGTAGATACCATGCATGTCAAGTATGAGTAGTCAGATGCAGCAAGTATCCAAGAAGGCTTCTAGAGCAATTGCTAGGAAGTAGAGTACTCAAACATTTGCCGGGTCGTATATTAAATATCGCGGGTCGACTATGGGTAGCTGGATACAGGTAGGATTGTGGTGAGGGTGGAATGATCGGGGCGGATAATGGCAGCCACTGAGGAATGTGTGCCAGGGGACCGCGAGGAGCAGATACAGGGTCGAGATTGTATAGCCGATGCAGATATGCGCCAAGTCGTCAAGGCTATAGCATATGGTATTATACGGTCAAGATCGAGTACAGTGAATCCTTTAGACTGGAGATCTTGTCAAAGGCCATAAGGCTGGGAATATATGTTGGGCACACCAACAGATGGTTTTGGGAAGGAGCGACTTGAAGGAGAGCGTAGTAATCTGATTGAAACCTGAATGAAGGTATATTATAGGTAATAGCCCCAAAAGAAATAGAGAGCAGCCTCTGCAAACCAAAAAAATTGAAGAAGCACAGAGCAAGGATAGTAGCGGGAGTGGATCCACAACATGGGCCAGCACGAGAGCAAAATACGGTGGACGACCAGGTAAAAGACGAAGAAGAATGGCTGGAACGAGAGGTTCACGAGGCAGTGAACTCAAATCAAGACCCAGGACGAAGGGCAAAGCAGAATAGACCAATGCAGCAGAGTGTTTAGCGATGGCGACGCTAGGCGACACAAGGCAGATGGTAAGGGGTGCACGCTCGACGGTTCATTCACATTGGACAAAACGACGCCGCCAGCGGGACCGAATGGATGGATCCACATTCAACTCCTGTCAGGATCACGCCCTCGAGATGCTGCAACTGCAACATGCGATCACTGGTTCTCGCCCTCGAGTGGCGCTGCAGCTGCGTCAGGATGGTTCAGGCGCAATACGATGAGCATACACTTGCAACCAGTGGACGGCAGTGACCCAGTTCCGACCGTTGCTGCGCTGGACCAACGACATCAACGTATGTCGGCAGGTAACCAACAACAATAAGCAATTGAGCAGCAGGTTTCCGGTTCCTGTCAAAGTTGCTGGCTTCATGGTCCTAGAGTAAAGCCGACGACGATCTGGTTCCCGTCCCTTGATCCCTTGGCCGGCGCTACCTTAATGGCCGATGTGAGACTCTGGACATGGTACAATATTGTTTTACAGCACGCACAGTTGTGCTCAAGGTCCTTCGTGGTCTTTATCTATCTCTATTCAGCAGTCGATTGCCGTAATCCACTCCTGTGTTGTATGGACGGACAGGAATACACAACCTCAGACACTGTCATCGTCGCTGTCCCCGAATGCAACAGCCACTTTGTGCCACAGGAGTCAGAACCACAGCGGCCATTTAAGCGCGAAGCCTTGTTCAAACTCCAGTTGCAGCACGCGCCGCACGTGTGGGCTGCAGCTGGAGCTGAATGGTGGGTCAATGGCAGCGATTCGCCTTCCATAACTTCATTTCCTTTTCATACACGCTAAGTCATGGCGCCCTCATTTCCGGCCAGACTACAATGTATCGCCGACACGGCACTATCAAGAAATTTGACGGCGGGCCCAGTGATGGTGGCAGTGCCGGTGACAGTGACAGTGACGGCGGCTGTCGCATTGAAGGCCACAGTTCATGTTCCACCATGCGGGAGACGAGACGATGCGTAACGGCGAGGGTAGTAGGAGAGGAGAGGAGAAAGGGGCCAGCTCGAGCCCTCAGCCTTTTTTAACCTTCTATCATTCAGCATTCAGCATTCAGCCAGCCAGCTGACAGCGGAGAGTCGTAAAACGGCCGAGGGGTGCCCGCGATTAACGGTCTGGTCCCGCCGAGAACCCCACCGTCCACGGGTGATAGCCCCGACCCCTTTCTTGGCCTGATCAATCCTCGCAGCGTACAGTAATTATTATTTGCTTCATTCCTCTCACTTACCTGTGTACACAATACACAGCACACTTCTTGCACCACCTGGACAACATTCACACGCTCTGTCACCATTCGCATAACAGTCATAGTCATACCCTCATATCTCCGTCCTGTTCTCGTCTCAAGTCCCACAGCGCAGGCTGACAGTAATATCTTCTTTGTCTCACGCTGTTGCTGTTGCACACCAGAAACAGTCCATGGACGCTTCTGAACAAGACTACTTCATCTCGCATACAACGTGGCCGCTTTGTTCCCATCTGTACATCATGCAAGCCATGCTATCATTCAACCCGCTTTACACGCATATCTGCCGAGACCACGTGAATGCACATCTTCGTACAACGACACACTGAACTCTGCCCCAGTCGATACCACGACAACCTTGGTTCAACATCCTGTCTGTCATGATAGAGCGAATGATTCAGTCCTCGGACTGTTTGCCATTAATCTATAGAGTCCGGGGAATCTCTTATTCTCAGTTATATTGATGTCCTCGCGATGGACTACGACTGCGATGTCATGCCAGATTATATTGCTGTAAACGGGCCTACTAACTACCCTAAACATGTAGGTGCTAGAACGTCTTCTCATATATTATCCTGAATGACTGGAGTCTTCATCGTATCGACGACCGCCCTCTTAGGATACCCAATATGAAGGTCGCCCGACAAATCATCGAGAAATCTAAATCGAACAAAAGCATGAATCGTCGATGTTACACACCTGTACTTTCTCTGTACGTTCACCAGGTGATATCAGTATGCTCATATACTATGGGCTGCCTTTCTATTCACCTACATTCCTATACATACCACGTGACAGCACAGCAAATCAATATCAGGTAACCTCACTCACGGATAAAATGCTAAATGAACCATCATCGTTCAAATATGGAAGATAATAAGTGCTCCTTGTGATTACGTAGCAACAGCTGACTTTCAGGAGGTAGGACGTTGGAACATCAAGCGTTCTGACGTAACTCAAGAGCCCAACCAGTCACCGATCAGTATCATGTACCAGATAAATACATCCAAGACTCAAAAGTTAGCATATCTGACCTATCCAATAGCCCCGATTCATCACCTTGAAAGAGCAACCAAACACCAATTTCTGCCTCTAATGTCCTGATTTTCATCATCAGCCATCTTCCTGCCTCCCGCAGGACCTAGATAACCAGACATATAGACCGCGATCCAGCCCAGAAGACGTCGAGTCCTTAGCCAGCATTATCGTCCATATGCATACTTTCGAACATTATATACCACGTTTCGCTTTCCATCGTAGCTGCGTTTGAGGCCGCTAATGTCTAAACCCTGCAATCGATAGCTTTACGATCTACTGTATACGAACGAGCATGGGTCGAGATCTCGGTGGCTCCAATGGCATACGTGGGTCACTATCCTTACTACTTGTGGTGGCCTATATTGCATAGTCAACTGACTGGACCCGATAGCTTGATTTGATACTACTACCAAGATGGTGGACATCAGATGGAATTCCCCACTAGTCAGCATCAGACTAAAGAGCTCAAACATCAGATTGTATCCTAGCAGACCGCTACTAAGTCAGTGATAACATCAAGGAAATCCATGAATTTGGAAAGTGAGTCCCCGGCCAAAGTTCATGTGGGGTAGAAAGACGACAGTTCTCGATACCGAGATCTGCAATGCTGACAGGGATACACAACGACGCCGGACGATCGACGTAGCGGAACAGCAGACGATCCTCCGGGGTGCATATTGGATATCCCACATCGAGGCATCCATTATACATGCAAAGCTTCATCTTATCCGTTCACTACTTTAAAACCCCATCACTCCCATGGCCTCGACTCGACTCGAATCCTGAACCTTCGAGCATGGCTCTACCCCATGCATACCGCAACTCCCTAACGCATCCCTAAACGACCGTGAATCGCAAGCACGAACCGTCACCAGCAACCGCCTCCCAGAAAAGTGACTACACCCACCACCCTCCCATCCCATCCCAAACCGTGAATTCCCAACCAGTCATACCCCCCAACATTCACCCTCGCCCACACTAAAAACCCCCCGTCCGTCCGTCCGTCCGTCCTCGCAATACCACCAATCTCATCCACCACACACACACAGAGACAGACAGACACAAAACCACCATGCGCCCGATCCTCCTCGCAACACTCCTCCTCCCCCTACCCACCACCTCCACCCCCATAACCGGCCTCTTCACACTCACCGCCCACGCGCCCACAAACCCCCTCTTCAACGCCCTCAAACTAAACTACGTCGGCCGCGCCGCCCTCTTCCAGCCCCAAGCACGCAGCTACTGCGGCGCCAATCCAGCCTCGCTGTGTCCGAACGGCACCGAAACAGTCTGGGGCAACGGCTTGTATCCCGTAAGTCTGTCCGTGCATACATCCACCCATACCGGGCATAGAGCCTAGATATAGACATCGACATAGACAGCCACGAGTACAAAACGCTGACATGGAGAACACAGTACGCCCTCGTGCCCGGCGGCCAGGACACATACGCCGAGGCCTCGGGCCTCGTGCGCATCCTCCCGCAGCACTCGCACCAGATTCCTAGCGGCGCCTTCCATGCTTACGAGGGCTTCGTCTGCGCTGCGGAACTCCCGGCGTCGTATGTGCCGCCGCTTGATGGGCCGTGTAATGAGACGGATCCTGTGTATGACTGTCGGAAGCCGGAGGGTCTGTGTACGTGGAGATTACCGGGTGGTGGTGAGGGGGAGGAAGGGAGTGGGGTGTTTGCGTGCGAGGATGGCGAGGGGGTGAGGAATGGGACGACGACGACGAATGGAGTGAGTATCTTTGTGCGGACGCCGGGGTTTGCGCGGACGGATTGTGTGGGGTTGGAGGGGCTGGCGACGCATGTGCATGATAGTTCGTTTGAGGTGTGGGCGTATGTGTGAGGTGGGATGATGTTTTGTGGGAGTGGGGTTGGATTGTATGTGTTTTGTGTGTTTGGATAGGGGCTGGAATTATGTATTAGGAATAACCGATGGGATAGGGGATTGGTTGTCGGTCTGGATATCTTGTGTTAGGAGACATAGCGTAGTGTATAATAACAATCTACCTCAAACAGCCGAGCGCTCATCAAGCTTCGTACACCGTACGAATGCAATAATCCAGCAAAACATCCATTCATTCATTCCAACATACTCACCCCTTCGATCCTATCCCACATCCCAACTAGCCTCCAAAAGAAACCCCCTGACAAAACCCCCCCTAAATCATCACCAATGTCACAAACATCTAGGACAACCCCTCCTTCTCAGTGGGTTTTGGATGCTTGTGGGATAGCCATTGGATTGATTGTAAAAAAAGGCATGCCGATATTGTAGATAAGATTGTCAGTCAGGGGGGATCTGGACGTGGTTTTGTACATGGGGTATGTCCTGTGTTCGCGCTCTTCTGATGGTATGTAGATCTAGGCGGCAGAAGAGAAGCAGAAGTTCGTGTGACACACAAGTAAGCCTCCCCCGTCACACAAAGCCGTGCCAATAACCACCCCTCCTCTCTCAACACATCCATCCCCCTCCACCCATCCCACCTACAACTTCCCATTCATATAAATCTTCCCCCCATCCAACACAAGCGTATGCCCATTAACATGCCCGCCAGCCCGACTACACAAAAACACCACCGCAGCCGCCACATCCTCGGCATTGCCCAACCGCCCATTCGGATTCGCCCTCGCCGCGCTCTCCGCCCCACCACTCATCTCCAACAGCCCGTTGGACATCTTGCTCGGGAAAAACCCGGGCGCGACGCTGTTGACGAGGATGCGGTCGCCGTCCGTGGCAAAGGACATGGCGAGGTTGCGCGCGAGATGGAGCACGGCGGCCTTGGACGCGGCGTAGGAGAAGGTGGCCTGTTTGCCGAGCGTGGCGGTGTTTATGCCTGCGACGGAGCCGGTGACGAGGACGCGGGCCGGGTCGGCGGTGGAGGCGTTTTTGCGGAGGAGAGGTGCGAATCTGGTGTTTGCAGTCAGTATAGACTTCCTAGACTCCCAGACGTGCGTAGGGGGGTTTCAGTGCGGCTTTTTCACGACGACGACGACGACGTACTTTTGGACGGTGAAGAAGACGCTCTTCACGTTCAGGTCCATGACCTTGTCGAATGCGCTCTCGGTGAACTTGTCAAAGGCCTCGCCCCATGTCGCGCCTGCATTCGCGAAGAGGATATCCACATGGTCGGTATGCTTCGCGACCTCGGCGACAAGCCTATCGATTTCGCTGATCTTGGAGCTGTCCGCCGGGACCGAGATGGCTTGCGCACCGGGGCGTTTATTGGGGAGCGCGTTGAGGGCTGCGCAGGCTTCTTCGCAGGCCTTGGCTTTGCGCGACGTGATGAAGACTTTGGAGCAGCCGGCTTGGAGGAGACTGGGGTGTGTGTGATACGTGGTTAATAATGGACTGTGCATGTCTCTATGGAATCTGGCGGAAAAGAGCATACATACCCGGAGGCGCTGTGCAGACCTAGTCCGCGAGAACCGCCAGATACGACGGCGACTTTGCCTTCGAGGGAAAAGATGTTGGAGAAGTCTTGGAGCTTGACGTCTGCTTCGGCCGACATGGTGGTGGTGTTTAGCTAGTGTTGATATTGGGTTGCCAAGATTGACTACCAATTGCGAGGCTGGGGCTGTAAACTGAGATTGGAATTTGTATCGTTTGATTGGAATGAAGACCTAGGCAATAAAGCAGAGAGATTTCACCTTGGAGCTGTGAATGATTGTGGGGAGAAATGTTGTTGCACGTCTAGATCCTGAAGCTCCGGCTAATGCTCCCGGACTGTGGGGAAGATACCGAGGCTTGACCCGAACTGGGGAAGATCCATATGCACTTCAGGAGTATTATAACAGTTTACACTGTTATTTGACATATGGACGTTCAAATTCTGTAAAGCTATGCCCGACTATATGACTTGAATAGGTTTAGACAAAAATATCCCAAACCCCTGCTGAATGCAATGCATATCTTGTGTAACTACCTATCCTGTAGCTTATTAAGTGTTTTTAGTGACACGTTGTATCAATTTTGAACCCCTCATGTGCAACTCCACTAAATGACCCTGGCAAAATGGTATAAAGACAACTTTTGGGACTCAGGAAATGGTGACACCCTCTTATCTAAGAACCGTTCACTTGTGACTCGAGTTTGCTGACAATCGTGCTCGGTGCGTCTGGGCCATTAGCCGGGGCGTCTTTCGGCAGAACAGGCGACAAGTCTGGCGGTGTGATATCTTGTGTATTTGATCTTCTCGGACGGAATGGGACTGGCGTACTTGGGCGACTCGACAGGAACTGATAAGGTCAATACACTACAGGTATTCAAGGGCCGCACAAGAGTACTTACGGAGGAGGCAGCTGATAACAATGCAATCAGAGATGCCTGGACTACGTCGTGATGGATACCAACACCCCAGACCTTCTGCGAAGAGCTTGCAGCAGTACATTCAATGTAAGTTGCGGCCTTCACGTCACGACCGCCACCAATGGCATGCTCCTTGTAGTCTGCAACATCCAGATCGATACCAAGGTTTCTCAGAGCGTTCGCAAGGGATGAAATAGCACCATTTCCTACACCACGAATCTTATGTTCCTGACCATCAATCTCGATGACGCCCGAGAACACTCTTCGGAGGTTCACATTGCTCTGAGATTTGCCGGTCTCTGGGGGCGCAGGCGATATCGAGCGGTCTGAAGTGATATCGTAATCTATCAGACTAAATCTAGGGTTTCGACGGAGGTGATAGGCTTCCTCGAAAAGCTTGGTGATTTCAGTGGGAAGAAGTTCGCGGCCAAGCATATCCGTTTCCTTCTGGACTATCTTGGAGAATGCGATTTGGAGGCCACGGGGTAGGTCCAGTTCGAGGTTGCGCAGAATGATCCAGGCGACGCCTCCTTTGCCACTCTGCGAATTAACTCTAATAATGGCCTCGTACGTTCGGCCAATATCCTGGGGATCCAAGGGAAGGTAGGGTATTTCCCACGGACTCTCAGAGTCTGCGCCTTGCAGTTTCCGTTCATGGAAACCTTTCTTGATCGCATCTTGATGCGAACCACTGAACGCACACACGACCAGTTGACCTCCATACGGGGCTCTTGGGTGGACTGGAATTTTGTTACACTTTTCGACGACGTCTATGACTGACGTTATATCTGAGAAGTCAATACCAGGATGAACACCCTGGGTGTACAGGTTCAGACCCAAGGTAACAAGGTCGACGTTGCCGGTACGCTCTCCGTTCCCAAATAGAGTACCTTCTACGCGATCCGCACCCGCCATCTGGGCCAGCTCGGCCGCCGCAACGGCACAACCACGATCGTTATGTGGGTGCAGCGAGACGGCAAACTTCTCTCGTTCAGTCATGTTACGACAGAAGTACTCGACCTGATCAGCGTAGACGTTAGGAGTGGACATCTCGACTGTGGCCGGCAAGTTGAAGATAATTGGGTTCTCTGTTGAGGGCTCCCACGCAGCCTTCACAGCCTCACAAATCTCGACTGCGAACTCTGGGCTTGTGTCTGAGAAGGTTTCGGGAGAGAACTCGTACGCCCATTCCGTAGCAGCTTGTTCAGGGTCATCCTTGGTTATCGATCGCGCGTATTTCGTGCATTCCACCGCAAGTGCTTTTGACTGCTTGTTGTCCATGTTGAAGACAATTCTCTGGAAGCAAGGACTCGTCGCGAGGTACAGATGAAGAATTGCTTTCTTGGCACCTTTCAAGGAGTCGACTGTCCTACGAATGAGCTCTTTTCGGCATGGGGACAAGACTTGTAGCCAGACGTCGTCGGGTACGACATCTGGTGTATTCACGAGCTTTTGGGTGAAGTCGAAATCGGTTTGCGATGCAGATGGGAACGAGACTTCGATTTCCTTATAGCCAAGCTTTGTGAGCATCTGGAAGTAGCGCCATTTCTGGTCACCATCCTGTGAGGGACGCGTTAGCTAGCTGTACGCCAATGCGGAGGTACGTGAGTAACAATTGTACCATTGGATCGACCAAGCTCTGGTTGCCATCTCGAAGATCGGTAGACAGCCACCGAGGCGGCTTCTCGATGATTTTGGAGGGCCATTGTCTGTCCGGCAAGTCCAATGGCGTGAACTTCCTATATTTTTTGGAGGGATCTTTGAGCATCGGCATTGTGTATGGGTGAATATAGTACAAAGGAAAGGAGGCCGTAGCCCAAGAGGAGGTTGACAGGTTCTTATTAAACTCGCAGTATGACTGGACCGCAAGTCCGCACGCCCTACAACAAATTTTGGGTGACGTTAGCGGGGTAGTGGGACCGGGAAGCCCCACCCAAGCGATTTCGGCGAATATTGCTATGAATCCATCGGACTATTAATTAATTATAATTACACAACAAGAGCAGTATCCATATGTATAACCATCACCATGTGAATAGGCACCACCATCTCATGCTTGTAGACGACAATTAGTTAGATTTCAATCCTAAGAAAGAGTTCTTGCTTGTGGTAGAGGGTGTAGCTTCCAGCACAGAAAGCCATATTCACTGCGATTGGCTCTCGCGGAAGTGATGTACATACATGCTGGCTGAGGAGTCCGATACTGCAATGCAGCCACATACTGATAGCTCCTGCAGGAAAAGTATCATGTGCCATAAATGAAGAGACAGAGACAAAGGAAAAGTCGACACATTGCACAAATCGATTATACAGACAAACAAGAACCAAACCATCATGTGTCATATCTTACTATCGTTTGGCTGCTTCAGGCGCACAACGCCCTGAAACATGTTAGTCAAGCTTTAGATCATCATGTCATTGCGTTCACTTGCCTCTTGGACGCAGGTTGCGACTAGTACCCCTTCTCGGGTAAATATTTTCTGGAACACAAGTCCACGTCCATCACCAGCCCAGGGTGACTCCATCTCCGAGTACAGCCAGTCATCTGCTCGGAACGCTCTTGGATTGTGGAAATATATGGTATGGTCCAAGCTGACCATCATGCCGATCATCGGATATTCTTTCACGATATTCTCGCCATTGCGAAGGCGTTGAATCGTACTCTCGTCCATGCCAGCTCTCTCCTTCAAGACGCGGTCATCGAGCGATAGAAGTTTCTTCAGTGTCATTTCGTCGACCGTCGACTGTCTGTCACTTCGCGAACCGGTGGCCCATCGCCAAAGCTTGTGTACTCTTGCCACTGTCCCAATGAAGTAGCTGTCCGACATGTAGGCGAGTGCAGATAGATGGGCTTGGTGGCCGCCTTCTTTTGAGATGTTTCCTGCAACTTTTGTCCATTGTCTGGTCCGTTTGATCGTCGGATCGTATGAGTCGTCTAGTACAATCAGTAGGTGGCCCTTGGAAGTATTCTTGTCCGTCTAACTCCTTCACTAACCATTTAAGATATCAATTCGCTGGCTCTGGAACGGTCCTTGCTCCCCAGGTCCACCGCCAGATCTAAGGTCGTCTGTGTCATCCTTTGGTGGTGGGACGCGAGCCATGCTGGACTGGTGCTCGACTCTCTTTGTCCCCCCTGAGTTATTTCTTGCAAAGCTCATGGTAGTCGTGAAGATGACCTTGGCTCTCTGACGTGCTTGCACTGTTCGGGTGATGAAGGACCTTCCATCTCTCACTCTCTCGACATGATATATGACGGGAATCTCAGCGTTGCCGGCCATGACGAAGTAACAGTGCATCGAATGAATGGCATAGTCGTCGGGAACTGTCCTTTGCGCAGCACTCAGGCATTGCGCAACTGTTCTTCGCAGTTAGAACATGTTATTCAAGGCTCTCTCGGTAGTGAAGGCATACTAGCAGCGCCGCCATATATACCTCTTGCACCTTTTGGTGTCCACAACGGTCGGGTATTCGTGAAGAGGTTGGGATCGATATCATTGAGCTGCGTCAGTTCGAGTACATTTTCGATGGGAGATTTAGCTGGGTCGATTGGTGGAGGCTTGACAAGGGTGGTCATGATGGGCAGAGAGGGAAGGGTTGCACGACAGGAGGATTGTGCAGAGATGTATGAACGTCAATGGGTATGATATGAAATATATGAAAACCGCGTGGTGAGGCTTCTTTACACGCTCTCTGTAAACATTGGCTCATCGATATGAGACGGGATGTCCGACCATAATTAATACGTAGCATCATCTCATCTCTCAACGCGTCTCCGAGACGGACGGACGTGAACCACGCTGGAGCCCGGTCATGGAGCCGAGGTCTAAGACCTTGGCTGCTCGGGTTGGGCATGATGGATTGTTTTAAGCCCGGGCGCCGGCCGGTGTGGGCGAGCGTGCGCCCTCCCGCCCGACTACTGGCCCCCTACCTACAGTCGAAGTAAAAGTACTGTACCTGACGTGCCCAGGTGGCGGCGGCCCGGGTAAGGTGCGTGGTGGGTGCACTCGGGCTTCTCCAAGTACAGTATTACCGTAGCCAGGATCCTACTGTATTACTGGGCAGGTGAGGTGGTCTGAGCCCTGAGATGGATCGTGTCGCAGGCTGTATAGAATGCTCTCGTCCAAACAGTCGTGGCTTGCAACCTCAGGCAGCGAACATCTAGATGCCCCAATAAGACACCCATCAATACCTCCAAACAGATAATCCTCGTGCATTCCATGCATAACTATACATTTGACCTTGACAAGTGGTAATCGTTCTTGGATGATAGCCGATAATAGGAAGTGATAGTAATTAGCTGATGATAGGCGCCGTCTCCAGGAACATTCATATCGGGCTAGCCTGACAAACGCCGTGTGCTCTCCCGTGAGCGCCCCCCACTGCGTCATTCGAAGGAAGCCGTCCAAGGTTGCAGGCGATGTGGCATTGTGAAGTCTGCTTGAACATTCAAGACAAATATTTCGTAAACATCGCGTTTCTGTGGCTAAGACCGTCTGAGCAATCGCATACATCCGCTTGCTTGCACAAACTACTCCCTTCCCCCGCCTGGGATGAATCACCATTCGCGCCTCTGACGTGAAACCCACATCTACAAACAGCGCCTTGGACAGTCGCGTGGGCAATCGCCATTATGGCGGAGTCACATCCAGAGCTAGAACGAAAGCTTCAAGAGCTAGATCATGAACTAGAGGTAAGCAACAATGCCATCTACCTTCAAGAGGCTGCTCCGTGTCTCCTGGCGCACTGCACAATATTGACCTTATTCGCTTTCGCAGGACGGTGATATCACACGAAAAGGGTACATGATATTCCCCTCCCGAAGTTCAGTTGCAGTACGCTGATGCGCCGATTCTTAGATATGAGAAACGTCGTACCATCCTCCTATCCCAATTTCTCGGGCCTGGCATCCCACAACCTCCGGTAGACATCCAGGTACAGCCTGCAGAAGATGACGGCGCTTCATACGATGGACAATCCGTGGCTCCTCTGCGTACTTCCAGTATGATATCGTCTCAATCACAGTATGCACAGAATCCGCAGTATGCGCAGCAACCACAGTATGCACATCAATCGCAGTACGCTCCGCAGAACCAGGGACCATACGGTGGACGACAGTCTTCGGGCGAATACATGGCATACCCTCCAAGTCAAGTCGGCAGGTTTCAGGAGCGCCAGCTAGGAATTCGGAACAATAGCATGCAAAGTCAGAGGCAATCCTCGTTCGGCGGCTCTGTCACACCAGACACATTCCAGTATTCAAGAGAAGGTACCATGGTAAACTCGGATTATGCTTTCAACCCCGCGAACGAACCAGGCTACCAAGACCACGGGGGAGACAGTAGTCGGATGAGCACAATGCTCGAGTCTCAGCAGGGTTACTTCTCCGACTTTGCAGGTCAACAAGCGCAGGAGCCTCGAGAAAGCTATGGGGGACCTAACAGATATTCCACAGGAGACGCCTTTTCACCTACAGCAGCAGTTCCACCACCAATGCTTGATCAATACGATCTTCCTTCCATCGAGTGCCAACTACCTTTGGAGCCCAGAGACGTACCGTTCGCGGTCAATGATCCACATAATGCAGGTGTACCGATGGCCAAGTTTGATAATCTCGCGGCAGTCTTGCGTCACCGAGGACGCACGAACCAGAAGCAGACAGCATATTGGGTAATAGATCCGAAGGGTAAAGAGACGCAGTCGATCACATGGGAAAAGCTTGCCAGTCGTGCGGAAAAAGTCGCCAAAGTCATCAGAGACAAGAGCAATCTATATCGCGGCGATCGTGTAGCGCTTGTGTACAGGGACAATGAAATCATTGATTTCGCCGTTGCGCTACTCGGGTGCTTCATCGCTGGAGTTGTGGCTGTTCCCATGAATAGCGTTGACGACTACCAGAAGCTGAGCCTCCTACTGACAACTACGCAAGCCCATCTCGCTCTGACAACGGAGAACAACCTGAAGGCATTCCATCGAGACATAAGCCAGAATCGACTCAAGTGGCCGACCGGCGTCGAGTGGTGGAAGACCAATGAATTCGGCTCCTATCAGCCCAGGAAACATGACGACGTACCTCCTTTACAAGTACCGGATCTGGCTTATATTGAGTTCTCTCGTGCCCCAACTGGTGACCTTCGAGGTGTAGTATTGAGTCATCGAACCATTATGCATCAGATGGCATGCATGAGTGCAATCATATCAACAATCCCAACAACTGGCTCTGCAAGTAAAGATACATTTAATACGACATTGCGGGATAGAAACGGAAACCTGATCAACACAGCCGGCGCTCCAAAGTCATCTGGTGCGGAGGTTATTATGAGTTATCTGGACCCGAGGGAGGGAGCGGGACTCATCATGGGTGTACTACTAGGTGTGTACGGAGGGCATACCACTGTGTGGATGGAAGCACGAACTGTAGAAACACCCGGGCTTTACGCTTATTTGATATCGAAATATAGAACGACCATCATTGTGGGCGACTATCCTGGCCTAAAACGATCTGCGTACAATTACCAACAGGATCCGATGGCCACACGTAACTTCAAGAAGAACATGGAACCAAACTTTGCCACTCTCAAAATTTGCCTTATCGACACTCTCACAGTCGACTCCGAATTTCACGAAGTCTTGGGGGATCGATGGCTGAAGCCATTGCGAAATCCTCGTGGAAAAGAGCTTGTTGCTCCGATGCTCTGTCTGCCCGAGCACGGTGGGATGATAATCTCTGTTCGAGACTGGCTTGGTGGTGAGGAACGCATGGGATGTCCACTGAGCGAGGACGAGCCTCAGGAAGTTGAAGTGGACACGACAGAAGCACCACCAAGTGTTTCGAATGGATACTCTAGTCTCATCGGAGGGGGTACAGTAAAGAAAGCGACCAAACCCAAGAGCAGGACTGAACTCAGCGAGATTCTCTTGGACAAAGAAGCATTGAAAACGAACGAAATTATTGTCATCGCTATGGGCGATGAAGCTCGAAAACGAGCGAACGAGCCTGGAACTTTGCGCGTTGGTGCTTTTGGGTATCCTATTCCGGATGCCACTTTAGCACTAGTTGATCCAGAGACAAGCTTACTATGCGCTCCGTACACGATTGGAGAGATCTGGGTCGATTCGCCATCCTTGTCCGGTGGTTTCTGGGCTTTACCAAAGCACACCGAAACTATTTTCCACGCGCGTCCATACCGTTTCATGGAAGGTAATCCCACTCCTGTACTCGTCGAACCTGAATTCCTACGCACTGGTCTCCTTGGATGTATCGTCGAAGGCAAGATATTTGTGCTAGGCTTGTACGAAGACCGCATCAGGCAAAGGGTGGAGTGGATGGAACACGGTGAAATGGCCGAACATCGATACTTTTTCGTACAACACCTTGTTCTCAGCATCATGAAGACTGTGCCGAAAATATATGACTGGTAAGAACTCCGACTTGATATATTGCGACCTACTTACGAGTATAGCTCTGCCTTCGACTCGCATGTGAATGGAGAATACCTACCCATCATCCTGATCGAGACGCAAGCTGCGTCTACTGCGCCGACCACAGCAGGTGGTCCCCCACGACAGCTGGACATCCCGTTCCTGGAATCTTTATCGGACCGTGTGATTGAAGTGCTCTATTCAGAGCACCATCTCCGAGTGTACTGCGTCATGATAACTGCTCCCAACACATTGCCCCGTGTCGTCAAGAATGGACGTAGAGAAATTGGTAACATGCTTTGCCGCAGGGAGTTCGAAAGTGGATCGCTCCCCTGCGTACACGTAAAGTTTGGTATCGAAAAGGCGGTACAAAACCTACCCCTTGGTGATGATCCACAAGGTGGCATATTCAGCCCGCTCTCATCGCAAACGCGCCAGGACTACGTGATGATGCAAGATAAGCAGTATTCGGGCGTTGATTATCGTGAGGTAGTCATTGACGATCGAACCTCTACACCACTCAATAAGTTCACCAACATTCACGATCTTATGCAATGGCGAGTCTCCAGACAGGCCGAGGAACTGGCCTATTGCACTGTAGATGGGCGTGGGAAAGAAGGTAAAGGCGTAAATTGGCGAAAATTCGACCTCAAGGTAGCCGCCGTAGCCCTATACCTGAAGAATAAGGTCAAAGTGCGGCCTGGTGATCACCTCGTTCTTATGTACACTCACTCAGAGGACTTCGTGTTCGCGGTACATGCTTGCTGGGTCTTGGGTGCTATCGTCATTCCTATGGCACCAATCGATCAAAATCGGCTAAACGAGGACGCACCAGCACTCTTACACATGATCTCTGACTTCAAGGTCAAAGCAATACTGGTCAACGCAGACGTGGACCATCTCCTAAAAACAAAGGCAGTCTCACAGCATGTAAAACAGTCCGCAATGATTCTGAAGATATCGTTGCCTAACATCTACAACACCACAAAACCACCAAAGCAATCGAGTGGCTGTCGCGAGCATAAACTCACCATGCAAACAGCCTGGGTGCAGTCCGGGTATCCTGCACTCATTTGGACGTACTGGACTCCCGATCAACGACGAATGGCTGTCCAGATGAACCACGACACCTTAATGGCTTTATGTAAGGTACAGAAAGAAACTTGTCAAATGACGAGCACGAGACCTGTGCTAGGGTGCGTCCGTAGTACGATCGGTCTTGGCTTTATTCACACCTGCCTCATGGGCATTTTCCTAGGTATGTCGTCTCAAGCCGCTTATGAACTAATACTCACGTGAAATAGCTGCCCCTACATATCTTGTATCTCCTGTCGACTTCGCCGCAAACCCTCAAATCCTTTTCCAAACACTCTCCAGATATAAGATCAAGGACACATACGCGACGAGCCAGATGTTGGACCATGCGATTGGCCATGGGGCTGGTAAGAACACTGGTCTGCACGAACTCCGCAACCTCATGATTTCGACCGACGGGCGACCGCGTGCTGAGGTATATCAAAAAGTCCGGCTTCATTTTGCAGGTGCAGGTCTGGACAGGACTGCTATCAACACGATCTACTCACATGTCTTAAACCCTATGGTAGCCTCTCGGTCATACATGTGTATTGAACCCATCGAGTTGTGGCTAGACATGAATATGCTGCGGCGCGGCCTTGTTGTGCCTGTGGATCCAGATACGGAACCATTCGCGCTACTCGTCCAGGATTCAGGCATGGTACCTGTCAGTACACAGCTTGCCATTGTAAATCCAGAAACCAATCGTCTTTGCTTGGTTGGCGAATACGGCGAGATTTGGGTACAGTCGGAGGCGAACGCACACTGCTTCTATGGAAGCAAAGACCCCATCGATTATGAAAGGCTGAACGGCAGAACAGTCGATGGCGATCCAGAAGTTCGCTATGTGCGGACAGGTGACCTTGGGTTCCTGCACAACGTGAGCAGGCCTATTGGACCGAACGGCGGCATGGTTGAAATGCAAGTGCTGTTCGTACTTGGTGCTATTGGGGACACATTCGAAGTCAATGGCTTAAATCACTTTGCAATGGATATTGAGCTGAGCGTCGAGAAATGCCACCGGAATATAGTTCCGAATGGATGGTAAGTCCACTACAACTCGAATTTTTGTCTGCCTACTTACATGATTCGCAGTGCTGTCATTCAAGCTGGCGGCCTTGTCGTTCTTCTTGTAGAGATTGTGCGCAAAAACTTTCTCGCCTCCCTCGTCCCGGTCATTGTGAACGCTGTGCTCAATGAACACCACCTTGTCACCGACATTGTTGCCTTTGTGGGGAAAGGGGATTTCCCTCGCTCGCGCCTCGGTGAAAAGCAGCGCAGCAAGATCCTCGCGTCTTGGGTCACGCGTAAAATGCGGACTATCGCTCAATTCGCAATCCGCGATCCAGATATGGACGTGAGCCAGATCACTGAAATACCAGAAGGGCGCACCCTGACTATGCAGAGTCGTACTCCTACAGGCCTCGCAAGTATGAAGCGCCCAAGCAGTTTGAAACACGAGCTTGCCGCAAACTCCATGTCACCTGGGTCGATCAATTTACCTCCAGGAATAGCAGAGATGCCTACCTCATATCAAGAATCCATCGCCGAGCTACCTGATAACGAACGTGGTGGTGTGACACCGACGGAAAACACCCGCAAAGAGTTTCTCAACTCAGAGCAACAGCTGCACCACGATTCCATAGGTGTCGCGATGAGCGAGCATGACCCACTAGTCGATACCTCGGTCGCTGCGGATACAGCTTCTGCTGCACTACATCGGCGACCGGTGCCTGGAAGAGCTATGTCCTCTGAATACGCGAGAACCGGCGAAGCATCTGCTACCTTCGACCCCAGCATTCCCGCAATGTTGCAGCCACAGGTACCGCGAAGCTATGCCCCGAATCAGGATGGCCATCATCTAGGCCAAGGCTACAACGATCAGCCAGAGTTCACGCCAGGGGACGATGCTAGCCCAGACCCAAACTACGCAAGCAAGCCGTTTCTAGACGTCGAATTCGATCATGAGAAGCGGAAGAGTGGCGAGAGCGAGGACTGGCCGCAGGAGGCACTGGGATACATGAGTCTGGGCAACCCATCGTCTCGGTCTTAGGTATATAGAGCTGGTCGGAGGGAGAGAGATATTCTGTGTTCTTGCATACATGGTCGTGTATATCTAGGGATGATAATTGGCGGGTCTCGTGCAAATAATGGCGACTTGATGGGTTGTTTCAACGGTGGTTGTGTAATAATTGAATGGCTTCAGCTTTCATTGCCTGTGTTGATCTTTGTCACGGGGCACATGGGCTCGCGATTAGAAGTCGGTTCTTTCATTGATCCATTCATCAGCAAGTCTGACTAGAGTATATTGTTGAAAGTAGCCTCAGGAGACCAGAGGCTGACGTTATGGCCCGAGAATTAAGGCACCATCAATAATTTATATTTAGAATCACTAGCGCGACTCCAACAGAGCGACTAAACTCGGTGTCCTACATCACGTCTCGCTTCTAATCCATCCTACACCTTCGCATACATTCCTGTTAGCATGCGTTTTCGAGAGCAGAATAGCCTAGATCCTCGCTTTTCCTACTGTGAATATCACTACGAGACGCGTTACCGGCCGACGTTTTTCAGTCTACGCCTCTCTCGCCAGTGTCGAAAAACTCTAGACTACGAATGGCTTAAGTGGGTTTTACGGTTGGTTTTGCACCTGTTTGTTTTATGCTGGAGCCATGTTCTACTTCAAAGTATGAAAGGATCCATCGAGTCTTTATTTAGACTCTCAACGCCTTCAATCTAGGCCCATACGGTCGAAACGTCTTGTTTGACAATACGACCCCCGCTCTTCGCTTGGCTGTTTGAGATCCTAGTAGAGATGTTGTTGTAATATGTCAAAGCTGGAGAAATCCTACTGAACGGATTTGATCCTTGCACCCCCCAAACAGACCAGCTCGGCCCTATCACAGAGGCTGCACGGGGGTTGGAGTCCTGGAGTGTTGTATATTCGTTCCTGAATCCACAGTTTCAAGAGTCATGTGGTACGTACCGTAGAAGATTGCCGTGCCGTCGAAACTCGGCCGTTCTTGGAAGTGATGATTCACTGCGAAACTACCGAACGTTGAACATGTCTGGTACGCTCTGCTGTGGTACGGGAATTGGGTGGTCTATTTGATACGTACTAAAGAGCGTGGGTAGACTTGTTCTTCGACTACCATCGCATAGCTTATTTCTACCTACCACCGTTCATTTCTAGACAATTCGCTCTGGCAGCACACAGTTATCAAGAGCATTGATTGCTTCTATTTCATTAATCATCTATTACGACTCTCTTCTTTTGATAAACATCACTATGGAGCACAAAGGCGTCTTTCGCAATATATGTCAAGGCGACGGAAAGGGAGCTTACGTCGTCGCACGAGGGCACTCATATTGTCCATACGAATCCGCCTCCGCGCCAGAGAGTCCACGAACACCGCGAACCTCCAACAGCCAATTCACAGACAAAGACAGCACACTCTACGAAGAATCAGTCTACGAATGCGAGCGAAGATGTCCAGCCAGACGAGCACCAACGATCGTCGTGCACGCAATCGTCTTCCTCGCCTACTCAACACTACTAACAGTCCTAGTAATGGCAGCAATGAGCAAACCAGACTGCGAACAATGCATAATGTACAACTGTAAATCCCGCCCCCCCCCCCAAATCCCTCCCCAAAGCAAAGCCTCACAGCACCCAGCACCAGCAAAGAACCTAGTAAACTACAAGCTCCAATCCACCTCGCAATACGACCTCGCAACAGACATCTACGCCGGCCACCCCCGCCCCGAACTCGAAGCAGCATGGTCCATCCTCCTCGAGCCCACCAACCTCCGCCTCACCGAATCCGAAGTCCACGCCGTAAACCGCCTCGACAACGCCATCGCCCTCCCCGACGGCGGCTACGCCGGCTCCCTCAACATCTTCCACGAACTCCACTGCGTCGTACGTCTCCCCCCTGCCCTCCCAACCACATTCTAACCCACCCGCGTACTAACCAGGACGCCATCCAGCGCTGGCTCCACACACAACTATATGCTTCCACGTACTTTCCGCATCTCAACGAGACGGATAGGGCTCGACAGCGGTTTCGCACGGAACAGTGCCTTACTAGTCTTCGGAAGGCGGCACTTTGCCATGCGGATGTTGGCGTGGTGACGTATAATTGGGATGGGGAGGCGGGGGGGCCGAGGGCGCGGGCGGAGTATCAGTGTGCGGATATGGGGCCTTTGTTGGAGTGGGCGGAGGGGCGGAGGGTGGAGGTGGAGGGGGTTGGGGAGGGGGATGGGGGGTATTCGGTGCTTGGTGAGTTTTCTTTCGGGGGGGGGTCTGGTGTCTGCTTTGTTGGGGATGTGGTGTGCTGATTTTTGGTGTTGTAGGTGAAGTTGTGACTTCCTCTGGCGAGGAGGGTTTGAGGCAGCTGATGCAGGAGGGTCTAGGGGTGGTGAGGAAGGGTGTGAGTATTATGAGGTGAATGTCTTTCTTGACAGGTGCTGGTTCTTCTATTTATTATCGTCATTCTTTCGATGTTCTTGAACGTTCAAGCTCTGCGGAGTCTTCTATGGCTTTGCCAATCATTTATTTCTTCTTCTAGCCTTTATGTGGCATTATGGGGGGGCTTGTAGGGCTTTGGGGGTATTTTGACGGGTATCTTATGGTTAAATGTTGGTAAGTTTTTGGGTTGGCGTGTATGAGACTTAGGCTGGGATTGAGTCGATTGCTTGATAGAGTTTGTTCATCAAAGAGCCATGATCATATGCTACTCTAGCCGTCTTCGCTGCAAGTAACAGTGGTCTCTGTCGAGTATCTATCATACATGGTTCGGCCTTAAATCCATCCTCTCATGAACGTAAGGTTTAAGCATACGATAGTCCTGAGCACCTCGCTAACATTAAAGACACAGTATCGAAGCATCAAAACACAACCTCTTGAAATCAAAAAAACAAAACTTCAATTCGCCGGGGAGACACTGGCATCGAAAAACACAGACACGCATTCAGGCATACGAAAAAGGGCACAGCACAGCCTAGCGCGTCAAACAGTAGCCAAGTCTGCAAAACACGTTGTTCAACCACGTTCTCGCCACTCACAACACCTATTCGGGAACTTCTGCCTGGCTCCAGGCACATCCAGGAGTAAAGTTGCCTAGTCCACTGTAACAGAATCTGCCACAGTCATGCACCATGTACCCCAAAGCAATACTCTTCTTCTCTGTATTTCCCTAAACCCGCTGTGATTCGTGAAAAGGAGCCCGCCAACGGCTTCGTTCTTCGCCGCCTACATTCCTGCGGAACGTTGAACAATGTCAACTGACATATGCCTGAAACCCCTACTTGGCCACTCTGGTGGCGAACGCGCGCATCGTCAGGACACAATGCTCAATTGTGGTGTTTCTGGCCAGGGGCGGGTATCTGAGGAGGTGTATAAGGATGTCTGACCTGCTGGCCTGTTGATTGGGGTTATTTCTTGATACACCGCACACTAACTTGCAAATACTACAGCTATCATCATACAAGACATACGATCCCAGCACGCCAGGCTCAAAAGCACGAAGCAGGAGAGCTAGGAACGATGGCATATGACGAGCCCGATGATATCGTTGATTATGGGATGGACAGCGAGGATGACGGAGCGTCGGGAATCCAATACATTGGCGAAGTGCCAGAGTCAGATATCGAACCTGGCCATGAAGTAAGCCATCGAGTTCCTTCGTCCTTGAACCAAGCTGCCCAACTTCCTGGAGACTGGCATGGGGATGACATAGAGCCGACAATCCAATCCATTGGCGAAGCGCCAGAGTCAGATTTCGAACTTGGCCACGAAGAAAGCGATCAAATTATCTCGTCTAGGAGCCCGGACGCCCAAGGTCATGTAGACTGGTTTGGGGATGACTACCGTCATCAAGCTCGATCCGACCCGCAAGAAGGATATACTTTGATCGGACAAGCCGGACCTGGCCATCAAGAAACCCATCCAATTCTCTCGCTTGGGAATCCAGACCCCCAGGGTCCTGTAGAATGCCGTGGGGATGACCACCGCAATAAAGATCCATTCTACCAGCAAGAAGGATATTCTTCGATCGGACAAGCCGGACCTGGCCATCAAGAAACCCATCCAATTCTCCCGCCTGGGAACCAAGAGCCCCAAAGTCCTGGACCTGGGGTTCCGTATGACTTCACCTATGGAACTCCACCCAACCCGCAAGAAGGATATAC
>NW_022985558.1:1085412-1171652 GCF_010093815.1 Pseudovirgaria hyperparasitica
AATTTTCTCGCCCGGGAACCAAGAGCCCCAAAGTCCTGGACCTGGGGTTCCGTATGACTTCACCTATGGAACTCCACCCAACCCGCAAGAAGGATGTACTTCGATCTCACACGCCACATCCCCAGATGAGCAGTCGCAATTAACGCCCGGGACAGCCCAGCTTTCTGATGGCGGAGAACAAGGAGAAGACAGGGACCAGAACGGTATCCCGCAGCCGCAAGCAAACGACAATCCGCTCAGGACCGGTCAGCTCCCGGTCATCTCGAATTTCCCGCTGGACTGTCCGCAAAATAACAATGGAAGCGCCGGAACTGTTTACAACTTGTACTTTAAGGATAATAAAAACTCTTCTGTCAAAATCTACTTGTCTCCAGAGAGTCCTGGACTGACGCGTGGCGTCGAGGAGTTGAGCTTACAAGACTACGCCAAGCCTCAATGTCCAGCGGGCAGCTATTCCTGCCTCAAAAACATGCTGGATCCGAAAAATCTAGGTCGAACTGTAAACTCTGTACATGTATGCTCCAGCTGTAAGGAGTTCCCGCAACAGCCACGAAACAACACTCCGAGGACGCAGCCAGAGGAGCAAATTCCCCTTGATCAGGACAACACGACACAGAACAACCCATCAGCGAACGAAGTTGCTCACAGGGAGGAAAACGAAGAACCGCACAGGACTGTAGACGAGCATCATATTGGCATGGAGGGCGCAGAAGGTAGCAACGCAGCCGGCAACAGCCTCCCGCCCCCAGCCCAGACACAAAAGCCTAATAAACCCGTACGCAGCGGTCTCATCAGCAAAGAGGCAACAAAGGTGGCAAGAGATACTGAGACGCACGACAGGCCGTCTTCCAATACAAGGTTGCAGCAAGCTAAGAAGGCTCCAGCAAGGCCCACGGCATGTTCTGGGCGCAAGAAGAGGGCAAGGCGTGACGATGACCTTGTCGGACCGGCCACGAAGATGGCGAGACCGGCTACATGTATCTCGAGGAGGTCGACTATGACTGCTTTACACAGAAGCTAGAGGAACGAAGACTGACAGGTGAAAGCATGCATCGAGTGATGCGGATGGACACGGGTCTGTTGGAGCGGATATATGAGGGGGTGCTTTTGATGTGAGGGTGCGGATGGCAAGAGTTGGAGTTTGTTGATTGTTCGTTTCTTTTCTTGTGTATTCGTGGTTTCTTTTTTTCGGTGTCTCTTTCAGTATACGGTGAGAGCAGTTAGTATGAGCATGCTTATAGACTTTATTTGGGTTTCCAGACCGATCGAAATGCCTAATAATCCAGTTTCCAGGGGCGTATACACACTGGACCACTCAAAACCGAGTCCGAGGGCCAGAAGTCGTGCTACTCCATCTGTTCTTGATAATCTAATCTGCTGTTGCGTGTGTTTAGATCTTGAACGGTAATCTAAACGGTCTGTTGACGAAGTATCTACAGATAATTTCTACTCCCCAAGAATATACAGCCCACCATCTCGAAAAGGCTTGACGTGCCCTATGGCTAGCATCTGAGACACTTCCACGTATACCACGTACGACTTCGACAGTACTATACAGAGTGCAGTATACAAGAGCAATTTCTGCTTCGACTTACAGGGTAATTTTAGTAGTAAGGCTCGAGCTATTAGCAATGAGTCGTGTATAGCATTACGTATATGGCATGCCGCATGATGTTAGTGTTTGAGACGTCTTTGCAGTAGTCTTGACACGATAATTGCTTGTTCCTGTAGTATTCTAGATTTAACTCCTGCGATTAGACTTGGCTATTACGATGACACATGATGCGTGCGATCCAAACTCTGCAAGGTTTAACCCCAATTTCGAACTCGAGCCGAATATCTGTCCTGACTTCGCAGGCCGCGTCAGATAGACGACTTGTGCTCTCTCAAGAAGTCCTCTTCTGCGGCGGTATTCGTTCGACCTAGCAGTGCATTTCGCGTGGGATATCTTCCAAACTGCTGAATCTGCTGCATATGCGCCTTCGAAGCAGGAACCCCCATATCCACCCACTTATGCTCCTCCTCACTCCCGCACCTAGCCTTCAAAGCCTCAAACAAGCAGCGGGCCGCAGTCAGCGTGACAGCACTCTCCTGGTGCATGAACGGCATGTAGAACGCAGAGGCCTGGATGACGGTAACCTTCTTGTCGAAGTCCTGCGCGATTGCTCTCGTGGCTACGTCTAGTGCTTTCCCGTCGGCGCTGAATGCATCTGGTGAGCCACGGAACAGGTTTCGTGAGAATTGGTCGAGCAGGACGACGAGTGCGAGACTTGACTCGGGCTCTGCGGCCCAGTGATCCAGCTTGCCGTCGCGGGCTTTCAATACGAGGTCGCTGAATTGCGCTTTTATTTGCTCGTCGAGTCCTTTGGGCGCTATCAGCCATTCCATGGGAGGGCGGTTGAACCAAAAGTCCACGACGTGCTTGACTTCGGGTTCCATGAGAGACAGCTTGATGACGCTCTGAGCAAGATTTCGATATAGGTGGGTCAGGTCTGTGGACAGCTTTACGTGTATTCTTTTTATATGGACCTAGGAGGATTGGAGTTGGGGCGTAGATTGATGAAATAGATGGTTCATTCGTTCATTCCTCTGCCAAGATGCGATGTCCAACTTTCAGCTCCACATGTCAGCGTGGCCTCGAAAGAAGTTCCGTATAATCCTTTACGTACTACATTAAGTATGTTGACCCATTGCGATACAAGTCTTTGTCAGCTGAATGGTTTAGATTGCGAGTGCGAGCTCGTTTAACTGCACTAAATTAGGTCTCTCCACTCGTCTGTCTGTACTATATATGCAAGCACGCTTATCAAAGTATGGCGAAGTATATTCGATGGATGCACCAACTAAGCTAGGCTGAGCTAAAAGGTGGAACTTGGTGGAAACCCAAGGCCAGCTCTGTGTACATGTCCATGAATTCATCTCCCAGCACAAACTACGTTTGCTCCCTGTGACCTTTGATTTTAATCCTTTCCTACATCGGTAAGTTCATCCTTACTGCTCAGAATAGTTTCTGCAACGTTACGATGAGTATGCGGTCAATGAATTGACCAGTAATGGGTAGACCGTAGTCGTTGATTCAATCAGCAGAAAGAATGGTGCCCGGAACCTTTACAAAGCAACCTATGAAGGGGCTCTATACACTTATCTTCATTGCCGACAAATTAGTCCGTCTTCCACTACTGATGATCCTCTACATCATACCATCGTTCCGTCAACACAGTCGATATGGCTACACAAAAGCTATCATCGTAAAGGCGTTCAATTGGTACTTACACGACGCAGGTGTCGTGGAGGTGAAAGTGCATCGGACTCTCGCGCCAGGTAGAGAGGGTAATAGATTCGTAACGATCAAGCCCTCATCCGAGTATCCCGGCATATTGTCCCAGGATCCAGCCATTGTACCCACCAACATTGGAGCTGTCTGGTATCCCGATGTACCCAGCGCAGCAGATCTTCAAAAACTTGTAGTCCTCCACATCCACGGAGGTGCATTCCTACTTGGGAGCGCCCGAATAGCCGATGCAGGAACAGGCTGTAATAGGCTCAGCAAGAACTTTGGCAATGCTCCGGTCTTCGCGCTGGATTATCGACTGGCCAATGAACCAGGTGGTAAATTCCCAGCTGCGCTTCAAGACTCGGTCACTGCGTACCGCTATCTCTTGGAAGATCTGAACGTTGACCCGCGTCGAATCATGGTGTCTGGAGACTCTGCTGGAGGTCACCTTGCTATTACACTACTCAGATACATCGTAGAGACCCCTGCTGCAAACCTCCCATCTCCTGCAGCAGCACTTCTCTGGTCTCCATGGGTAGACATGGTCGACACATTCGAAAGGCCAAACACCGACAAAGATCTCATTCCGGACGCATTGATACAGTGGAGTTTACGCGAGCTTCCTACAGAGACGTTTCCGCCAGAGCACCCGTATATGTCGACTATTCGACATCCGTTCAAGACAGTGACACCAATGTGGATGTGTGCAGGAGCCACGGAGAGACATTACTTTCGGCAAGTTAGGTTTGCGTCGAAAATGACGAGGATAGCAGAGAACGATGTTGGATTCTATGGGATTCCGGATCTCCCACATGGTTTCTTCCCAGCGCCCACGAATGATATCGACCTGGCCTATGTCGATGCTCAAAAGTTTGTTAGTGAATACGTAGAATTTTGAACATGTCTTGAGCTACGTTTGTTTCATACGATACCGAAAGATACCATAAAGACTATCTACAAGGGCACCTACAGAGCATGGCTTAATTTCGTCACTGCTCGCCGCGAGACAGATACTCTATCATATCCACTCACGCACCCGAGAATATTCTTACTCCGTACACCCATGAATAGCCTCACATTCGTCCTATTCTCCCTCAGCCGCCAAAGATTCGACGCAAATGTAGTTACACTGAAGATCTCGTGACATCGAGGGCGTGGATGATGGTGAGAATGTCACGAGCTTGTTCAGGAGGGTTGAAGCGTTTTTTGAAATTTAGTATGGAGGAGTGAAACAGAGACCTTTAGCTAGACTGGAGTGAACGTACTGATGATATGTCAACAGGAGAGCATCAGTCAAGCTAAGCAAGGAAATAGGGAAAAATAGGGGAAAGATATAGTGATAGGATACACGCAGAAAAACATGGTCTGATCAGCCTCTGCACCTCTGGATCGACCTATCCTAGTCCTGAACTCTACTACGTCTTATAAGAACATGCGACCTATATGGCTCAAGCCAACAGTCCACTCATGACGCTAGTGCATGTCAAAGATGTGAAAAGGCCTTGGAATTGACACGTAACAGCCTGAAGCAGTCATAATTCAACATCTTGTCAACCAGCTGAACAAGCCGTACGCTGAAACGGGCGAATAAGTAGACAGGAGCAACTGCTCTCGAGTCACTTAGATCTTTTTGGCTTCTGTCTAAAGCCTGAGACGACCTGCGTTGAGGGTCTAGATGAAGAAAGAATGCGGCGTCGTGATACCAACGTATCGAGGTATAGGATGCATAGACAACCTTAGCCCTACATTGCTCAGTAGATTGTCACGTATTCCTATAGGCGCTGCATATCGCAAGCAGGATTCTGTCGATAATGCGGATTTGACTTAGAGAGTAGTGAGAATTCCTGGTCAACCACTTGTAGTCATCCTTTAGATTGTGGCCTGGGATATTGAGGTCGTCCATGGTCCACGTTGCCTCTACCAGTCTATCAAATACCACTGCCTCATCATGACCAGATGCCTAATGCAGTTTAATCAAGCTAAGAAGCAAGTCTGCTATCAGACACTTTCAATGTTTCCATCAGCCCACACTATCACGTGACTAGATACAGCTCCAACTTTCATTGAACCGAAGAATGATGACGGCCCGTATTTCGTTTGAGGCGAATATAACATCAGTTTCTCCTATCTCCTTTGTATCTATACCGACATCACTAGTGCTCGCTAGAGACATTTTCATCTCTAGGGTGCCTCGGGTAGTTGCGTACACCTGCTGTTGACGTGTGCGCCTCCTCCTAAGTGTTCCAGTTTAAGTCCAGATCAGATGGCAAGACTGTCGTTGAGGCATTGATGATAACATAACTCTATGGTGTATCTCGTAAATTTCGAATTTTCCTGCCAAACTCCGCCAGTAACCCTATGCCGAAGCGCCGTACAATGCAGTATCCAAAAGTTGCGCAGACAAGATTATTTCTCGGGAGCGTCGGGTAGTCTTTCAACGACGTACTTTCCTTTCGCTACGCTTATGATCGGGACACCCGGAATTTTGCGTATTCTCCTCTTCAGATCTCGATCGTTTGTAGCAACCAGGTAGACTCTGTGCTTCAGAATCCGGTCGACGATGCAGTCGTCGGCGTATGTTCCTTTGTGGCTGCAATGCAATCGCTCCCATCGCTCGTCTCTGGCAATCCTGAGCGCAATTCGATATTTGGTCCCCAGTTTCTCCAATTCAGCCATGACACAATCGGTGATGATGGGTGTGACAGACGCATATAAACAGTCCATCAGAGATTGGAGAAGATCGAGCTTTCCGCGAACGGTATGTGAGAGAAAGTTGGTATCGACTAGGATTGAGTACGGAGGCTGAAGGGCGGTATTGGCTTGGAAGAAGAGCGAAGTTGGAGCTTGAGGTCTACAGTCCAGTGGTCAGTGTTTGTTCACGCTGTGACTTTACATTGGACCTCACATCTCTCGCACAAGTTCATCGTCCTTTTTCTTTGAGGCATCAGCGCCGGTGAGTTGATTCTTCTTACTGGTTAGTGTTAGCGAAGCAGGCCGAAGTTGCGCGCAGAGCTTATGCAATTTACAGTCGGATGTCCCGCTGGCCAATAATGCGCTTGGTCTGTCAAAGGTTAGTAGTAGTTCCAGAGAGTAGCTGAGCGAGTAATACTGACCTGGGCAAACTTGCGCGTACGTTTAGCGACACCCATAGCTGACGTGTGGATGTGAAATTGAAGCTTGACAGATCAATACACGATAAGATAGCCATAAATTTTCGGACGCGGGCGGCAGGTCGGAGGATCGGCACTGATGAGACGTTTGAGCCTCAGGCACCAAGGAGACAGGGCAGTAAGGCAGCAAGGCCGTAGGACAACAAGGCAGCAGGGACCAGACCCTGTACGTCATTTGTTATTGGTTAATCAATAAGTAGCCGCAGCTCCGGCGCCGTATCAAGCTAGCTGATTACTACTTCGGGCAGCTGACTGTGGCCACGCACCCAGCCCCTGCCTCGCTGTCTTGTCCGCTGGCCCCTGCCTCATGATAATTGATTATTGCCCTTGCCTGCCGTGACCAACAAGCTGTCCAGGGCTGAGCAAGCACAACACTTCTGCATCCTGTCGTGTCTTGTCGACTTCAACATTCGCCATATCCTCTATCTCATCCTCAATCTCGACTTCATTTGGGCGCAAGGCTGCGATTTATTCTAGTGAGCAAGCTTCGGCTCACGGCCTTCTGTTTGCTGCCCCAAGCCCTGCCGCTAACGCCCCAGACGGCGCGCCACGCGAAAAGTCATCTCCATCAGGAGTCGCATCTCGCATCCTCCCCTCAGCATTTCGACTTCACCTCCTCTGTACACACTCGTTTCAGCATACTCTCGTTATCTAGCCATCATTACGTCTTTCACCTATTACGATTGCGCAGACTTGCGCCCCGTAGCCACCCTATCCATTAAGCCTCGTCCTTGTCACCTCTCAGGCCGCTCGCTAGCCGCCCGTCAATAGGCCCACATACTCAACATGAAGACACTCGCCTCTGTCCTATACACTCTCGCCTTCATCCCTCTTCTCGCGACAGTTACACATGCACAAGATGATCTGCCAGACCTGAACACTGTGCCAAATGCCACTGGACGCGCAGAGTCGACTGCCGCTCCGGAGTCAACGCAGCCGCCGTCCTCTTCAGCCGAGCCTACATCGCAGCCTCCATCTCCGGCAGACACGGGTGCTTTTCATTTGACAGGTCTTCCTACGATCGCTGGGGCACTGAACCCCACGGTAGGAGTTCCATACACTGCTGATGCACCGTACATGCAAAAGTCCTCCTTGCCTGAAGGGACCGTTTTCATTTGTGTCGGTGCTGCGCTTGGCTTCCTTGGTGCCTGTATACTAGCATGGCGTGGTGCAGTCGCTTGGTCTCTTCATCGCTCGGCCAAACGTGCTGCTGCCGTGAACTATCCGGGCGAGAAGATCAATCTGCGTGGACCAAGCGGTGGTGTTTATTCCGGGGTTGCAGCCAGCTCGACTTTGACTCTCGATAAGCCAAACGTGCTTGCCAAGAAACATCTCAGTGCCGCGCCCTCAAACATTTCCAATGGCAAGCGAGCCACATCGTCCCTCTTCTTCTCCCCAACTGCAGGTCCGGGCCATCAATCGCAGAATCGCTCTTCCTCGTACCTTCCAGCAGGTTATTACGCCCCAGGAAACTCTACCCCCACAGGGAGCTCTGCCAATCTCGGTCAAGGTCCCAGTTCGCTATCTCTTAATCCTTCAGCTGCTGGTTATAATCGTGCTCGCAGCACTGGTCCGTCGCCACCGGGATCTCCAGCACTTCCTAGTCGCGATGGTTATCCCCGTGCAGCTCGTGGCCGAGACTTCGATAGCTTTTCCCGTAGCAGTGTGGTCAACACTGGTGATCGCAGCCGCTCAGTGTACGCTGGACGCCCAAGCACCAGCAGCCTCAATCTGTCGGTGGCTCCAGAGGGCCGAGCGCCGAGTGCATACTTGGAAGATCTGTTCGAAAATCATGGCAGCGGACCGCGCGAAAGACATTAAACGATTTTACTACGAGGTTACTATGCTAGAGTTAGCGTATCTTGTGAATACTGGCGGACACATGTCTCAATTAATGTATCATTGAGCAGATTAGCCAGCATGCACTCACATCGAGCGCAACATATTTGGATCATCAACTGGCGTTATATGGCCGATTTCAGGCTTGGTCCGGGCAGGAGATTTCTTTGCGATTTGTATCGCAGTAGTGGGCACGACGCCCTTTTCATGCTGTTGTAATTCTAGTCTTGCAATACTGCATCGCCCGTCAACGCACTGGGGCATTTAACGTTTTCGTCCTGCGCTATGTCGTGATTGAATGTTGCGTCTCAGTTGAATGATCTTGACCTGTGTAATGTGAAATGTGAAATATGAAATGTTCGGGAGCGGAACTGCGGAGTCGTGTTTGGTGGTACTGCAGCCATTCCGTCGGGACCGTTCAATGCATCGGGTCCATCCGCAGACACACATACAACTTCAAAGCATGCCATTACTATATCTTGGTTCAATGCCCTCATTATTACTATCCTATCGGTCCTTTGCCCCCCCCTGAAAATCGCGCACTGTGGATGTCCATGAATTGGATGCGATAGAGTAGGGATCAGACCACCAGACAGTCACGGCTCATTTATCGATGTTTAAAATGGGAATTTGGTGCAGAATTCCATGCCCCGACACGGGAGAGAGATAACGGCCATGACGCAAGTGAGTCTGCGACGACTATCCATCGAACGAGCCATGGTAGTACAACCCATGCTGAGCTTTTCGATGAACTGTGGTGGCAGGTAAATGTAGCATGATGGCATGGTTCTGCGGAGTTTTGTGTGCTGCGAACAGTGTTATGCTCAAGGATTCATTGGTGTACCTTTGTTCATGGAGAGTTGTATCTGGGTCTGACACTAGGTTCGGCTTGGTCTCCTTCGTCAGTCGTCGTGCTGATACTGCTTGCCTGAATTCCCTGCTCGTGGTTTTAGAATTGCTAAAGGAAACATACTGGCAATTTCCTCGTCTCTCCAGTCTATCCTAGAGTCGACGGAGGCGAGGTTGTCAAGTCCGGCATTCGTTCCCATGGTACATGTTGGCGAGTTCCTGCTTTCTATGCTAACGTATGAGTAGTAAAGTAGTATGTTTGCTACAGTAATTATATGGAGGAAGCACTATTGAACAGTCGTTGTGATGCCATATGATAGCCTTGCCAAAGAGGCAAAGCTCTCATGATATCTAGTGGGCAGTCGAAGCTTCTCGAGGCAGGACTATGTTCTCTGTGCCACTGTTTGTTAGACTACCTCGTGTAGGATCTTCTCATCACATGGCTTTTTCCCATATTGTTTCACGCAGAATTGCCAGCCTAATGGCTTCACCCTTTGTCCTTCGTTTCCTGGGCACAGTGTTGATAGTTCGTGTCGGGTGGCGGGTGGGAAGATTCTAGTGGTAAGACCGTACGAGCAATTTTCTCCATTCTAGACGTACTAGCTATATAGATAGCTCCTATATGAAATTTGTAGTTGGCCCTTGTGCTCTGATTTTTGCTGCTATCGCGCTCGATTTCGGGATCAGAAGCCTTCCCTGACTTTGCCTACGACCATGGGTGATTATTCCGGGTCCACGTACGGGACCAATTCTCATGTCGTTCGGAATCCATGATAAGTTCCGAAGCATATGCAAGTAGATATACAGGTCGGGTTTGTGGTTCTCTTGACAAAGCTTGTGTACATACGTTTCACAACCATGGTCGGAGGAGGACTCCCTGTTAGACCTTATCAATGCTCACCATAGGGATATATTAGGCTTCTGCTAGACCCTGCGCATCAGGGACTGTCGAGTACTGTGGGTAGCTACTAGTCTGAGCATATCCCAACAGTATGTGGGCTGGAACGTTTGAGGAAGCAGAATGCTGACCGCCAGAAACATGGCTTGTTGGGTTGGCCATGAGTATTGTCTTAGAAAGTCAATGCGTAAGTCTGCGTTTGGGCAGCTGTATACCTTCAAGCGTTATGTGAAGGCTGGTCTTTGTCTGAACCAGCAAAGTGACTGTAGCTATAGACTTGTGGCTGCTGGGTCCATCATGTATACTCATACTGCTGTGCATACGCTGAACTGCCTTGAGTATAGTCTGGATGGTTCGACTGATGGTTTTGACCGCCTTGGGTAGTATTTTGTTGTGGATTGACCTGAAGTTTTGATCGAACGTGGCATAGTACGAGCCATAGCCAGAAGAAGAGCTAGGTTGAGACACCATATTCCATAGGACACGTAGTCATGCCACTGCTCGGTGGTCTTAAAGCTCTGTATCTGCTAGTAGTGGCTCCGAGATCGCGATCCATTCCGTGAGAGCTTTGAGGCTCGAGTTCTGCTGCGAGTGGAATCACCTCAAACAGTTGTCAGACTCGATCGGGCTCTGCCTCTCCATGTGATTGACAGATGTAGCAGATCATGATTTGGAACGACGTACTCGTCTTCATATCCCTCCAGCGTTCTTGGTATCTTAGTTCTACGTGAAACCAAGACCAAGGTCGTGGTCGTTGGTATGCAAACCTGTCTAGGAGGTCTGGTATTTTGCCCTTGGGCGATAATCGGTCAAACCTCATGCAACAGTGCTCATAGGGCTGAGACTACAAATCCCATCGGTACGCACTGAGACATGTAGATCTTAGGACAGCCATAGGACTGACATGCGTTGGTGCTAGATCCCTCCATGGCAAGCTTGCGAAGATCCAAACAGGTGGAAAGGAGTAATTGCCTGCTTATCATTACTGGCTGCTTGTCTCTGAAGATAAAGACGTGATTCGTTCGCTGTTTGTCTCTGATTATGAAGAATGACCTACAGTGACAGAATCCTAACAGTACGCGGTTTCTCTACGCCTGTCGGAAGTCGCTATAAGGCAGACCCAGACATATATAAACTCCTCGTTATTCAGGCACATTGCATGGTGCACCTCCTCTCAGGGTCCTTCTCAGCAACATCTCAGTCCCATACTATCTTGATATGTGCAAATACTATGAGCACATGGTAAAATACCGTGAGTGCAAGAGGTCGGACGCAAACCATACGAAGCTGAAGGTGCATATTGTTCCGTGCGATCCAGGCGAGAGAATTCCGTGGTGCCTCGGATCCAGCTCTATTCATGGAACCTGCTGGGGATGTGGTAATAGCTTCTCTGAGTATCTTGCGGAATAATGCTGACACGGACTAGCCAAGAATCAATAGTCAACATTCATACTCTCGATGTAAAGCATCATCAACAAGGCTGATAGCACATACTTTCTTGCTTTGGGTTGCTGAGCTCAGCTCGTGTTTGCTAAGCTGAGAAGTAAGGATACTACCTACGGAAGTGTGACTCATGCATGTCGAGGCAGCAACATGAATCAGGGAGACATATGCCTCACGCTGCTCAGTATCTCTTCCGCGTCCTTGTGATGTAACTGAAGGCAATTGGCAATTAGATCCGCGACATTCTTCGGTTCTATCCTTGACAGATCAGGTAGTCCATTGTGCTTAATCTTCTCCATCTTCTCATCTGGATTCAGAAACAGCCCATGATAGAGTCGGATTCCGGTTGACATTTCGTAAAACGCAAGTCCCAACTCGAACATGTCTTCGGTTTTCCGCTCATCTGTCAGAGGCCAGGTCGCACTTGTGAAGTCCCCAAGGTGCACGTTGTATTCTTCGTCCAAGAAGAGATTATCACAAGTGACATCTCCATGAGCGACATGATTCTGATGGAGGAAACACAGTGCAAGTGTAGTCTGCTCGATCCAGCGTAATATAGTAGTATGGGATACGGAATTCTCGGGTACGCTGAGAAAGCGCCGCATTGAGTTGTTCCTTGCGTATTTAAGAAGTATTCCTTTGCCACATTTACTCTTGCCTTGGTATGTCAGAAGCGAGGGTGGCCTCTCTATCTTCGATTGGCTGAGGTGTTCGTAAATCGCGGCCTCCAATTTGCACCGCTCGTTGTCGTCGGAGTCGCCATGATAGAACTTAATCACTGTTTCGGTGCCAGGTATCAAGGCGGCCAATCCAGAGGTACCTCCTCCGATCAGATCTTCACATGTTATACCTGGAGGTAGCTCAACAACAATTCTTGATGCCATGGATAAAAGTCGCCAGTATAAGGAGAAACAAGGACTGAGCCTCTGCAAGCCTGTCGGTTATCCGGCGTGTGTAGTATATGAAGATGTACTACAAAGAGGAAACGACGTCGGCAAAATTCGTTGATGCCGACTTACGTCTACAGATCTAGTTAGCGTGGATTGGATACCATTTGACCTTTGTAGCGTTGGTAACATAAATTGTGCTCTATTAATATTACATAGTTTAGGGACCTATAATATCATCTCAATAACAAGAAGTATTATAATACCTCTTATACTCGGTATTTGTTATCTTTATATAGATATCTATACAAAGATACACGTATAGATACTAGCTATATTTTACTTTGTCACTAATGAATATCATACCAAGCAAACAAAGAGAATCCATGGCAGATGATCCACTCTGTGGTACGTGCGTCGAAGACGTGATGTGAAAGTACCACTTCAGCGCTGTGTCGACATCCATTCCATTCCACGGGCACACCGGTGCCACGCCACTCACGCTATCTGTGACTGTATCTTTCTTTCTGTTCTAAGAAATTGTTGTATTGAGTAGAAATTGAGTCTGTAAGAGACGGTTCAAGTATACAACGCTAACTACTAGTGTTACAACTATTCGAGGAAGTGTGAATGAAGTAAAATCTTGATGAGGCAGAGGTGAGGCTTGCTTCCATCAAAGTAGAGAGTTTTCATCAATATAAGGAGGAAAATGAGGTTCTGAAGGGCTTATTACAGTGAAGAGCCGGGCTCATAACCTATTCGAGGAAGTTTGAATGAAGTAATTGAGGCATTCAAAGTGTATTGTAAAAGTGTGTAGAGAACTAAGTCAGAGAGACTCAGAAGAAGACTATTTAACCGTGGGGACACTAGTCCCCTTTAGGAAGCCATGTCCCTCACTCATAGAACTTTCCTGCAACAACAACGAGAGTAGTTCCTTCCACATCTTCTGTGATTACGTCCTGTTCATCTTAGTAGCAAGCAGCGATGCAACAGACCTTCTAATGGGCATTGACCCACCCTCTCGCGTTAGAAGTCTTTCAGACCCAAGGGAGTCTCAAATGTGCGTATGACTCTCACACTTCTGGTGTTCCTGACTGACGTGAATCCTTGAAGTGGCGTCTGGATCCAGGTAATCTAGGTCTGTTGCGTGAGTGAAGTCCTCAAATAGACGTCTGGCTCCAACTTTTCCAGCTTTCTTACGCAAGTTGAATCACGAATTTGGCGGCTGGATACAAGTTTTACACAGTATGCAGCCGGTCGTAATCCAGTTTGAGCTCGAGTAGCACTTCCCAAAACCGATGCAAGATGATGGTATTTATACATCATGTATGATATGTGGTACGAAAATGATACAAGCCCTCCGCAGGAACTGCCAAATCCTCTCTTGGCTATACAAATTATGCCTCTGCTACCTGCCCACCACCGCCTCCCCCCTCACTTCATCTCCCTTCTCACCTCCTTCTCTCCATCCCCAACCACCTTCTCCTCACCCCCGTACACCGTCCTCTCCTTCTCTGCCTCTTCAGAGCCGCCCTCCTCCTCCCTCTCTCTCCTCTCCTCCGGGTCCAACTCCGTCGTCGCCTCACTCGCATTGTCCTGTGGCTCTTGACCACGGGACTTCTGCCCAACTCGGGAGCCTTGAAGGTGCCATCGGCGGTCCCGGACTCTATCGTACATAGGCCTCGAAGGCCGAGCAGTGATGGGGGCAGGGCGGAGGGTGATGTGTACCCATCCATCAGAGGTGGTGATGGTGGGCTCCGTGCCCATTGGAGCACGGCGGACGGGAGATCTTGGGGGAGGGGTGGGAAGGGAAGGTTCTTGGGCCATTAGTATTGTAAACCGTGTAAAGCTGTGTTAGGAGGCTGACTTTTGGGCTCAGAGGCCCGGGCAGTTGACAAGGAGTTGTTGGCCATCTTGTGGATATAGTGTGTGTGGTAGTGAAGATCTATTGTTTACAGCGATGATCAGCTTACAGTACAGATTGATAGTAGGGTTTAATTGCCAGAAGCTCTACTGGCTATGCCTGGAATGAGTAGGGTAACTTACGATATAACGTTTTCCTTGAAGTTGATGTATTTCAAGTGTGTTGCTTGTTGGAGGAAATCTAGAGGAAGTGAAATTGTGTGTGCTTTTATGTGTGCGTCTAGCGGTAAGGAAATGTCCGCCAAGACAATGTTCACTGTCAATACTTCAGATATCTCTTCCTGAAACAGCATCACCTTGAGCTAGCTCCTCGAAAGCATCTTTTCTACAGACATCACAACTTCGACGAGCTCGTCTGAGCAGTGTTTCTCCAAGCACTTACTGTGACATGGACCAGATACAAGTGGCATGCCAGAGCAAAGGATCCAGACCCCTTTTGCCCTCGAAAACAGATCAGAAAAACAGAGGCACCTTCATCACAAAATCACACGACAGGCTTTCACTGGCAGATCTTGACTTATCCCGTCTACCAATCAAACACCAGGCATCACGCTTGACGATATCAAAGAATCAGAAAGCAAGATCGTACTCTTCCATACTTTCATTGCAGTCCAGACAATGGTTCAAAGAAAAGCTATCATTTAAACCATGAAACCAAATACTCGTCAAAGACCATGTTTCCTAGGCAAGCAGAGCACACGACGACCGGAATATAGCTTCTCATGAGCTTCAAAATGCCAGTAAAGAAACATCCGTTCAACAACAGATCACTCGACGAAGGATACTGGACAAAAGAAGAAGAACACACAACAACGCAAGAAAGAGACTAGAAAAGTCGACCAGTGACCAGCCCTGCGTTCAAAAGCAGTGTCTACAAGACTTCATATAGACACTGTATGCTACTCATCCACTGTACCTTCAGGTACCTTCAGTGTACCTCATTAGCTTACCGATCTACGCAGCAGATTCTCCTGATGACGTAGGACGATGATGAGACCTACCCTCAGGTGTTTTTGTCCAATGAGATGAACATTCCTTTGAATAACCCACTTATGTCATACAGAATCAGGCAGAACCCAAGAACACACTCCTCGAAAGCGACATATAAACACCACATCACTCAAGACTGACTCGCAAGTCATTGTACAAAGTTCCAGAAAGACCTAAACAAAGAGACACAACGACACCTAGCCACCACGTAAAAGATTGTAACAAGTCTCAAAGAGTACGAAAAACAAACCGAGTACAGACCGAACCGCAAACGATCATGATCGATCCCACCGAGTTGCTGCAAGAGAAAAAGAGTGACTAGCAATCATACCCCCAACACAACATCCCTACATCAGAAACACTATGTATCAAGGGATAGAAACAGTAATATGCGGAAGCAAAGTCTTGACGCCGAATACCTCGTACCCAATGACTGGACCTGGATTCCTGGAACAACAAGGAATACACAGCAGAGAATAAGATACGATTGACGACATCAAAACCACCTGGATGTGAAATCAAGATCTATGAGCAAACTAGCGATAAAAGAAAGATATGAGAACCGCAAAAGCATCCGTCGGAAACGACGATGATACCAGATCTCACCAAGAGGCAGCGATGATGCCTGAGGCAGGCCTCCACGGAGCACTCGCCGAAATCACGACTTCAGCAGCGAGATTCTAGATCCTGAATACTTATTAGCGACGTATGACTGAAACGATATAATCTAGAGACTTGCTTCAGGAAGTAATACTCTAGATTATCGTGCTGAGGCTTAATCCTAAGGACTCCACCAACACCATGCGCTCAGGCCTCAGGCCTCAACCCACCCTCACCCAAGCATCACCAGCATCAGCAACCCAACAATCCAGCAGCTCACCCACAACACCGCAATAAACCCCCCAAAAAAGCCCATCAAACAATCACCAGCAAACCCATAACCCACCTACCAAGCAAAAAAAAAAAAACCATATACCACACAACCCAACTCCACGCAGCACTCTTTCTACTTAAGCAGTAGTCAAAAACCCAAAAAGAAGCCTGCACAGCAGCAGACTCGAACAGCGCCCCAAAAAATTCTCCAAAAAATGTGTTACTCTCTTTGATTAAGCGTGTCATCCTTAGTGCAGGGGCCATGCTAATCTTCTCTGTATCGTTTCAAATTGACCAAATGCCCGAAGGCGAAGACTGCTGCAGTTGAGTAAAATATAAAGAGCTTGCAAAAGGAAGTGTGGGTGTGTGTGTGTGGGAGGAGCGACGGCGGTTGGCAGAGTGGGCCGGCCCCTAGGCAGGCGCACCACAGAGAAGCGTGCACGGTTGTGTGCAGGGGGCTCTGGCGGGTGGGTTTGGGCCAGTAGGTTTGCAGCTATCTCATCATGCGGGCTTGGCTGAACCCGGGGACCTGGAAGTTAATATTTTAGCACGCCTAATTACCTGCCTGGCTAGGTAGGCTGCGCTGCATCGGATTTGGGTGGAGTACTGCGCAACTGGCGGAGGGAGCAGAAGAGAATCATTACACGCAAAGCAGCGCAGCGCAGCGCTTACGACGATGAAACCCATCGAAGACGTACGTCCACTCGCATGATATCGATCCAAGTCTATTGTGCCGCGGACGGTTACGAGTCTGGCTCTACATCCAACATTTGGGTTAGGAGGCACGACTTCTTACAACAGGCTGTGTGAGCTTTGTATAGACCTTCAAGCCTGGACTCAGTCTGAAAGAGCAAACATCCTATTGTAGTATATTTTGGGCGATGCACTGTCTTCACTCTTAATCACATGACGTGACTGCCAGGATTCATCAAAAGGGCTCACTTATCAAGACAAGGTGTGAGAGGAAACCCTAGACAGCGAACTCAAATGTGAGAAGTTACAATTTCTCGTTTTTCATTCCATTCATTCATTACGAATCATCTGACTCATGTCCTTTGCAATGGCATTTGCAGAGCAGTTGTTGCAATCACAATACCAGCCCTTGCCTTCAATACCGTCCGTATGCACGAACTCATAATAAGAGTAACGTGTCACTCAGCCTCTATATGTGCATTCACCATTATCCTTCTATATTCCCGTTGCGCCTTGAAAGAAAGAAAAATCCCCCTTGGGATACTCCCGAGATGCCCTATTGTGACTGTACTCTGTACAGATGCTGAAAAGATTCAAAGTGTACCGTCCGCCGTGGGCAATTATGCAGTAAATACTAGATCAACTAGAAATGAATATACGTCGCTGTGTTTGTGTCGTCCGGTTGTTTCCATGTCGGGGGAGGGAGAGAACTGATGTATATGTACAGAATTGAGGCGTTACGGCTATCTGGGCGAGCCGGTCGACGGTTTGCCTATGTGGTGGATGTGGCCATCCGAGACGGTTCAGATCCGTGCCGTATCGATTATTTCATCTTCGCTGCCGCACGGACCATAAATGCGAAATCGTCGGGTGTCTCCTTGAGCAGTGTACCGTTTCCGGCTTGACGACCGAGAATGTCCAGTACACCATTTTTGTCGGTATACAGCTGTGCTTCTAGGCTACTCAGAATACCAACGGCAGCACGTGTAAAGATTCGATCGCCTTCAAAGACCATGGCGTCCCAAATGCGGCACGCATTGTCTACACTCATGCGTCCAATCATAAGGCTTTCGAACATGGTGCCAAGAAATTCATCGGGGTGGAGGCGCAGCTTTTCGAACAAATGTGTGTATAGGGTGGGGAGCTTGATGTGCATGAGCTTGAGAACGTTCTCATACGCATTCGTAATGCGCGTAGCGTCGCGAAGAAGAATTGACATGGGCATTTGACGATTGAGAATGTTGGCCAACGCAATGAAGGCATCTGGCTGGTCTAGGTTGAGTACAAAGATTGCACCGAGGTTCTAAAGTAGTCAGCATTGTAGAATTGATACGCGAGACATAAACGGTACACCAAAAACATGGTATTCGGACAAACACCAACACGGGTTCTAATATTTGGACGGAATTGTAAGAAATAAACTTACAGCCATGCCAGGAAAGAGGCTGACATCCGGGCGGTACATTGAGTATGCCATCAGAACGTCACGTAGGGGTTGATTGCATGGCATACCATGTTGGAAGAGCTTTTCGGTGGGATAGATGTCTTCGATGAGACGGTTTAATCTCTTGATAACCGGTTGGTCGATGTCTTCGCCCTTGTTCAAGCGAAATTGCTCAGTCGATTTTTTGAGAGCGCGATAGTAGCTATCATGGGTGAGCTCCAGTTCGTTACCGATACCCGTTGCCCAGACGCGACCACGGGCAGCAGGAGGAATCCCCTTCCACCATAGTTCACGAACACGCCGATCTTCGCGGAAGTCCTTCCAATTCGGTATGATAAGATGTTTCCATATGCCAACTTTGGAGGCTTCCTCGATGTCTTTGTTCTCAAGATCAGCCTTCAGCTTCGACATTCGTTTCTTCTCTGTGATAATCATGTCAGCTACGTCTCTGAGGCGTTAGTAGGGTCCCATACCTGCTTCTTGCGCGGCTGCCATGATTTTCTTGTATTCTCGTAGATGTTTCGCTTCCTCTTCCTTGGACTTCGGCGGTAGATGGCTTGGCCGCGTTCGAGACAAAACTGCTTCTTTTTCTTTGCTCATGGGCAGAGGGTCCATCATCATGCTTGGCTTTTGGATCGGGGGTAATTGAATCTTGCTCGACGAGCCCCGCTTCTCTACTGAGATAGGTCGTGCACCTTGCTGGATCTCGAGCTCGCGCTGTGCTTCTTTCTCCGTGGCATGCTCTTCCAACGCAGCAGTCATGACGCGCGCATCATCGTCCAATGCAGATAGCACAGATGAGTATGATGTTGTTCGTGACGGCTGTGGAACCTCATCTAAAGATTCCATAGGTGGAGTCTTGGCGCTCAGAGAAGTGTGCTTATATGTCTTTGAATCCGGAAACGAAGCAGGGGCAGAAGCTCTCTGGCTTAGGTATGGACTCAGTGCCGTGCGTGAAGGCGATCCACTTCGGGACGGGTTCGGCGAGGGGGTTCGATCGTAGGGCATCCGCGGAGAGATGGGAATATTGACTACGTATGCGTCATCGGGTATATCGTTGTCATCATTCTCTTTCTCGTCGTATTCAGCCTCCAGCTCCTGTGCAGATTTCCGACGCGTTGATTGCCATGACGTTCGACGACTAAAGCTCAAGGATGGCGATGCTCCTACAGTCGAACTAGAACTCTGGCGGGACGAGGTAGAGCCACGAGAGGATGATCGAAAAGGTTGAACCTGCCCGGCAGGTGAAGGTGAACGCGATCGATGCACAGCATGGATAGGCAGCGAAGTTGAAGAAGTGGTGAAGCCTCTACGCACGCGACCTGGTGGCCCAAGGGACGGTTCTCGCATGGCTCCATTGACTTGACTTTGCAGATTAGGATATGCAGGCCGCTTGGCAGAATTTGTGAGGTCTCTAAAGCTACCACTTCTGGAGTTCAATGAGGTCATTGAAGGTCGCTTGTCCAAGAGCCTTCGCTGAGCACCAGATGAGAGCCCAGAGATGCCTGGATAGAGCATCTCGTTCGACATGCCCCCATTATGTAGCACAGAGCTCGAGCCATGATGGGTATCGTCCAGGCCAATATCCTCAAAGTGTGAGATGTCGGTTGGGCCGGCAATGTCGGACAGGTTCGAGGAGACGATGCTGCTAGCTCTTGAACTTTTGGAGGTTGTGAGATCCGGAGGCGAGGCTGAACCAGCCTCGTAAGGCATGCTGGACATCTTGGACACATGCATGGGCGCTACCAGCTGTCGTACACGTGCTCTGGCACCTAGTGAATCTGGCGTGGAGAGGGCTGCTTCGGGGGAGAATAGAGAAAGTGGCTGGGTCTTGAGGTCGAAATGTGCGTGCGCACTGTTGATCAACGAAGTGACATATTCGTGCTGTGGAAACGAGTGGAGTTCTTCGATGGTACAAAGAATTGATTTGGAGTCGGGCCTATTCACTGAGTAGGGCAGCAGGATCGTGGGAGATTGGTGTTTGTAGTGATCTGGGGGCTCGGTCGCGAGCAAAACCAGAGATGTGAAGGTCATTTCCGGTACCTGGCACTGCCTGGTAGCTATAGGCGATGCAAGTGGGGCCCCTGAGCCTGAGATGAACACCAGCCTGTGCGTACTCGTGATCCCCGGTCGCCTCACGGTCACGGTGCGGTTACCTAGGAACGCTGAAGACGGAGCATGCTGGTGAGAGATGTTGGGGGAGAAACAGTAATTGCAATTACAAAAGACAGCACAGGCCGTGAGGGGAGAATCGGGGATATTGTAGAGTCGACGAGGATTCGGGAACTGAGGGGAGGCGGGCAGGGCGTTTGGCAGTGCCCTTGCGCTTCGCAATAGTATTAGAATAGCTCTTGCGCGCCTCGACTCAGCAACAACACGCAAGGGAGCAAAGACGACACACTCGAGGTCCAGAGTTGCGCTGCAGCACGCTCAAAATGGGGAGGCTGGGAAGCCTGGCTGATTGAGGATGGGATTTGTGCTGCAAGTTGTAGTTTGAAATGTCCGAAGGCTGGGGAGTCTCACTATGACCTTGATATGGCGGTGGCTGGTTAGTACTTGGAGATTCCTCAACCCTCAACGTGCACCACCAGTCAAGGTGGATATATTGTTCACCAATTGCCGTCGCAGTTCAACGAGGCTAACTTCTTGAGTGTCCCACCTCCAATACATGGTGCAGAATGGAATGGAGAACTCCCCAGATTTCCCGTGTCTGTTCCCTGATCGCAGCCGTCTAACACGCATCTCGATCCAATAGCCAACCAAAACCGGCTGTCGGACAGGGAGGTTGACGACGCCGCTCTGTCAAGCTAACGTCATAGATCGAGATAATTGTCTATACTCTACGTCCAGTCTCCTCGCAGTACTGAGCGCCATTAATATGCATAAGATCCATCGCCCGTATAGATCCTGCGAGGCTCCACACCATGTTGAAGTCTATCCTATGTCGAGCTCCGAGGAGCTAAAGAGCCTGCTTCCTCTACTGCTCTCTGCACCATTTGTCTCTCGGCGATGTCCTCTGGCCTTGTCATTACCAGTTGCACCTTGATCCAGTGCAGAAAGTCGCTGTAGTGTGTCTGTCGACGCTGAAACGCCACTTGAAAGGCTGTGTATCCTACCCTACGCAACGCCGTTAGAATCTGCTACGTTGGTGGTCTCACAATAGACACATGCTGGAACATGACAGCGAAGAAGGCTCGTGCGTACAACGGCGCATCTCAGAATAACAATAACCTTTTTGGCACTTCCGGACTTGACACTTCTGACGATTTGCGACTCACCATTGCACTTGTCGCCGGCAGATCAGCCTCGCTCGAGAACTGCGGTTGGCATGACGCACTTTGAGATAGCCCAGTATGACTAGGTCTTGGACCGTCTCTAGATGCGCGCGAAGAAGCTGCATGTTAGCTTGAGTGCTGGAGTGCATTCCTGGTCAATCGCCGGGCGGCTGAGCCCCACCGGCACAGCGCCCGGGCCGCTTAGAAGGACTTACTGATAAGCAATCGAGATGCGCCTTTCCGCCCCGCTCCTAAACACTTGAGATATTCCCAACATGTCTCCGCCGACTTCCTAAACCCGTAGTAGAGATTCGACAGAACTCTCCATCTGCTATTGTGACTGGCGTCAAGGAACATCTGCTGCATCTGGATCTTGAACCCGCTGTGCGTCGTGCTCGTCAGTGTGCTCAAACACCTCGCTACGAATGAGCAGACTTACTTCAATGTTTTGCGATGGAACGTTTGCCCCGGGACTCTAGACATGTCTACAGTTAACGCGTCCCCTGCTGCTGTAACTAGTTTCAGTACTGATTCTGATAATCTACTGCATCCAAGAAGGATCTTACTAGTCCCTACTGGTCGCTCCGGATTCTTCTGCACTTCCAACGTGGCCGTGTCGATCAGAATGCCGCAGTATGGGAACTGGCCGCCAGGGCCTATCTTTGCAAGACATGTATCATTCACTTTCGCAGGAAAGTTGGTTAATGATTTCTCCTTCTTGACTTGGACTCCATATTCTTTCTTTCCATCATGCATAGTCTGCAAGAATCGTTCTGCTTTACTCCTGTCTGTCGTAATAAGAAGGAAGTCATCGAGTAATCTCATAAGCATGCTATCTCGCTCGGACGCGAACGAGAGATAGTCCTGCTCCAGCTCGGCATAGAACAGACTGCACAGGAGTGTAGACACAACGGACCCTTGTGGTATGCCATTCTTTTGCCGGTAGAACCTCCTCCCAATCTTTACCAAGTTCTTTGTGAGATGCTCTCGTAACAGCGTTATCACACGCTTCCTGCGATCTGGTCGCTGTACCGAGAGGTCGACGAGAATTGTTTGTGCTTTTGTAAGCTCGGACCCCTTGTGCACACGCTGGTCAACAGGTCCAGCAATCGATTTGAAGCGTGTGACAGGAACTGAAGCGTGGTTTAGTCCGGTAAAATAGCGAAGGCCATCCGCTGGTCGGATTTCAGCCTGTTTGTGGACTTCATATTCTTCGGCACTGATGAGGTCTTCGACTATTTCTACAAGTCGCTGCTGGGGTATAGTGTCAAAACATGACACCACATCGACCTTGCAAAAATATAGTCGCTTCCCCCAAAGACCATGTTCTAGAAGATTACTTTTGAACGTCCGCAAGCGTGGAAAGATATCTCCGACCGAAAACAAAGACGAGCCTAACCTCTCCGGATTATTTGTCTGGGTAGTATGAGCATAGTTCCATCTTTGGTGGTGGTAACTTCACCTTCTCATAGTTCAGCACTCTAAATGCCGCGGCCAATGTTGAATTGATGCTACATCCCAGGATGACCCTGCCGTTCTTGTTGATCTGCATTCGTCGTTTGAGATTCATGATAGGACGTGCCCCAAATGTTTTCGGCAAAAGTCTAACGTGGCTGTATCCTAAGCATCGCGAAGCCATTATTTTGGACGCACCCTCTCCCTTGATTTCCTCGAACATATTCACCTTCATGAGGCTCAATGAAGGCTCAGCTAGCATACGCCACACATCATGACGGTAATAAAAAAGCCGCTGCTTGTGTACATTTGATTCGGTAACGTAGAAATTTGAGCGAATCAGCGGGATTAGGATTGAATCGAACAGGTAGTACACAAACTCGTGCAAGATTTCTCGTCGCTTGCCTATATCGCTCGCCGACGTTCTATTCTGTCTTGGGATATGAGGAGGTCGCAACCAACACATATCGTGTACCTGGCATAATCAACTGTCTGAGAGCACCTGCAGAGTAATCACCACTTACCTTGAGCTCCTGGGTTACCTGATGTATCGAAAGACTCTCACATCGACGGAGGCCTATGAAACAGTCGATATAGCGCATTATCGTGTAATAGTTGTGCGTCAAAGTTTCATTGTCTCCCCAGAAATGTGATGGTACCACTTTTGTGATGATTGCTCGACAGAACGCAGACACATGCGAGATAGGAGAAGCAAGGTCAGTGAAGGCGACCTGCGTGTGAGGTATACTATCTCGCAAGGGATCGGAATACGTGTCAGTCCCAGCTTTACGAAAAGTCCTAGGACAATTACGTCGCCCATGGTCTACGTTGTCTAAAGTCTGTTGCCGAGTACGGTTAGGACAAGGACTCCAAAAGGGAAACACCCCTTACCTGGACAGGACAGTAGTAACGCAAGACCTCTTGATACACACAACGTCCATGTCGTCTATGAAGATTTCTAACTAGCTGCGCTGGGTGCCCTCGCAAGCGCCTTGGGATGTTTGTCTTTAGTCTCCGTATGGTGGAGGCTGATCTACCGACGTACTGTCGTGATATCTCTTTCTCCCGGAGTGTGTAATCTTTTTGTCCAAGAGCCGTGTCTCGAGAGTCAATCTGTGAGACAAAGGCGTTATGGAGTCCAAACTGGCGAGGAAACATGTATTTCAATAAATGGACGAGCTGCTCCCGATCATCCAGGTCCACAAGACGGTTCAAAATGTCTGAGGTAACAGTTAAGATTGTCAAGCCTGACTCACATTGTTACTCACGAATACGCTGCAGGCCAAACCGTACTTGTCCGTTTGAAATTAAGGATGCTTTAGCATACATCATCCTGGATCTTATGAATTTAATGTTAGTAGGTCGTTTGATAGGTACAGCTCCTAATACTCGAGGTGGTAGGGCTTTCAGATGTAGTCCTGTCGTCCGCTGGAGAGGTGCTGAGGTCTTTAGTTCAATCAAAGGAGTTCCTACTATTTCAGCGGTTACAGTTATTGGGTGATCCTAGCAACTTACCACTAAGTTGATAATAAAAACCACGGCTGGCCTCAATGGGTATAAATATACCACAGTTCAGTAACAGGTTCGTCATGACTTTTTGACCTCCTTCCCCCAGACATTGTAATACTGAGCTCCAAGCAGCATTCTTCATGGTGTCCACGTGAGAATTGCGAACACTGTACATCAAACCGGGAATTCCAGGCACCGCACGAACATGATCGGTATCTCGAGTTTGCGAATGGCAACGTTGGAACCCTGTGCAAAGCAGGTGAGATGGTTTTGGTGCTGACGTGTTCCTCCGGAAGAGCAGCCATATCACAAAGTCAACAACCTGTATTGATCATCAATTACGAATGATGCATTCACAAGTAGAATTCGGCTTGGCCTTTGATGGTAAGTACTGAAAGAAAGTCAACTCACTTCTGACTGCATGAAATTAGCTGTTCTACTGTCCACTCCAGCCGTAGATCCAGATAGTTGCTGCGTAAAGGCTTGCATCTCACTACGAGGGATGCTTTCACTGATATGTTCATGAGTCGCATGTTGGGGCTGTCCGATCAACGTGCTGTCCAGCAGTTCACGCACGACGATGTCATCAATACCGTTTCCATTCCCAAGTAGATCGGGGCCATGCTTTCCACAATGAAGTATCCGCCGTCTGCGCTTCTTCGATGTCGCTGGGAGCTGGTCTATGAGGTATTGGCGAAGGCTTAGCACGCGTGGGTAGTAATGAGATAACACTGGGTGATCGACCCAATCTTTAGAAGGACTAAGTATGGAACTGTGCTTTGGATCAAGTCTTGGTCTCTTTGAGGGTGAATGAGTGCTTGTCTTAGGCTTTCTCTTAGCCATCTCCAGTTCCCGGCAGTGAAGACACGACCGGCGAGCGTTGTAGATATGGAGCCAGCGCGTGAGAAGGGCTGCAGTTATCTTAGCTAGACCAGAGCACGTGGGAATTGATCAATGGAAGAAGAGGATGGATGTCAAATTTTAGGCCAAAGCCCATTAAGAAGACGAGACGTTCTTGTTCTTAACGCGCTCCCGGAGGACGCGCAGAGACGCGCTAGCACGTGCGATGATGAATGATGCCTGAGGAGGTTCAGGCAAGAAGCACTCAGGATGTAATTATTACATTTTTAGTTATAGCTATGGATGTGCCTGGTAGGGACTAGGGGGAGCCCAGGTACATAATTAGTTGACTTTTATTAAGCTGCTCCGCTGATCATCCCACGCCGCCCACGCCCTGCCCCCAGCTGGAGGAGCAGCCGAGACCCAGCGGAAAGGCGGGAGGAGAGCCTGGGAAAGGCAGCGTTAGTACGTGGTAGGTAATGATACACACGCCCATGACAATAAACAATCATTGCTTTCCATCCGTGATACAGGGCTGCTCCATGCTCCGTGATCTGTGCCTTGGATGCCTGTCTACATCCTCTTCCCTCTGCGTCGTTTTTGAGTACGATAGCCGCATGGCAATGTCAAAGATACAGTATATGAGGCTAGTCATGTTCCCTGGCTCTTATAACTCCATAGCAGCCATGTCCCCTGACGCGCCTCAAGTCTTCCCAGGCTCAAGATGACTTTTTCTGGCTTCGTTACGATGGTGTATCCCAGCGGCTTGTGGGACAGTGGGTCTGAGGGCAAAGAGCGCGCACAGTCGTTCTGGATCGTCTTCAGCGCAAAATACGTCCTATTCTGCGGACGAGCAGAGCTTCGTAACACTACGCAGGCGCCATGAACTGTTCCTGATGTAGTTTGCGGAGTATAGGCGAACGTACAGGGCCATAGCCACTTACCAGAGCCCGTCCGTCTCAAGGGAATCCTGCTTTGGCGTGGACGAAGACATACTGTGGAAGAGCAAGTCATCGTCGTCATCCTCTTCTAATAATAATGTGCCCTGTAATTGCTTTTTCTTTCCATTTGTACAACGAGTTAGGTAGTGGAGTATGTGAGCGGATCGGGCTGGAATATAAGGCATTCTTTCTGCGAAGTAATAGTGCAGGGCCCCAAGAGATCGATCTACCGGACCTACACCTCAACCACGTCTACAACACCACTACCTACTCTTTCTACCCACCACCCCACCGACTCCTCTTCTTTCTCACTGCCTCAACTCCTTCAGATCTTGCGGTCAGATCGGTGCGACAGTATTGCTTTCACATACTTTGCCCTATACATACCCTTGCCGCCCATTCGATTCGAAACACCGGCACCCATTGCCATTCCGCGCCCTGCAAGGCTCATTGGTTCATGCAACGACCTCGTTGCTTCATTGCTGGCAGTGACTTGGACACGCCTCTTGGCCCCTGCAACCTTCTTCCGGAAGAATATCCAGCTTAGCATCGCCTCGTTGTCTCTGATCCAACCAGTCAGGTTTGGTCGATTGGCGTGCGAAGTCCGGCCAGCTCGCGTCCCGCCCTTCCCACTGGCCCCGGGGAATACCTCAGCAGAAAAACCGGAAATTATGCTGGAGTATCGACAGTCATGTCGCGCCTCTCTCCTCAAGACCGCCTAGACGAGCCTTGGGACAGTTCTGCTGTCAATGCCTACTTCGAAGGCGAAACCCCGGACTTTGAACACGTCACTGGCGTGTTCGGTATTGACAGGAACAGCTCGAACTTCACAGATCCCCACGACTTTTATCGCCTCCCAACATCTGCCTCCCGTTCGAATGACCTAGTCGTAGACAACAGCATGACATCTGCTGCTAGGCAACGTCCATCACAGCCAAATGGCACCAGAACAATTCCAAGACCAGGATTCCGCTCAGCTTCGGGCCCCGCAAGCTCAACACCTACATTCAAGTCGACGACCACATTGCCATCCACTAATCGTCAACAGGTTCGGAACCTTGTTGACAGATTCAATCAACCGACAGTATCGAGTACTGCGCACTCTACGAAAAGATATTATCGTCCTGCGCGTGCCTCACTCGGCTCAAAGCCTCCAGCTTTATCAACCCCCTCGAAATCGACCTCCAATCCTACAAGCCCCGTGAGCCTTTCTCAAAACGATGGCGAGCCGAACAAACTCTTCAAACCTAAACATAAAGGCCAGTACCCTCCCGCAATGGGTCCTTCGGTCACAATAGGTGGTCTTTCAGGCGCAAAGGATCAAGATCTGGCAGCGACTGTGCTACGCTCACCACATCGACAAGTGCATCAGCATCCCGTCAGACCCTCACGACCTGCGTTATTTGGCGAAATAGCATTGAGTCCAGATGGTATGGTCGATTTATCGAGGGCTCCTACTCATCCAGGAGAGCAGCAGACTTGGACAGACGGAAGCATGCATCGACCAAATGCCATGTTTCCTCGAGGGGGCCATAGCCGAACGCGATCCTACCAAGACGCGTCGCCAATAACAGATCTTCATGACTTCCACGCAAGTGGATCCGGATTTGCTGCACATCGGAAGTCGCGAAGTGAAGCATACAACTTCACACAACAACCATATGTCGCGTCAACGGATGTGTCCCCGAATCGAAGTAGATCCCCTCGTTCAAGAATCCCTGTCCGTTCAAAGAGGACAAGTGGACATTCTGAGTCCGGCTCATCGACTTCTTCACGAACAGGGTCGATTGTCAGCGAGTCACGTTACACATCTGCTTCACCTCCCAAGGACTCGCGTCTCCCGACTGGCCCACAGTCGAGAGCACAGGCAGCAAAATGCAATGGTAGACCCAAGACACCGCCCACGATATTAATGGCCAAACGCTATGAAGGAACACCTGTGTCTTCTCCCAACGGCAGCAGCTTGAAAGCTGTCATACATCCTTCTTTGCCGAAATTGTCACCACCGCTCCGTACCTCTCGAAGTCGACAGCCATTACCGACAGTAGCCTCCACGAATCGACCCAAAGAACCAAAGAGCCCAGTGCACGCAAAGAAGGGCAGCACTGGTTTAGGAGGCGCGAATTTCGCAGCACGTCGAAGCCTGTTTGAGAGCTCATCACAGGAAAGCCTGAAAAAACGATCAATACCATTGAGGAAGAAAAAGAGTGGTCTTAGTAGTGCACAACAGAGTCCGACTATAGAGGTGACGCCAGAGACGGTCAAAGCTCCTGCTCGGACTGAGCCGGCGGTGTCCTCTGTGGGGATTGATCTCAAAGTCGAGACAATCCACCTCCCCGTAGCAGCCAACAACACAGAGCCATCATCAGGTAATACCAATTTCGAAGCCGATGAGTCTCCAGTATTAGGCATGCCAGGACAGTTTCCCAGCAACTCACCATATATGGACTCGGAGGCTGTGACTGATGAATACGACCCAGCCATTCCGCGAGCTGAAGGTGAGGACACGGAGGCATCCAGATCTAACCAGGGATATCCGGCTCTCCAAACACCAGGTCGGAGCTCAGGTCCAGAACTTGACTACGTCTTCGGTGATGATATCGATACCCAAGACGATTTTTCGACTGGGCTAGATGGCGCCTCAGACGGATCCAGAATTTCCCAGTATCGCAATGATGCTAGCAACCCACCTAGTGCTGGTACTGGTAGTCACCGAAACACAACCTACTCGCATAACACCAGTGAGGATGATCTGGAATCCATATATGTGCAATTAGCAGAGACACCAGGTCCAGAAAGCATTCGCAATCAACATTGGTCGGAAAACTATTCCAGAGCTGGTCCGTCTGATCAACCATTGGCGATAAGACCACTTCGACCTTCTGTGAGGCTACCGCATGATAGTTCCACTACCGATCGACCATATCTGCTGCATGGGTCTAGTGAGGACCCTTCTCCATCGAGTGCTGGAGCAACTTTCTTTCAGGAGGATGATTCACCCATAGATGCCTCAAGACCACAACATAGCGAAACTGGTCATCTCGCGGGAGAGTTCAAGTCGGTCCGTCTATCCACAGGCGTAACGATTAGTGCCGAGGCGTATAAAAGTCTCCAGGCTCTCCTTGACTTCTATGAGGTGAATGATGTAACTGAAGACGTTGCCGGAGAGGTACAAGAGCAGGTAAGGCAATCAATTTCGGCTGATGTTGCTGCACAAGGAACATGGTCCTCAAAGCCAGAGGCCATCGCCTTTTTGCAGAGTGTAATACGCGATGTCGACGAGGCCGTGTGCCACGATTCGCAGACTCTAGTGTGGTCGGAGCGAGGCAGACGTAGCCATAATACGACGGCCGGCGAGGAAGAGTACGAGCACGATGGCTCCGGCGGAACTGCGATCATCTTGGAGCCACAGAGGTATTCTAGAGAGGGTGTGAGCCGAGCTCCATGGGAGCAACAGCAACGACAAGAACAACAACTTTTCGAGGAGGAAAGGCGACGCGAACGCGCTATGGAGGATCACGTGATCGACTCACAGTGGAGGACTTCGCCAGATCATGTCTCGGCTGCACAGCTTGGCTATGCAGCACAATCGCGTCGAGCAAACAACCGTCAAGACTCGAATAATGACAACCAATTGCCCGAGATACCAGCCACTGGGGGAGGTCTTGGCCTCGCCATCAAAGTCACAGCCCCTGATGAGCCTCTGCGCGTACCAATAAACTCACCTCCATCGATCCCGGGCCGACGGATGCCTCCCGTTGTTGATGGTGCGATGTACTCGCCTGCTACGCCGAGCATATACAGCCGCGAATCTCAAGCTGCAAATTTCTCCGTGATAGCAATGGATCCTGGACATGCTCTCGGCCAAGGTTCTAAACAAGACTTATCCATACCGGGTGATTATGCTCTGCCTAGTGAGGGGGAGGCGCCATCGCCATCTAAGTCACCCTCAAAATCGTTTCGATCGGCCGCATCTGACAGACCGTCAACGTCCAGCGAAGAAAAGCGCTCGCCGGCCTACTACACGCCGGTTGTCACCATTGATAAAGAGACCCCAGAAGGCAAACGGCTCCTTAAGAGGCGCAACCTAATGCGCGAACTTTACGACACAGAAGACAGCTACCACCAAGATCTTGTCATCATGGTTGAGATCTATAGAGACAGCGCCGAGATGGTCATGACGGCGGAGGACAAAAAGGCCTTGTTCGCAAATTGTGAATATGTGCGCAGATTCTCTGCCGACATGAAAGACGCCATCAAGAGAGCCATTGAACCTGTGTACGTCCCCAAGGCCAGTAACAAGATATGGGGTCAGAACGAAAACGACATTGCGGAAGGAAACCCGGAAGTGATGCATCTGGACCCAGAACGCGATCGCAAGACAAGAGTTGGCCACTTCATGGATCGATCCTTGAATCAAATGGAGTCTGTATATGGTGAATACATAAAGAATCATGGAAGAGCCAACGAGCGTTTGCTTCAACTAACAACAGGCAAAGAATCCGGACCGAAGATGAAAACATGGATGGATGTCTGCATTGAACAGTCAAACGACCTAACACGCGCTTGGAACCTGGACGCCTTACTAGTCAAGCCGACACAGCGCATTTTGAAATACCCACTTATACTTGCAGGGCTCGTGGAATGCACAAATCCGGATCACCCTGACTATGACAAGCTCAAACAAGTCCAGAAGCAAATCATTGAAATTTCGACCCGCATCAATGAGAACACTAAACGTGAAGAGTTGATGACCCAGGTCAATCTGAAATATCAAAAAGCGCGCGACAAGCCGAATATGTCTACCGCCTTTGGACGAGCACTCGGCCGCCGCAAAGAGGTCCTTAGAGACCAAGTCGGCCTTGGAACTACCGTTGACGATCCTGTATATGACGGCATCGCACAAAAATTCGGTGGCCATTTCTTCCAACTTCAGATTGTCATGAGGGATGTTGAAAAGCATATGGCAGAATTACAGACGTATATGGATACCGCCTGTGCCTTTGTCAATACTGTCACCGATTGGGCCGCTGTTGGCCACCTAGGAGATGTGCCCAGAGTCACTCATCCGGAGCTAGAGAGCAAATGGCGCAAGTATGCACAGGTTTACAAAGAGATCGCCCTTGTTGCATTACCTGAACATGTGAGTTCCTCTCCTCTATGGCCGCCTAGTGGGAAACAAAGAATACTGATTAAGCACAGAAAGCTGTTGTCCAAAAGTCTGTCATCAAGCCTATCCAACAATTGTGGAAGCTGCACGACAACCCTCAGGTTATGATGTACAGGCGGAAAAAGAAGATGGGAGACTACTTACGTTACAAAGCTTTGAAAGATAAGGGAGAAAAAATGGACAAGAAGACGATCGAATCGGGGGAGCAATGGCTAGCTTTAAGCGACACTCTTAAGCTCGAACTTCCCAAGCTCTACAATCTCACCAAGAAACTCATCGAAAGCGTTCTCAAAAATTTGATTGATATACAGATCACCTGGCAGGTCATCTGGCACAAGAAGCTTAAGACTGCGATCTACGATGTTCGACCCACGGGTGACTTCAACCAAGACCTGATAAATCTAGAAAAAGAATTCAAGACCGACTACAATCTTATGCCAAGCGAGGCCAACAAGCTTGCCATATGCAACCGAACCCTCGTCAACGAGATACCTAATTATCTGTCACCCATTCCAGGCATCACGACGGACGACTTTGATACTGGACGTCGCACTGGAAGCCGCACTCAATCAATGAGCAGTGACAAGTCTGTCAACTCCATTATATGGTCTCCACCCATCGTTCCTGGTACGCAGCCTCACCATACTTCACAGGCTGCGAATGATCGCGTGGCTGCCCACAGTGGGCGCTATCAGCCATCTTCGTCTGCTACACAACTTCCCCACTATCCTCCCCAGCTTGATGGCTCCGGTGAGTTATCTGCTCGCGCAAGGTATCGATCTAGTACTGGACAATCAAGTGGTTCCAACACACCACGTCTATCTCTCATGGAAGCTACAATCTTCCCGTCGTCTCGCCCGTCGACCTCCACGGCTCGCTCCGATCCTTCTTTGCTCCTACAAGGACGCCAAAGTCTCGAGACCGGCGACTACCGCCCACCGACTGGCTCTACTTATGACACTGCCAATCGATCCTCGAACGGCCGGTCCTCTTCTATATTCTCCTCTGCCATGCCCATGTCAGATTCGCCCGCCCTCACTCGTGCTGATAGCCCAGATAGCTCCGATTCCAAAGATCCGGATGTTCTCTTCCTCGCTGCCAGCCTGTTTGAGTTTAATATTGCACATGATCGTCGCGAAGGAGGCTATCCTTACCTGGTCTATGTCCCTGGGGAGGTCTTTGATGTTCTTGGTACCAAAGGTGAACTTTGGCTTGCCCGTAACCAGGACGATGCAAGCAAGAAGATTGGCTGGATCTGGGAAAAACATTTTGCTCGAATTTTGCCTGAAACTATCTAGGCAACTCTGGATAAAGTGCGCTCGATTCTACACCGAGATATCCGCCGCCACTGCTACGAATTTCATTCACTGTTTCTACTCGATTATTGCGCCGATACCACCGCCACGACTATTCCACGACCGTCCCGAACTTGTGTAATTGCCTCATCATGATCACGTTTACGGAGTTGGTGTCCAGAGTTGGGGAATACCGCGGAGAATTACCATTGTCTAAAAGCCTTTACTTTGTTTTAATCTTTGTCGATTTCGAACTGTTTCTCTGAAAGCTGCCTGATGGTCTGCATGATTTCAGGCCGCATCTGGATTGGATTCATACAGGCGATTACAGAAGTGTTGCGACTGCATCGACTGCCCAGAAGGACGAGACGCCCCTAGTACCTTATGTATTGTAATTATTCCCCTAGTCTAAGGTTTGGCATGTCGCGCCATTACAGAGCGGGCAGGGTTTGCTATAGTTGCCACGCATGTTGGAAGAGAAAGAAGTATGTACTAGATACCATATCCGCAGCGAGGAACACAATGTTCAAATCTACATCTGGTATTTTGCATCGTGAAAACGCGGGCCCCTTCACGAATTGGTCCTCCATGGGTCACGCGTCTTACACTCTAGAAACCCCCCCAAATCAACACCCTCCCAAGACGGAGAAATCCGCGACCATGTCAAGACAGAATGGTCTAGAGTCTACAAGTTCAGATGCAGAGCCGACTCAAGGAACTTGCTCATATTCACCGTACCACGCTCGTCTACATAGCTCGGCTACTAACCGGGCCAGGAGCGCCTCCTGCGCCGCATGCCACTGACTGATACACACACCGCCCGTGTCATCATTATTGTTATTGTTATCATTATTCTTACCATCGCTGCTATACATACTCATCTCCCCATCCACCCAGCACCAATGCACTATTCAAAGAAACTCTAAGCCACGGCGCAGCAATGAACGTGTCAGAGCCGGAGAAGGCGTTGGGGAGACGTGGCGTACGCTAGTAAGAGGCGTGGTGAAGTTACAGAGAGGGTAGATCGGATTGTAATTTGCTTGGGAATGAGGTGGGGGGGGGCTGGTATATTGTTTGTATATCGTGTCTATGGAATGAGGTTTGTGCGGTGGTGCTTTGTTGGTATGTGGTGTTGGGTGGGAGCACATGGCTTGGGCGTTGGGGAGGGAGGGGGTTGGAGATGATGGCGTATGTTGTTGTAGTTTGGACGGTAGGTGTATTGTGGCGTTTTGGGCTTGGGTGTGGCTTATTGCGTTTTTTGACGGCTGTGTGGTGGTTTCTGTAGTTGGTGGTGGGGAGAGGAGTCTGTGTTTTGAGAGGGTTTGTTGAGATGTTTGGTGCCACGGCGTTGGCTTTTGAAGTTTTTGGGATAGGTTGATGTGTATAGCATAGTATAGCTCTCTACTATGGATTGGTTGTATGTGAGACTGCAGCTTCACATTTCCTCTTATTATGATGATGTAGTGCTATATAACCAAGACTACAGGTTTAAGTTCTTTCTACGCTTGAGCTACAAATGTTGCAACGGTGGACTTGGCGACGACGTCAAGTTGTGACGGTCAAATGATGCACTCGAGAGTATTGAGTAGGAGGGAGTTGACTTCAGGGGTGAGGGATCCAGCACAGAATGCACATTCCTACCGGATATATTCATAAACAAGGGGTGTTGTTCTACATGCTGATGTTTATCTGCATGGTAACGAAACGTAATGCTAGTCCGACATCGCACATTCCGCAATTACCAGATCTACGAGTATAACATGCATTCCTGAAGACATAAAGTCCATTCTTAAGGCTCCCTCGGTGTAAATTCTGCTTACAGGACGTGGCAATGACGGAACCTAGGATAGATATCCCTCACTGCTTTCTTGCAGACGACGAACCGAGGAGGCATATCTCAAATCATGCAGTCGTCAATATCTCCGTGGGTTCTTACGAAGCACATCCTTATGGCAGTCATGTTAATCACGAGAGCAGGTGCGATGGACAGTGGTTCATATGCACTGGGTTTATGAATAATATAAGTTATATGGCAAATTAGACAATTTTCTTTTATGATTTGCGGTGAACCTGCGTTACATGCATTTGGTCTGCTCTCTTAACTTAGCAGTATTATGGCATTGTTCTCTCCATCGATGTTCTCTCGAAGGCTCAGGTCAAGAAACTATATCCGATCTACACTTCACACATCACAATTCCCAGTACAGGAGCATACTATTTACCAGTGAAGCTCGTAGTCGAGTACTATTCTGTGACTATTCGTAGCGAACACTCTGAAACGTATAAATTCAACATGAACTATATGATCACAGTGCCTACAACATCCACTAGTTGACCCAGCCTACAAGCACGCCCTACTATCCTCATTCAAGCCCAAAAACGTCCTCAAAAGCACACACTCCCTCGCATCCCCAACCTCATCAACAACCCTATCAATCCTCCCCTCATCAAACGCAAACCCAAACCAGAGCAAAACCCCCACATCCCGCGCAAGCCGCACCGCATCACGTAGCACCGCCTCCTCACACCGCAGCACAGGCACGCTCTCACCAAGCAAGCCCCAGAACAGCCCTCTCAGCCTCTCCGCACCGCCAACATACACAAACGCGCCCGATCCCTCGTCGACCGCACCAAGCAGATACTCCAGTCCGTACAGACACATGCCAAACGGCAGATGCTCGCCTTCCGCCCAGTCCACCAGCCCACACAGCGCACCAGTCCGCGCATCAACCATGATGTTCGACGCGATCAGGTCGCCGTGGTTCAACACCACGGGCAACCGACTGAGCTCCTGGACGCGCGCTATGCAGCGCTTCGCTGCGTGGCGGAGGGTGAGGGTGGGTAGCTGGGCTGCGAGCTGCGTCAGGCGAGGCATGATGCTGGATCCGATCAGGCCGGTCTGGAGATGGGCTTGCGAGGTGAGCTGGGATGTGGACGGCCAGGCGCTGGCGATGAAGTGTGCGAAGTGTGCGACTAGGGTTTCGCGGTGTTTGAGGGTCGGCGTGGAGCAGCTTAGGGGGGTGCCGGTGATGTGCTCCATCTCGTAGACGTACAGACGTGTTTTGCTGGCTGCGGCATGGTCGATGGGTACTGAGCCTATTTCTTTCACGGCGGGTGCGAGAGGGCCATATGTATCTTTCGCGGCATCAGCGATGGCGATGTTGATGCGGAATGGTGGAGGCTTGAATTGTAGAATCTTGGACGCCTTCGTCGGCGACAGAGCGTCGACGAGGATCAGTGTGTAGCTGCAGTAACCTTGTTTTTCGGGAAATTCTATCTGGTGATGTGGATAAAGCCCTATTGCGATTTGATGGCATCGCATTAGCATGTCCGCAGGGAGACTATTCCTATCGAAGAAGGCACCATGGAGTTGCTCGACCATTGTATTAGGCAAAGCATACAGAGGACATCACTCCTAGAATATGCCATAGTGGCGTGCCTAAGTATATGTGAAGCATCCCACGCACTCTCGAGACGACATCATGTTGGACGGCACTCGTGGCACACGGCATTTGTGAAGGTGACCGGTCTAACTGAGTGATTCGCTGATACTACTTGTGACTTCGCAGATGGCGTGTTGTAGCGGGGAAGCTTCAAGGTTGTGGTGTTGTATGGCTGAACGCACGTGCGGGGAAGCGTGGGATGGTACGTGTGGGACAATGTTGTCCAGGCTTAAACGCCTGTAGAGGAGCGAGAGCACTTCCATGTTGCTTTGTACTCAGATACAGTACAGATCTTGTGCTATCATATGTTTGAAGCGAAAACATAGGTTGACTTGAGTAGGTACGTCCGTCGAAGGTAAAACTAGTAAAGGATGTATCATTTCACGGCTTTGGAATCCGATAACTCTCATGAGATACGCTCCAATGATGAACGCCACTTATGATCCATCAAACATCCTTCTTTACGACGAAATGCTCAGGAGGATGGTCCGTGTCATAGTCGACATGGACATACGCACGTTCAACATCAGGTAGACTCTCAAGCTTCTTTTGCAGATCTTCAGCAACATCATGAGTCCTCTTCAGGGTTTCTTCGGGTTCCATGACAATGTCTACCTCAACAATCAGGCGTGGTCCACTGTGGTATGCACGCACAGTATCGATGGCTCTGATTTCAGGAGAATGGGTCATGGAAATATACGTAATGTGCTGCAACATTGACGTATCTGCAGAAACCCCAATGAGTAATTGAAATTCACTCCAAGCGGTCCGCAGCCAGAGGCAGATGATTAGGAGCGAGAGAATGATGGCACCCATTGGATCAATCCACCATCGAAGCTTGGATCCACCGACGGAAGTCAAGATACCAAAGCCATTAATGAACAAGTCATTGCGATGGTCCTCCCAGAGAATTCTGATCTGGGAGTATGTGTTCCGGAGCGCCCAGCAGTAGAAGAAGAGACCAAGTTTGGTGCAGAAGGCAACCGCGACAGCAATCACGGACGGAAGATGGAAGCCGTTGGTTGCTGTTTTGGAGCCCTCCACTAGCTCTCGTATGGACATGACGATAATTATAAGAGAGACTGATACCATTAGAAAGCAGAAGAAGATGTTTCCGGCGGTCTCAATACGAGCCTTGCCAGATGGGAATTTGCGAGGGTCGACGCGTTTGACTGCGCGATTGCAGAGAATCAGAGTAACATTCGATAACGGATCAAACAAGGAGTCGGCCATGGTTGTAAAGAGCGAAAGCGAACCTGAAGAGGCAGCTCCGTAAAGCTGTAGACCAGCTAGGACAACGTTCGCGACGAAAGACCCGGTGACTGCGATCTTGTATTGCAAGTGATTCTCCTCGTCACTCTTCCTGGCATCTTCAGTATGGTCCTCAACAGGCTTAAGCAGCCTGTCGATATTCTCATTCTGTGTCTCATAGAAGTCATGGATCTTTTGCGCCTTGCGGCCTCCTTTGCTTAGCGCTAGGGGTCCGATACTGATGCCATCACGCTTTTTGGATGTGTTCGCTCTGATAGCCGCAAGCTCCGAGTCTCCGACCTTCCGGCTTTCCAAGTTGAATGGATCATTGTGAGACGTGTACTGCGGTAGACTCTCTCTTTCGATGTCGCTTGCATAGGCATCATGTCGATGAGTGATGTGGCGCGCATTTACGTCCACTGACTTCTTGGACACTGCGGAGGGTTCGATTGAAGTGCTTCCGCCACCTGGTAGCGTTACGATTTCAGCATGCGACTGAGACGACTGTGGAACATGGTGTGAGGAGGATGCGCGATGTGGATGTGGATGGTGGTGGAAGGGACTGGGACGCATAGAAATAGCGTGCCGGAGATCTTGGTCGGAATTCATGACAGTGGTTGCGAGGATATGCCGCGCCTCGTCGCAAACAGCTGTCTTTCTCTATGAGGATTTCGAAGGATGAATTCACGGTAGACGTTGCGGTATGAAATAACAGAGGTCATGAAGGAATAAGGAAGTGTGCACATGTATAAAAGCTCACCACTGCCAAGACGGACCTCAACGCCGCTCATACACTGCCTGAATGGTTGGTGGTAGCGCGGGTCACTATCAATGCCCGGTCACCGGCTCCAACGAGACATCGCGCATTTTTCAGTGAAAAAACTCTCTTGTGAGGGTCTCGCAGGCGGGCTTTTCTTTCTTTCTAATGATATCTTTTCTATAGGAAAAAACCCCATCGAATCTGTATTTCGGGACCCTTCTACAATCATTTTGCGCAGATATTGCATTGGCATGAGGTTCGTGAGTCTAACCGCAAACGGAAAGTTTAGCCCCCAATGACGTTTTAATCTTATCAATCTGTGACTGATCTCGTGGGGTTAAGGGGCTTCCACGAGCTAAATGCTTTGGACTCAGGAGAACGACAAAATTCAACAGCCTTCGTCACCGTGATAGGTGATCAGGTCGATATGTGTATATGCTTACTCCTGGGTTCCCAAGTGGCAGGTTTTGTAAAAGTGTATTTCTCAGTCCATAGTGCCGAAGATCTGCAGTACATAGAATAACCCAAATCCTGGTTAACATTCCCGAGAGTACTGCAATCTGAAGCCCATTTCCAGTGCTTGGTGTTAATACTCTTATCCATTTCGCGGCCTCCTAATGTAGGTAGGCAGAATTATAGACTCTGCGTGGTAAGGCGGATTGGAGGAGAATATCGGTTTAGGCCCTATTGTGGTGACATCTACCTCGCAAGACTGGCGCCGTGAGACAACTAGGAAAAATACTCTGCTCCACGACCACGATCCCTGTACCAAGCTCAAGCGAAGTCATTTTTAGGGACCTCGCTTTCCCATGTGGCACACTCGGTAATGAGTTTCTTCAGCATCAGCTGCATGCGAATTCGCCTTGCCTAGGTCTTAGTACATGTGAACCGAACAAGGTATGGAGACTTTTGTAGCGACCTTTTCAAACTCCACACAGTCATCTGTATGCATGAGGTTATTTACTGCATGGTATACAACTCGCGTACGGCTTTGGTCCCTGTTTAAGCAATCTTTAGCGGGCTCCACTTCCCCCACACTGCGCCAAGCTTATACCTGAAGACGAGACCTGCAAACGATTAGATGATGGCTGGCGTTGTTATTGTGGGTAGCAGATCCGGAGAAAGGGGAGGGTATGATGACGGCGTAGAAAAGTTGGAAAGTTGGAAAGCTAAGTTTTCGAGTATGCAACGACGTAGCTTTGAGATCTTGTGAACAACCAATCTATCACACGTCCATCTCATCCCCAGCCACCCCTTGTTTCTTCCTCTCCTCCATCCTCGTTCTTGTCTTCTTCTTGCTCTCTTCCACCCACTGATCATAAGTTCCCTCCTTGAGTTTCTGCCTCACTACACCCTTTAATAGTTCACCCGTGAAGCCAACGAAGTTATGCCTCCGCAGTGCGTTCTCCCACAGCCATTCAGTCCGCTTCTGCTCTTCCCTTTGAAGTTGTTCATGATCACCGATTTCTCTTGCGCGAATGCGCAGATCCCTACACATAGCCAGCAGGTTGAATCGGATCTCGTGTGCTGGATAACGTGCAATTCGTTTCTGTAGAACAGGGATGACGGCATCGGGAAAGGACGTGGTGGTACAAGGGCCGTGAGAAATGGGCGCAGGTTGTAGACCATCGAGCTCATAGAGAGTATTGTTGACGCAAGTATATGCTATGAAGTGGTAAACATCATCATCTTCGTTGGCTGTACGTTGGGTCTCATCGATGAAGGGCGAGGACCGAGCGAAAGAATTGTGAACGGTGCGAATCAACTCGGAGTTGGAAAGAGCTTCTCCACGAATCTGTTTACTGTCAGAATCCCCATCTCAGGCCTCGTCCGCATGATGTCTTGCCTCTGCAGGGAACATATTGGTAAACTCCTTGAACTCTTTCAGCTGAGGTCCTATGTCCAACTCATCGTCCTTATTCAGCAGCACTGATAGTAACGCTTGTGTACCACATGCATTCTGGATGGTTTGTGCAGCGAAGAACATGTTGTCGGCCGCATCGTGGTCGAGCGTGCCATCTCTGGTCGCTTTGGCCGCTGCGTCGCCAGTTGGGTATTTGAAGAGGAAAATTACACCATACAGAGGACTGAATTGCAGTCAGATTCAGGACCTAGATACATATGATGCTGCGTCTGGTAGCGCATCGGAAAACTTCCGCATACCTAAGCTGCTTTAACTCGTCTGGCTCTAGTGATATCAATTCCTCGAACTGTACATCCTTGGCTCCGAGGTTCTGAAGTAGGTAGGTGAAGACGCCCTACGTATTCACAAGATCAGCGATAATATCAGACGACACGCCAAGTCGTGGACGACCAGATGAGAGTGATTTCAAGAGTGCCTATAAACGCATATTGATAGCAAAGCTTGGTGGGAGTGCATGGGTGGCGCACAAACCGCGTCTGATTCAATGGTATTCCAGCCTCCCGACATGGCGAGGTATCGCTTCCCCTTGTCACTTGCTGGTGCTCTTCAACCAGCAAATAGAGTTACGGTTAAGCTAGAGTATGGCGGTAATCGAATGGTGCAACGCGTCCACTGGTGTGTAGCTCTCGCCGTAAGCTTCAACCCATGAGATCAGCTTGTAATTTTACCGGAGGAATGTCGGTCGGGAAGATTAGGTAAGAATCAGGGTCCATGGTGCAGTCGCGCCACGTCAACAGACGACCTTCGACCTCCGAGCACCCCCTCCCCCCCTCCCCTGCTTTTCTTTCCGCTAGGTCCGCCTCGGCCGACCGATTTCTTACACTAAAGCACCCCCCGGGGTTCCATACTCTAACACCACGGCCTACTTTATTCACACCGATCACTTCTTCGTGCCGATCATCGGTCCTATTCGGCTATTGCACCGTCGATGCCGCTTAAAGGTTTAGGCTGCCGGTGACCAAAACACTCCCGAATCGGCTTCGGCGACGGCTGATCATGTAAAGCGATTGATCACAGCCATTCCCTCCTATCACCAGCAGAGAGCTTCTAGCCATCAATCGACCGCAGCAGCTGTATGTGTGTGGGACATACCTTCGCCTCCACGGCCTCGAGGCTGAAGGACTTAACAAGCGCACTGTGGAGATATTTGGATCAGCCAAGCCAAGCACGAATGTTGTTGGACCATCTAGAAGCTCTGTATACAAGTAAAGTGATTGAATCAGGAGTATCAGCCAGGATTCCAGTCACCTACGGATACTCAACATGAACCGGGGTAACTGACCCTTCCATACAGAACAGCAATCTCGAGTGACCCTTCAAGAATCCTATACAGGTACCAGACGGCAGATACGAGGAATGCTGCTGAGGCTGCTTAGCAATGAATTTGCGCCCATCAGAAAGCACTAATAACTTTCTCACTCCGAGCACTCCGAGCGCTCAGACTCCCTCCCGCAAGACTACCCGCAAAGCCGTAGGCCTAGGTGTGAACGTAACGGACAAGACACAACCATAAACGCATTTCGTTTCGCTCGTGCCTGTAGTCTGGGATCATACCTGTACCTCCGAATGTAGGCGCAGATTCCAGACCCAGGTCCACAGGTCTGGAAATAGGAATGCATGCTGCTGCACTGCAACAAAGGGACCTCGAGTGTCGTGTCAGCAAGGGTCCGCAACAATCCCCCGGACCCAGGAGACAGGTTCCAGGCCAGGGCACGTATGGTGATAGGAGCACACCACCACCATCTGCGACTCTCCTGTCATTTGTGTGCTATCGCGCGCGACCACGTTGTCAGCAATGGACGGGCCGCAGACTCTGCATTTTCTTGATAACGATAGGTAGCAGACAGCCAAGGAAAAATAAACGTGCAGAAACAAGCTGAAGCTAACGTCAGTCTCCGACTGCCATGCATGGCTCGATCGAAGCCTCGAACACGACCACGCAATACTCCTATTGGGATACTGCGTCGACAAAACTAGGCGGAGAAGACTCCGGAATGACCGCCCCATGCTGTCAATCTCTCAGCATGGAATCCATAATCTGGACACATGGATGCTAGGCAACAGTGTTAATATTTACAGCTGCGCGTGCCGGTCAGCAAACAAGGGTTGTGCCCAGAATAGGTTCATCGACTCCCGACGTCCCAGAACATTCACCTCTTACAACCAACCCCACGAGGTTTCCAGGATAGACGTCCATGTCATCCGATGCCTCGGGTGGATAGATGACGCGATTGGAACACTCACTACATGCCTGTCGGTGTCGCTGTATGCAACGTTATCATCATCATATCGGCGTCGTCGAATGCAACATCACTGTTGTAGCAAGTCTCCATCATGTTTGTGTATGTGTGCAAGGGAGCGGTGTCTATATCCGTCTCCTACCTATCACGTAGAAGATGACCCCGTATCGTGGCACAACGATTACGCCAATTCTGCTACAGCATCCAGCTGCTCTCATCCATCCAGTTGGCCGCAACGTTATGTCATGACTTCATTGTGTTCACTCGGGAGTGCACTAGCAACACACCTAAGCATCGCACCTATCACCTTTTGCAAAGGGCGCAAAGATAGGTAGGTAGGCAGGCAGCAGAGTTCTAGATGCATTGTACCCCCATTGGCTTTTTACGCCATCAGCTTCGGATTGGCTATACTCGTTCGACCTCTGTCGACCTGCGTTGCCCACCCCGCCTTGACCTCTTTTAAACACTCCTGTAACTATTGGTGCATCCCCCTTCGTTATTCTAACGAGAAACTCAAAGATCAATGGAGTATGTAGTAAATAGGATCATTATTTTCCAGACAGCATATACTGTCTGGATATCAATCAAGACCGTAAAGACGCTCTCAGATGCGCGATATCGTATTTAGAAAATCGTAAACTCATGTCGCTCGCTCTTTGTGGTATTCCCTTCAGAACCAAGACTCCAAAAACTCCACTTGCCATCCGATCAAACTAGCATCTGCAATACACCCACACACTCGCACACTCACTCACTCATTTACATTGCGTCGTATCCCACTAATGTTTCTACTGCGTATTCTTTTCTGAGCCGTACCGGGCTAGTCTGATCTCCACCTCTTCGCAAAACTAATTCACAAGAATAGAAGCCGTCATAGAATATGTAACAGAACGCAAAGCCAACAAAAGCATGGCATACAGACAAAGTCAAGAGACCCCGGATAAGAATGAGAACGTGCTGCATCCCTTCGATATGGTCAGGCGTGTCCTTCTGCTGGCCGTAGCACAACGGTGTTTTACCCGAGCGCTAGCTGCGGCTGAATGATGGTATGCATGTAATGCCTGTTGCAAATGGAAATACCTTGGAATTCTATGCACCACCCATTGCGCATGCCCAGTTGTGTAGTAAGCAAGTAAGTGCACGAGTGTGCCAAAAACAAGATATGAAGTCGCACGATGGGTACCGTGGCGTGGCATAGCTTTGCAGGCATAGGATAGCCCATGGCACCATGCCCACAGCCCTCTGCATCGGTTGGTAGGACACCACGAGCAAGTATGACGAGGCACCGAAGATGTGCTCTCTGTGTGCAGGAGAATAGGGAGTAGAGTGCGAGTCGAAGTGAGTTCTGGAACTTCATCCTGCAGGCGGGTGCTGCCGAGCCGACCAATGGTGATTCGCCGGGGCGCCGGGTGGATAAGGAGGATTATACTGCTGTTGCTGTTGCTGATGCTGTTGCTGTTGTTGCGGGCGCGCCGCCGGAGTTTGGCCCCTGTGTCCAAGCATCTGGTCCATTATCGACGGCAGCTGCATGGTAATAGCAGGAGTAGCAGGAGTAGTAGCAGCAGCAGCAGTAGCAGCATGGCGCGCGGGCGAGAGGCGGTGCCTGCAACACAAAAACATCGTTCAGCGTCTATTCTCTGCTTACGTCCAGACGGCGGGAGTGGACACGAACCCGCTGTAAGCAAGCTGTACGCCGGGGTAGGGCGTGTACGCTGCTGCTGCTGCTACTGCTGCCACCTCTTCCTGCGATACCGGATATGAGAGCGCGGGCGCAGTAGGCGGGAGATGTGGCGAGATGTAACCGGCGCTGTTGGTGATGCTGTTGCTGCTGATGGACATGCCACTGTAGTCGATGCTCGTTGGTCGCGAGTCGTAGGGATTGGACTGGCCGTAGTAGCTTAGGGGCGATGGTGCAGCAGGGGACAAGGAGGGTCCAGAGCCTACGAGATCGAATGGCCCTGCAAGATTGAGCTGTGCGGCGCTGGGATCGTAGTATGAGGGTGAAGTATGCAGTGCACCAAGATTATCACGCTGGCGCCGGGCTCTATAGCTTGCTGCAGTTTCTCTGGGAAAGCCAATGCATGTTACTGCTGCGGACACAGCAGCGTCGTAAGCGTTTTCGACCTGGTAGGTTGCGATAGTTGCGAGGATTGCTTCGAGTGGTTGTAGAGCGAAAGATGCGCAGAAGGCATGTCCTACGTCTGGAAACATGGGCTCGAGAGCCAGCGCTGTGGCGTAGAAGTAGGCAATGACAGTGAGAACCATGGCGTCATTGCGGCGAACAGCGAGCAGTGAGATGGGAACCCAGAACAGCCACTTCCGGAGGGCGTAAAGTTGGCTGAACTGTTCGTCAAGTGCTTGAGCAGGTGTAGAATTTTGTAGACGCTCAATGAATCCAAGAAGTTGCTCGACCCATTTTCGTTCCTGGTCGTAGTGATTGAGATATGCAAGAAGGTATCGAAGGCAGCTGTGGATATGTTGTAGGGTGTTGAGGTGGTCACGGTGAGTGTCAGGGGTTACGACGGTTCCGTTTGGATTCATGTATTGTTGTGAATATCTCGAGCTTGCATCGTTTAGGTAATCCGCGAATATGGATTCATTCTTCCATGCTTGCATTGCATTCATAATCTTAAGGTATATGTGAGTCGTTGATATCGTTGGTCCTGATGGATGACTTACGTGACTTGAATTTGCCACAAGGGTAGACCACCCACGCCAGTCTGTTGCTACCCATTGCAACAACATGGATGAGGCTAATAAAGCATCCGCATTCGATCGATTGACGTTGCCAACCTCTTGCTGGACATCTCGTAGTGCAAGACTAGCGTAGTAGCCAGCCAGATGCCGCGTTTCCGATGATTGAGATATCCAGGCTAGATGGGACGCCGAGAATGCTAGCATCGCGTGCATGACATGCGCATGCGAGGCGCCCAGGGAAATCACTCTGCTATCGTCAGGTCTCTGGCACCGACAGGTTTGACTTCGCTTACTGTGGGAGACAATCGGTCCATACTGTCAACTTTGTTGACCGATTTCGTAACATCTCATTGGTTATCGAGCACAAGTGATGTATAAGACGAAGCTCCGTCTTTGAGTATGAATGCCACTGGGGCTGTGGATACACTCTGAGCTCCGGGAATGGGAACTCCCCATTTCGCAGCCAGATATCCACGGTTTGTTCTATCTCTTTAGTCCAGAGCAGATTGGCGCTGGCTGTACCATCGAAACCGCCTGGTGATGATACACTGGGACTATCCATGTAATCACACCTGACCTGATGTTTGGTACAATTTCGACTGTAGAATAAATATTAGCAATGTCCCATATCTGCTCGTTCAAACACTTACCATTGTGGGAATGCTTCATCACAGCGGATATGCCTCTTCTTGCACGTACGACAGCCTTTCCTTGACTTAGTATGACTGCGACGAGAAGGACCACCTCCAGGACCGGCCATGTTGTGTAGTAAAGTTGATGGTTTGTTTGATGTTAATGTTAGATAGGGCGTCGTTGAGTGAAGAGATGAGGTATGACTAGGCTCAAGACAAAAGCGGGTAGTCCGTATATGAATTATCAACGTCCACTAGCCAAGCCAGAAAAAAAATAGAGTCAGTTCGAACGCGGGGCTGGAATAGCTGTGTTCGGCGAAGATCTTCGGAAGTGTAAATTGAAACAGGTGAGCGTGGCAGCCGGTGGTTAAAAGCCCCCGGCCACGAACGACGACAGCTGAAGTCTATGTGCTAAAATCGACTCGTGTAATCTTTCTGTAACTGTAGGCTTAAATGTGACCAGTGGATAAGGTAGGGCTGATTTGCAGTTTCAACGCTGTGTCGGGGTGAATTCAGGGACAATTACTGCTTTAGGGTTGACTGGATGGATGTGCGACAACGTCGAATTTCAGTGAATGTGACGTTGATTGCTGTCACCGTGGAGAAGTCGCGCCCGGAATGAGGTGAGCCACTCACGAGGCTGTTTTGATGAGAGTTTCCGTGTGACTGACCACGAGCTGGTAAGACTTGAGTCAATAGCTCAGGCAGACTTGTCAGGACCAGGGTTTGTATATCGAGTCCAGGAATAGAAGAGGAGGCAGTAACATGCCAGTCAAGCTGGAATATGACGCTGAAAAAGGATACAGGCTGCTTGAATCTAGATGGAGCAGCGAGGGTTGTTCGTATGACATAGCCCTCAGTGGTCCCGATGCCCCCGTGGTACTGGGAACTATTAGCTGAGTGAAGAACAAGCTCTATTCCGGTCGCATGGACCGTCGCAGGAATCACTGGCAAGGCAAGGCAGCCATGTGCGGATAGGAAAAGCATGGGCTCCCGCTATGGCGTCTCATGCCGAGTCCGTGCCCAAATGAATTATTGTGAGATGTGCGGCTACTAGTCAATCGACCCCCACAGAGCACTCCTTACACTTGGCCCATGTAGGTTTTGGCAATGCCTTTGACGATTGATAGCCTTGCTCTGGGCTCTAGTGTCTCGCTTATCACAGACGCCGTGCATAACATCAGAACGCCACGGCGCTGTCGAGACACTAGCAAGAATACTGGTCATCGCGCTACTGGCCGGTGAGTTGCTTGACTGCTGCACTGTCATGGGCTCGTGGGGAGACCAGAAGTCAGGGACCAAAGCACCTGGACTGTCGGGAGACCAAGCCGACAAGAAGCATGCAGTACAGGCTGCGTGCTGACTGAGTGTATTCATTTCTTCAAAGGTTGAGTCAAGACCTGGCCTTGGCCGCTTTAAACTGTAGGCCAGGCCGAGAATGGCCACGAAACTGGATTACTGTGTGGATATGCTCGGGGGGAGGGGTGTCCATGTAGGTAACGCAGGGGGTGACGATGCAGCTAGCACACGATCAACAGCCATACAGCGAGTCTTTTGGGTGTACCAACAAACTTATACAGCTTGTATGTGTATGGTTAGAAGCTGTAATCTGAACGGCCAACATGGCACAAAGGTCAGAGTGTGTTTTAGTGGCAGTACAGCGCAAGTCGAAGCTATGCCAGAGATTGGCACGTAGGGACAGACTACAGCGAGTCTGCCCGGTTGTGACCAGACTTCGGATGCAATGTTATGCCTCCATGTGGTAAGGAGCGAGTGGCCTGCGTTGGGTCGTGTGCTTGTAGTCGAGGGACATATGACGGTGATGCAAGTAAAATAAGCGGAGGGGGGGGGGGGGGGGGTTCATGTATTCGAGGGAGTGATTGGAAGGAAAAAGGTAGAGGAGAAGTTGTAGAAGCTTTGACACAATTCCGCCAACGTGGTAGGTTTTGCTACTAAATTTACGCCCCGGCGCCCCCATAAATGGTCGTCCGATTTCCTCTTTGACCGGCACAAGATTGTATGGGATTGTGTTGAGTATTCCGATACAGCAAGCACTTATAGGCGAAACATAATGCGTGTGATGAATAGTCACTGAATTTAAACTTTGACTACGCTACCCAATCCCTATGGGAGCCAGGATGGATGGACATGATGCCCACGAATAATATGCATCCGTCAAAATTATATTCTCCCCGCAACTTCACAAACTTAGGTACTTTTAGTGAGCGTCTTACCTAATAAGGTAAAGAAGCATGCAATGGTAACTGGTTATATACTCTCTGGCATTGCTGATCGCCCGCTAGCATAGTGTCTGTCAATAACATCATAACATTATGCAAACCTTAATGCCCCCTCGCCCCGTGCGCCTAATTACCAGTATGTATGTATCTGTATCTGAACTCCAAGCGGGGCCAAGCTTTTTTCTAGTGGCACGAGTACCGAAACTAAGGCTTGCCAGCGCGACGATGCCTGGCGGTTGCGGCGCCTCTGAGCCCATCGCCGTCCTTTCTCGCCTTTGACCCCCCAAATCAGTAATTGTAAACGGGTTGATCCCCACCTCCGCCTGGTCATGCACCTGTCACAATTCTTGATGGCTTGGGAGAGGAAAGCGAGCAGCCTCCACCAGTTAAGCCTCCACCAAGCTTGCAAGCAGCAGATCAGCCGCTGCGCAGGGGGTGGAACAGGGTGAAGCGATGGCGTCCGATGCTTGACTTTACAGCTTTTCCAGTTCATTGTGGGCGGACCATCTCTATGAGCCTCGATGCTTGGCCTCCGAAAGATTGTTTTCGCAAAAAGCTTGAGGGTTTGGATAACAGGTAATAGTGCTGTTGATCGCGTCTGAAACACACTTTGACAGCTGAAACAGATGCATCTCCGACCTCATCGATGTGCACTGCCATCTTCAGAACAGCATCACAGTTAGGTCTTGCAGTCGCTCTGATCAAACATACATCATCATGAAGTCTATCTATCAAAGCACCAACTCACAAGCGATGGTCTCATCGGTCAGACGACGTCCTAACAGACGCACTCATATGTTGGAACACAATGCAAGCCAAGTAAAGGCCACTCCACAACCCGTGTGTCATGATACCTCTTAGGAGTCAGGCCGACACTCGAACGCCGATACAAGCTTCGACTTCGCTTGCAGAATAATTGCTTGAAGCAACAGTTCTTCATATGTGTCCCAACTGCCTAATCATCAAGAATATGCATGAACAACATGTATGCCTGTTCAAACATTACTGGTGATCGACGTCTAAACCAAAAGAAGCTTGATGTATTTCTAGTTTTATGGAAAGCTCCTTGGGGGCCAAATAACGACCGGATAACCCGTACCGTTACCAAGTAAACAACCACCGGTATAGAAAACCAAACCACATAGCCACCTGAGTGACCACCTAATATCTACAACCATATCCACAGCATCTGTGCCTACACACAAACCAGCCCACAATCAGCATTCCCCAAAACAGCCAACGCTCCCGGACCACCAACCACCACCCACCTGCTCTACTAACTCGCCCGTGCTCGGCCGACCAGTCTAGAACTACGGGCGGCCCAACACCCCATCCCATCCCGCATACCACCTACCAAGATACCCGATCTTTTCCTATTCGTGCCCCGATTGCGCTAATATTTCGCTAAGGCCTTGGCTCAGCTCGACAGGGGTGCGCTGAGCAGATCTTGGCGGCCCGCACACCCCCAGGGGGGGCAGCAGCAGGTCTATTAATTATGTGCATTGTGTGTATGGGCGCGGCAAACAAAGACAGAGTTGGATGTCATAAACAGATATATTGATAGATAGATAGGGAGGACAAGGATGCGATGCATGCTTCCATACACGGCGAGGCTGACTTCAATTCTCTGAATAGATAGATACATACCCTACATACAGACATACATACTACCCACAAACATGTTACGCACTGCAAACACACATCAATACATCACATCACCAGAGCAGTAGTTCTCACCTAAGCAGGACATAACATACATACAACCTCCCCCCAGCTCCGGGTTTCCGCCCAGAAGCCAACCCTGGCAAGTCGAAAACCACATTGACGTACGTGCCGTGCCTCACGATCAGACGAGTATCATTCGTCGTACATACTACATACAACAGAGATCATTGAAAGAAGCCTGAAAAGACTATCTTCCGACTCTAGATTTACCTCACTATCTTACCTAGCCTCCACCTTCAATCCATCCCTTCCTCCATCCTCCTCCCATCCTTCGCCTCCTATCGTGCTAAAGAAGGGAGCCGAAGGGACATACTAAGCGCATGAATAGCAAAATCTAAATGCAAGACTCGGCCGCGAAGACTTCATGAACCCGCGTACTATCCCTACTAGCCGTCTGTTGGTGTGGCTCGTATATCTGCCTGCCTGCCTGCCTATCTATAAGAAGATCCTGTAGGAAGGCCATAACCAAGCACAGGAGGTCGGTTAATTATGTGCCTCAACGACACCGCCGCGTGCGTGCTGTACCAATAGCCGTGTCATCTATTCTGATGAGCGAATAGTCAGACGGAGCCGAAATCTGTTTGACTATGCTGAGAGATTTTTGTCGGCGCGCGCAGTGTGCCAGATCCATCACAGGTACAGAGAGGTATTGACCTCTTAGGGTTACTGTAAAACTACCTAAAGCTACCTACAAGGGGTTGGGAACAATCACCATCACCATCACCACCACCACCATCCTCGGTCGATCGTTCGAGACCGCCCACGCTACGCAGAAGTATATCCACGGACATTACCGTGGACATAGATCTCGCCAGGGTCGACGTGGTCCGGTCAACGAAGAAGGTCAAAGAACGCTGCAAAGTCTATCATGCCCAATACCATCAATGCCTCACAACATCATCATGTAAATGTTTCTGAGATCATGCCTTCCTTTTGTGGAATGCTCCGATTGCCAATGCGCTTATACCCCATCGACCACAATCGGGCCTTCCACACACGTTACGCCAAATATCCCGTTTCAAGTAAAGCTTTTCACACCCGGTAAGTTTGCCGTAACAGTTGCTCCTTCTCTGTGGGGAGCTGTTGGAGAAATCCATCGAAGTTGTTGATCATTCCCTTATACACGTCTATGGCCTATACAGATATTAGCTGGCGATTAACAAAGCGGAGGCAGTGGAAAGATGACTCACTTTTTGAAATGCAATTCGCCAATCGGCTGACGTGTCGGACGACCCGCTCTCGACGTGATGCTTGGGGGCGCTAGCAAGTTCCACGAAGAAATCTAACAGGCAGTGCTCCATGGCGGCCGGGTTGGCGAGAACCACGTTGATGAATCCGCTCAGCGCGTGGCTCTTCTCGTCTGTCCAGTCTACATGACTGATAATCTTGACGAAAGAGGGGCCGAATTGCGATAAGTGTGGGGCGAGTGCATCAGGGCAGCCAATGCCTAGTCTGCCTACGGCGATTGCTGCATTCTCATTCAGAGAGATTGGAACCTTATTATTGAACAGAATAGCAGCCAAACGTTGTAATAAGCGTTCCACGTAGGGGGCCATGCCAGCGCCTCGCCTCATTGCAATCTCACCAGCGGACCAGCAAGCGTTATTGACGACTGAGTAGTTGGTCTGTTTAGCATCATTCAACACTTGGCTGAGCTCGAGTTGGGCTATCAGAATCTCCAATATCGATGGCAAGTATTCCTGAAGTTGATCAAAGACGTAAATGGCGCAATCGCCTAGAAGGGCGTATGCCGACTGTCGAACATCGTTGTTGCCATCGTCCATGCAGTACGCTATCAGTCTGAAAAGATTTGGTTGAGAAGTAGCAACAAGGTCTGTAATATTCGTACTGTCCAAAGACTGAATGATCGCGCTCAGAAGGTCTAGACTCGTTACCAGAAAGTCTTTGTCTGGCGACTCAATCCCAGGATCTTGTTTCGCTAGCCAGTCTGCTTCCAGGTTCTGTTGAATGATGGTGATACATCGCGTGAAGATGGGTTTAGCAAAGGGTGCAAATTCGGATTTGAGAGCCGTTGCCACATAGGACAAGCATTCTAGCAACGGGAACATCTCACGCGACTGATCCGAAACCTTGTTCCAGCGGTCTATCAGGGCTGGCATGAGTATTTGAATAAGCTCTGGTCGCGCAAGCGCCGGGCCTACATGTTCCGCGAGTGTTTGAACACAGTCATACAATATGAACATGTTTCGATCCTTGTATCGGGCAAAACATTCGACGAACTGTCGAACAATGACAGGGCAGTAGTTCTCGAGTGATCTCCCTGCCTTCTCTTCTAGATTTGCGAATGCTGATGCGGCAGCCTCTTGTACGCTTTTATTGCTGTCCAGCATTCGTCGAAGTATGCCGTCCATGACCGGAACGAAATATTGCTGTTGGCCATTCATATCGAGTTGTGATGCCCACCCTGAATAGCGACCAAGTGACCAGCAAGTAATCTTGCGAACTACGGGCTGCTTATCATTAAGAAGTGATGTGAGGTAATTCGTCAAATCTGGTAGATGAGGCGTGACCACGTCCATACAGCCCTCGGCAATGGCACCGAGAGCAAGAACGGCGGCCTCGCGGTACGGCCACTCTGGGTGATTAAGATTGTTTTTGAGGTACTGTTGAGTCTCTTCAAACACTGGTTGGTGGAACACTGATGCCAGCACATCCAAGGCGGCCGCTGAGCATTTTCTAAGATTCCACTGCTCTTCTGGATCTCCAATGTCTGAGTCGTCGTAGTCCTCGATCTCACCATCACTGAGTTCGTTTTCATCAAAATTTGCGGCAGTCGATTTTCCAGATCCATTAGTGCTCGTATCGGTTTCACCATTCGTTGCAGCGGTCAATCGGGCGTCCTTAGTCGATGCAAATTGGGGCTTTATATCTTCCTGGTTGTCGTCTTCGTCCGCGTCATCCTCAGCTTCAGCTTCGAGTCGTTCCACTTCGTCCTTGTCGTATACCATGCTGTCTAGAAGTACAGGCACGATCTGAGGCAGATAAGGGCCAAGATAATCTCGGAGATTCTCATCTTCACCGAGACATAGCCAGAATTCAGCAGCATCGAGCGCAAGTTCAGGATCTTCTACAGTTCTCTGTTGTGAGACCATGAATTTTACAAGATCGTCAAGATGCGGAGCGATCCGCTCAGGGCTGATATCAGCAATATGAATAAAAGCACGGCATACGTGCTTTCGAACTTCGGTGTTCGGGTCCGCCGCGAGTTGCGAGAGTTGTGATAATAAGGCGTCAATGTTAGACATGACCGCCGGAGGTTGATCTGCAATGAAAACATTCATGCTCGCTAACGCATTCGCACGCACTTTTGGCAGTGGGCTAGTTGTGAGCTGCAAGAATTTGGGAAACAGGTGATTTATCGGCCTTGTACCAGAATAATCTTTGTCTAGAGCTTTGGTGTTGTCTTCACATAGCTTGAGGAGGGCACCCATAGCCCCCTCCTGAGTCTGCTGTGTTGAATTACCGCTCTCGTTGCTGGCCAAGAGTATCAACTCTTGAAGAAGTTCCGGCCATCCCATGACTCCTCCCTGACGTATGATCTCTGTGACAACGTTTCCAGCATAGTTTCGCATGTTTGATTTAGGATCTTGAATCCCAAGTAGAACCATGGACTTGATGTAGTCTTTGCTTGACTGTGGGATTGCCTTATACGATGTCCGAACACCATTTTTCAGCATCATGGCGGCAGCGGCTCGCACAAGATCGACATACTCTGGGACTATGCTCGAGACCGTTGCGGCTCCACTGTTTGCAAACAAGTATGCTAGATAGTTGTTGATGTCTGGGCTTGCTTTCGCTTGGTTCAGCATCTGCTAGGTATCAGACGTCTCCTTAGGTGATCGAGGCTTCATGATACCTACAATCTCCGCGTTTCTCATCACATTCTTGTCGGCATGATTGAGGGAATCTTGCAGATATTTTGCAAGCTGCTTCAGCGGCTCCTCCTGTGGTTCCCAAGCCATGACTACTACTCTCTTGTGTCTCCTCGTGGAGCTATATGCGTACGGGAACGCTACGAACAACGGGGGGCGGATACAAGGCTTTCAGCTTAGTGGCGGCCTCGAAGATACTTCTCGTGCCTTTAAATGAGGTCCTGCTCTGTGCGACGTAGATATACCTGTAGCGTCATGTTAGCGACGTAAATCTCGGGGTGGGATCTCCTGTAGGTTTCTCGCGCTACAGAAGATTACACACCTACTTTCCCGCGCGTCACTGGGATATTAGCATTTTTCAGGCTACAAGTGACTGGGTGTAGAGGCTCAAGGCTTTCCAAGCTCCGTCGGAAAAAATAGACGGGGCCGTGGAGAGATCCGGATTGAAGAGGATGACGGAAGAGGATTGTGTAGCCGACCACTAGTACGGGCCAAGCGAGAGATTCGGTGTACGTATATATGGCCTTGTTGCGCTTTGATCACTTTGTCTCAGGAGAGAAACTTTTTGACGTTTTGCAAAGTTGAGCGGCGAACAGTGGCCATACAGCCTTAACGAATCTGGCGGGGGACGGTCCCACTTCTGTGTGCCTGCCACTTTTCAGGTTTTGATTGTTGCCTTGTCCCTGAGGCATCTAATACGAAACCGAGGTTCGTAAGCCCACATTCCTGCTATGTAGATAGAGCAGGAAGTCGGGAACATATACATATCCTTCGACTCGCTGTTATTCAATATTATGGTAAAAATATTCTATGCGTACGATCAACAGTCGAAACTATTGTGTCTCTAATATTGTGCTAACACCCGTATGGTAGTCCAATGAAGACTTGCTACTAATATCTACATTTCGACACCACGCTGCTCAGCCCTTGCTCTGTCGAGACTGGTGACTCAAGTTTCACTGCACTAATAACAACGGTAGTATGCAGTCAATGACTTTCAACGCCGCCCAATGCACCGCGTAAAAGACGGATGTCTGCCTAGTAGATGTATACCTGTACAATCCTAGGTATAGATATTTATTCATCGTCCGTATCAGTATCGGTATCCGTCTCGCTAACATCGTCTTCCTCGTCTGTACCGCTCTCGTCGTCAGAATCCTCGGCGGTAGCTGCAGCAGGCTTCTTCTTCCGCGGTACGTGATCACCCTTGAGGGCGCTCACTTGGCCTGCTATCGAGTCTGCATAAGTTAGTCAAGCCGCAAAATCCAGGGTCATGTACTTGCCTTCTTCCGGTTCGCTAATGTCTTCTTCCTCGACAATATCTTGAGCCTTAGACGCCTCATCGATAACCAAAGTGACTTCTTGCCTTGTGTCCATTCCGATATAGCTATCGCAGACAAGATTCATCGTAAATGTGTAGCGACCAACCTGTGGAGGGGCGCCGAATTGCATCTTCAGCGTTTGTATCGCGTAGGAGGGCTCACCCATCTTGTCAAAGAGAGGCTTGTTGAATGTTGAGAACGAGAACGGAGGGACGACAATCTTGCCTTGTTTGCTGTCGGCCAAGAAAACATGCCACTGAGGGGCATGGTCTTGGGCAAAATATGGCGCATAGGCGAGAGGTGGCTGGATGGGCTTTCCGGCTTCCGCCTCTTTGTCCTCCTTCTTCCTTCCATGGAGCGCATCAAGGTCACCCTCAACAGGATCGGGATCCTCCAACTCCTTTGGATCGACCGGTGGGAGGTCTTTCTTGCCTGGCGGAACAAAACGAGCCTTCACCACAAATTGTACCAAACTGCTCGGGGTGATAAACCGTTCTCCTACGACCTTGAAGAACGCACTTTCGACCTTGAGAAGCGGTAACTGTGAAGCAACCGCCATGGAGGTATTGTACTGCTCCTTGGACAACGCGCCAGAGCTCACACACCTTATCCGACGTTCTGCATCCGATAGCTCCAAGAGTCCCTGAACTGTCAAATGAGTACGTGACTCTGCGCCTTCTATGGATCTAACGACATCGGGCGTGAAGTAAGGAAGCTGCAGAAGAGGTGATCCACCGGGGGGGATCGCCTGGATAATGTGCTGCGATGCATGATATGCGGCGAGTAAGGGTGCTGTGTTCATATATGCGAGAGCGATAGATACGAACGACTGATTAAGAAGACGAGCCGTAGGTGCAACCTGGTATTGCTCAGAAACAAGCTCCTTATCGTCAAGCTCAATTCGTCCAAGATATGCCCAGAGTAAAGCGAGCGCCTTTCTGCGAGCTCCCTCGTCCAATTCCTCAAGCTTCTTGCGGTCTTTCAAGCTAAGACCGGCGGCGGTGGCCGGAAATTGCCCAGGTGCCAGGATTCGCTGCTCCAGTTTTGAGATTCCATGGTCGGCTTTGCTCCCTTCCAGCATGTCCTGGTATTCTTGACCGCTGCTCAAAGCATTGATCACCCCTCCTTCGGTGATCTCATGGTCATACTCCTTGAACAGATGACCAGCACTGGCAACAAGCACTTTGTCTCGCGTCCGCTTCTGTTGCCCATACCACCATCGGCCGACAAAGTACGGAAGCAGGACACCAAGCAGTAGACCATAGATAAGTAATACATATTTGCCGTTTCCGTCAGACACAATGAATTTCGGTAGCGCAATGCCCATGCTGAAGCTTTGTTTGCCGTCGGGGTGACCGTATTGGAGATAGTTGTTGCGGATCTCTTCGTCAGTAAGTGCCTTGAATGCCTTTGTCATTTCGACCCATTGTTCATTGATGCTCTCGATGGTCGTGTTCTTCGACGCATCAGGCTGAGCTTTGTCGGGGTGATAGGTAAGGGAAAGTCTGCGATAATGGGACTTGATTTGTTTCTCTGTTGCGCTCTAGGAATTTATTAGCAGTCGCTCATCTGCACGTCTTGTTACATACCCTTGCGACGCCCAAAACATCATACGGATCCCAGATTTTGAGAGCTGTTCTGGCTGTTACCATTATCAGGTAGAACATGTATGCGATCATAGACCATGCCAATACAGCAGTCCATATGCGCTTGGTCTTCAACTCCTTCCTCTTCTCCACTTTCCGATGCCCCTCAATCACATCTTGGTATTTGACTTTGGCGGTGGGCTCGATGCGAGTTGCGGTATCAGCAAGTTCTTTGCTGGGTTTCAGAACCGAGTATGTCGTGGGTATGGCGACCAGAGCAGAGATTGTGAGAATGAAGTACGGGAAGAACTGCGCTTGGTCATCGTAATTATAGTCCGTAGACATCTTGAGCGAGCGGGATCCTGGCGCTCAAGGCCAGATAGACGGGGATGAATTCTATGTGTCCAGAGGCCACAGAATCAAGGTTCAAATTCTCAGGTACAGTCGAATCATATGGTACCAGATGTCATCTGCTGAATAGTTGGGAACTCCGAAAGTGCGAGAGTTGACGGGTCAGTGTGGCTTCGGAAAGAACACGGTTTCGATCAGCATGTTATTCTGGGCGGTAGCGCAAGGCAGTATTGGGATAGGACATGGGCCGTGCCCCTGAATGCCTTAGGCAGGAATATGAACTATCACTCAAGGATTATGGCCACACAAACACGGAATATCTCCAGGGTAGAGTCAGTTGCGTGGAACACCAAGTAAAGTCATGGATTCCATAGACATTTTTTAATTTTTCACTTGCATTCATATAGTATCCATGATTTGCTACCAGGACGTAGAGCTTCTAAGAACCAACCGAAGTATATGCACAGTAACACAAGAGTTTCTGTCCAAAGAGCAAGCTGCAAAGAGCATCACCCGCCATATATGACTACTAAGGACCTTCCAATTGGGAGAAATATCAAAAGGTGTTCTACAATATGAGGGACCAAGTATGCCACAACTATTACCGCAACAAACTGTCAGCCTTGACAGCCAAACCATAGCAATTCCAACATATCAGGATAGACCCCACGGGGCTCTTGACGATGAGAAGGCTCACGTGCTAGCAGCGAACAGTCGAAGGATTGCTTGCAGGATAGGTTCCTCGAAGCGCCGGTGCGATGAAATAGTGTAGGTCAATCTGTCACTAACCACTCCGACGACTTCCCCTTCTTTCGCTGTCCGTATCTCGGTGTGCCTCCACCAGGAAGTCTCTTCTCACCTGTAGAAAGATCGTGAACAAGGTAAGGCCTGGGCTTGCGATTCTCATCAGTTTCGGCATTCAGCGCTTCGTCCTCAGCACGGTAAAGTTCTGCCATCTTCCGGCCACAGCCAAGCTTGACGATGCTTGGGGGAATGGGTGTGACCCCGAGGATGGCACAGGCTTCTCTGACCAAGTCGAGGTACTGCATACTCTCAGGCAAGTTATCAGCAACTTGGTTCATGCCTCTGTAGATATGTTCCTTGAGGTCGCTGGCTTTGTGGAAATGAGTACATATATTAGGAACTCAAAACATAAGGAACTCACCTGTCCAATACTTTTTGACACCACGAGCAAACTCAGCATTACCACATCTTCGTCTTCTCCTCAAAGAGAGAAAATGAAGGAATAGGTGGATTGATGGAACGTCTTGTCTATATGAAACTTTCCGACAGTTATATTCACGATCTTGATTGCGAAACAGGAGTGCCGCTTGGAAGGCGAAACAAAGGTCTTCGGTCGGGATCTCAGGAACTTCCTGGTAGTAGCGAGACTCCCAAGGCAGATCCTTTTCGCAAATATATTCAGGACTCAACGCTCCACGGCGCGGGAAATTCGTATTCCTGATATACGTGAGTCGTTCATACAGGCCGGTACTCTTATGCTCCGTATACTTAGGATGGGAGCTACGCGGGATACAGAACTCCGGATATACCTTAAACAGTCCACAGTTGATCAAGTCTTGTAGGTCGACATGGTTGTACTTCGTATGGTCATTGACCTGAATGACGCCAACCGACAACACTTCGTGAGTAAGTTTGCGTGGATGCAAGCCGCTGTGGTCAAAGTTCTGCCAGCCTTGCCAATCCCGAATCTTGTAAGCGTTCATAACATCGGTGGCCCAGAAGAATTCGGCTTTCTGTTCGTCTTTTCTGGTATTAGTGCAAGTGGTTTGTGCTTGGCTGGTCTCCATCGCAGAGATATAACACTGGCTTTGACCTTTTCGTGACCGGCCAAGTGCGTGCTCGATGGCGAAAAGCATGGATCGTGACCAGCTGATGAACTGATCGTCGTTTCGATCCTTCCACATTAGATGGTTACCTCCCATCACTTTTACTTCCTCGATGGGCATATCAAAAAGAGAATCGTAGCAATACTTGTTAGTATTCATGTCTGTAGGCGGACGAAAGAACTCTGGGCTACAAAACCCCTTTGTTCTTTTTGCGCCTTCTAGCGAGTAGGCTCTGAACAGCAATGGAGGTACTGTAGTGCTCAATGCTTCATGTATGTTAGCGTACGTATAAGTAAATGTGCCAGAAGATGACCAGATGACCTTTCAAGTTGCGCTGATCAGCTTGATTCAGCTTCGTCTGATTCAGAGCGGACATGCGAATGTACTGCTGATACAGCTTGGGCTTGTAATCATCCAAATTGATGATGTCGAAGAGAGAATTGGTGGCTGGTTGCCGTTTATCTTTGTGTATACGCAACATGATTCGAGCAACGACAGGAGAAACGGATGTGAGACTAAAGAAAGTGTGTGGTTTGGGGATAGGGATGCTGGAATTGCAATATTTTTCATGATGTGTGTACAAAATCAGGTAGCCAAGGCAACAGAGAGTCGCGTGTGGACGTGTTATTGACCACAGTGTCAAATCTGTTGTTTTGACACTAGCTGTTCGTTCACGTTGTTCCTAAAATGTTCCCGAGCTCTAGTGTGAGTAGTTGTGTTTAGGGACGCCAAGCACATGTGAGGAACAGTGCCCGTAAAGGGAGGACTTAGAGAACTGAGGACGACGAGCTAAGGAAATTCATCCACATACATAGATGCCAAAGGGCAACCCAGACGAACAGAGACATGTGTGCTGCTCACTTTTTAGGCTTCCACAACATCCCCCAGATCTTTACACCCTCTCCTCCATCTTTCTGAAAGCCTTGCGTGTCGACCACGTTCTTGCCCAGGATCACCTCCTCTGTCACCTGCCAGCCAAGCTTCCTATATAACATGCAGCTCTTCTTTGTCGTAGCCTCTAGCCAAACAGGCTTTCCGGCCTCGCGAGCCACGGTCTGTACTCTCCTCATCTGTGCTGCCGCCAGACCTTTCCCTCGATGCTCCTCCAGAGTCCCCACAAAAAAGACATAGAAATAATCCTCCTTGCCCAGAGCTCTCGCTTTCACTGCGTCCAGGATAGGCGTATATTCCCAAAGCATACGCTTCGCACCATCGAGTCCTGCATGCCAAAGAACACTTAGAAAACCGGCTCTGATGACTGTAAGCGGTCCGTCAAGGGAGGACCCCGGAGGCATCAGGATCACAGCAGACTGCCACGAGTTGGCAGAGTAGAACGTTGCACCATTGATTGCGCCAGCATGTGCAAATGTATCGAAGAGTTTGGGGAGATAGGCCAGACGCCGGGGTTCAGGCAGAGTATGCACAATGAAACGAATCACAGGATCGTCGTTGAAGCACTTCGAAAGAGTTCGGCCAGCAGGGCCCGCAAACTCTGGAGACTGTCAGCAATCATGTGGTGGAACATTTAGTACCGACATAGAATAATAAGGAAGCTTCCTACCCTTTCCGCCCTCTTCAATCGTGATAGTTGTCATATTGGCCGTCGAGCGCAATTATTTTGAATCAGATGTGTAAAGTGGCTGACGTTCATACGTTCTTATCTATTCTATCATGAGAGTATCAGTCATTCACATCGGTTAGAGCTGTGAGTACAACGAGACAGTGGACATGAAATGAAATGACCCAACCATGCAGGCGTCTCGACAAACAACGTCTCCACAGAAAAAGCCTGAGGCTGAACGAAATCCACATACTTCTTAGTAAGAAAATTTGGCCTTGCTCTTACCCAACATAAGCCTGAAAACGAGCCCAGATGACCTTTCTCTAAGCAAAAAGTGCTGGGTTCAGCTTTCTCCACTCGCCTACCATGGCACATACTCAGATGTAAGATGCGGGCGGTCGTAACCCCTAATCTCGTGACTCCCGAGGCTTGAGTAGGACCCGTTTTAGTCATTCTCAGTCTTATCTATTAGTGCGCAGCAAGCGTATACCAGAAACCACAGGAGTCAGATCGAAATGTCTACAGGATGAGAATGGAAGTACTCCGTCTCTAATATAGACATGTTTCTTTTCATTTCTCACCAACTACACAGATCGTCTCACAGCCTCTCTTTAGCTTTATATCTCGCTCATCCACCATCATGACGATGATATACCTGTCCACCTCCTCAAGTGACTGTAAAACTATCAGGATCGGAAGGCGAGACTCGGACATGGAGGCCTCTAGGGTAGACCGGGGGACACAACGGCACTGTTCTCTCAAATTAACTACTTGCAATCTTCACCGCATGTTGTCCCTTTAAGAGGTATGCATGCAGATGTGAGCTTGCTGTCCATAATGCTGACTGACAAAAATGTCACATCACATCACACCATATCGTGTCACACAAATATCAGTTAGTCCGTTGATCTCAGGATAGGAATAACATCTATTCGTTCCGATAGACGCGCACTACGCTGAATCGCAAGATGCAGGTCTAGTTCAATCGCTGCCCACCATCTGATCCAGTAGTTCTGTATATCCAATGCATTTGTACTATGCCAATTCATGCAGTCATTACTTCGTGTATCACCTCGCTTCCTTTCTTCCTCTCGCCAGCCACGGGAGCCCAGGACCTTAGCATGGCGCGTGTGTCTTGCCGGTCTTGCCTTGTAGCGAGTGCTCTTCATCAGCGTAGTGGTTATTTGGCTTGCTGGTGATGCCAAACTTCTGCCACGCGCGGATGGTGGTACGCGCAATGTGGTTTTGGTGCTCCTGGACCTTCTTGGAATCTAGCTCGTCCAGCACCTGGCATGCGAGCTTGATGTCGGTGATCAGGCTGTCACAGCGAGACCTCGAGAAATCCTCTCGTACGACAACACGCATAAGCTTGAGCTGCTCCGAGTGCGGTGCCATGGTGTATGCAGGTACTACCCAGCCGCGCTCGCGCAGCTGGTGAGCAATGGCGAATTCGTCGTATAGCTTACCCTTCTTTGGGTCGATACGGAAAGCTACGAGAGGGAGACCCTCGCCACGACGAGCGGACATGATGATGAATCCAAGATGGTCGAGGGCTGTCGCGAGGTATTCAGCTGTGCGAGTAAGATTGCACATGATGGCGCGGTAACCGTGCTTGCCGAGACGGATCATTTGGTAGTATTGGCCGATGATTTGGGACGCGCCTCGGGAGAAGTTCAGAGTGAAGGAGGCTTGATCGGCACCAAGGTAATTGATGTTAAAGACCAGTTCCTTGGGCAGGTACTTGGGGTCACGCCAGACGACCCAGCCTACGCCGGGGTAGACGAGACCGTATTTGTGACCAGACACGTTGATTGATACGACACGCTCAAGACGGAAGTCCCATTCGAACTCGGGGTTGACGAAAGGCGCTACGAAACCTCCCCTGGGAATTGTTAGCTAGGTCTGTAGCGGGGAGGATTAAGGGTCTTACGAGGCTGCGTCTACGTGGATTGGAGTATCCATGCCTCTCTCAATAAGAAGATCATTGATAGCTTTGGTATCTTCGTATTCACCCGTGTACGTTGTACCAAGAATAGTGCAAATACCAATTGTGTTCTCGTCAACGAGGTCAACAGCCTCGACAGGATCGATGACATATCGGTCTTCGGTACAGAAAGAGTACTTCTCCTCCACATCAAAGTATCTTGCGGCTTTCTCCCAGCAGACCTGGACGGCAGAGTTCATAACGAGGTTGGGTCGGTCGAAAGGCTTGCCCTCAGCCTTCCTCTTCGCCACCCAGACTTTCTTCATGGCTAGGACAGCCAACATGATAGCTTCGGAGCTACCAACAGTGCTCGTGCCTGCAGAATGTTACTACTTATTTCCGAGACTGAGTCATGCACACATACCCATAGGGGCAGACCCTGGCTCGTCAGGGACATTGTAAAGCTTGGCGATCATGGAAACGCAGCGGTTCTGAATGTCGGCAGAAACAGGATACTATGGCATCAATTAGCTAGGAAGACTTCACACAGAGAGACAACGCACCTCTTCGTAGTCTATGAAGTTTTTCGGGAAGGCCTCCGTCATGAGCTTCTCGGCTTCTTCTTCCTACGTCTCTCGTAAGGACAGCTCCAGGAGTTCTGTAGTCACCATTGCCTACCATGTATGTAGTGACAAAACTGGCCAAGCTGCACAATGGATTAGCGAGGTGCCATTGAAGCTTCACAGAGTCTCGCACTTACTTTAGAGTGGGTGTTCCATCCAAGCTAAGGTCATCCTTGATCATACGGTAGGCGACCTCGCGCGGCATCTCCCTCTCAGGCATTTCAGTCTTTGGGAGATCCTTGCCAGCCCACTTGGAGCCGTATACGGAGGTATCATAGGTATCCTCCTCGTCGTCAATATCGAACTTCAGCTCGCCAAGCTTGTCCTTCAAGGCCTTGAGATTCGGGTCGACATCATTGTCCTGAGATCGAGAGACACGGGCAAGATGGACCATTGCAGCAGCTGTAGGTCGAATTCGACGTGAATTGAAAATAGAATAGATAGAAATGTATAGTCGGAAGGTATGAGGGCTGTAGAAGAGACACAGGTAGAGTCAAGAGTGTAAGAGGGGAGGGAGTAGGATAGACTCTTTATCAAATGGTGGGGGAATCTCGAGCTGAAGCCGGCAATGGTGGCACGGCTGGAAGACAGGCAACGTGGGAAGGTACGACGTGGATGATTAGCGGGGGTGACTGCTCAGTTGGTACTGAAAGGCTGCCCAGACGCTTTCAAGCTCAGCTTTCCCCAAATTCAAGCTTTTTAGCTCCCTGCAACATCTACACACCACCTGCATCCATCCCCAGCTTTTACTTCCTCCTCACCTTGCGGCATGGGGTTTATTTATATGTCCTTACATACTTCCTAAGCCTCCAGCGGACTCGTCGTGCCTAACGAATCGAACGCTTGCCCACTGCGTACATTGGACGATGTTACGATATACCCGGTACTCATCGTCATAGCACCTAGAGAGAGAGAACGCACTGCTGCGGCACCACCCATGCTCGTTCTCGCCCTTCAGGCACAAAGGTTTCAGACGCACGAGTACCACAGCTATACCTCACTCAGTATTCCGGCATCTGAGATAGGGCCGTCGAGTGCATGCCTGGCACGCTAATGTAAGATGTGGCATTGCACCAGGAGAGTTTTGCTCGCACCCATTGGCCCGGGGCATGCGTGGCCTACTGATGGTGCTGATGGTAAGCCAGCTTGTGGTCTTTATAACGCACCTCCAACTCGACGTGGTCCTGTCTTTATGCTGAGCTTGCGAGATAGAGGGAGTACCGAGAGGAAGAGGGAATACTGCGAGGACGAGGCACAGATCTGACGGAGCCGTGCAATGCAGACGCGGATGCAGACGCAGATGCAGACAGCTTTCAGCACAGCACGTCTGAAGAACACTCTGATCAATTTGAACACGGCTTCAAGGCTGAGAAGTCGTGAAGTTATCGCCACGTAGCCATTCATACTGCCCTAGCAGTGGTACGAGTGAAATCCTCGCAGGAATCTACACACCTCACGACTTCCACACCGCCATTCCATGGTCCCGCCCCAGTTGGCACAAGCATAAGCATCTCAGCCCGCTGCCCCTAACGTTCAATGGACCGCTGCTGGTGTACTGCGGGCGGCCTAAATGCCGCGACGCTCGATCCGGTCCGTCCGAAACCTTCACAGACACTGACACAGACGTAGACGTAGACGCGAACACAGACCTCCCCGAGTGACGGACGTCGAAACGCAGTCTCGGAGTCCCGCGGCTCACCAGGACTACGTCCCAAAGCCCCGGGGTGCGCCTGAGTGAATGCGCCATAAACGCTAATGCTTTTCCACGCGCGCTAACACCGGGATGCGATCCGGGCGGCTCAGGGACAGCACGTCTACGTCCTCAGCACCTATTCTCGAATCCACTAATACCTATGCACTTCTGCCGCTCATACCAGGCCATGTTATGGCGTCATTACATATTCACAGGTAGTCGTGTAGAAAGGTGGACGCTAATCCCGAGTAGGCACTAAAGTTTTCCCTGGTTAGACATCAACTTTCGAAATGACCTATCTTACCTACAGGGAACCTGAGTAGGCTTCGTAATGAAATACGCGTCGAGGGGTTAAGCGTTATTAGGCCGACATCCATACGACAGCTATCACGGACCCTCACGTCAACAGAACACTACACAGACACCTCTCAGTCCTCACACTCCCCACATATCCTCACATACCAACATACCAGATAATATAAACATCCTAACTCTCCACCAAAGCACAAGCCCTTCCCTCGTGCCCCAACATGCATAAGCCAGTTTCAACCCCCTCATGGCGTCGATCCTGATCCTGATCCTCATCCTGATCCATCCTTCGCATGGCAAATTCCGCTTCCTTCCCTCCTTGCGATCCATCCATCCTTCATTTATTATCTCACAGAGCCCCTTCCTTCTTGAGTCATGCTATGCAGATCCAAGTACTTCTCGTATACCATGACTCGACCGAATAATATCTGCATAGGTATTTCGCTTAGAAAGTCAAGTCTATTCCCTCCCCTTTCAGAAAAAGAAAAAAGTGAGGCTGCAGCTGGCGGCATGCCTATTTCTCCTTGAACCGGCTGGGGTAATTAGCCACGTGGATTTTTAATTACGCTTGTTCAGCTTGTAGGTTAGCTTGTATAAGCTTTGTTTTGCATGTTTGTTTAATACGTATTCTTCGTATTCTGCATTGTCTTGTTCTACAGTGGCTGCTTTCGCTTCTGCTTCTGCTTCTGCGTCTACATCTACATTTGCACAGACAGTCACGTACCGCGGAGAGAATATATACGATGTGTTGTATGTATAGTGCAGCACTATACCTTGCGAACCGAAGACAGTAGAGCAGTGCGCACGCAGGACACCCCTAACAGCCCCCTTCTGTTTCCCATAAGGTCGCCTGGAGATGTACAGTGAGGGGGATCATTAATCCAGGGACACTTCGCTGCCTGCTTGAAATGCGCCTGACATGTCCCCAGTACATTTTCCTAGTGCCGTAGCTTTTCTAAGTTTGACTATGTGATGCTCAGCATAGCATTCGCTATACGCTGCGCTGTACTCGTGTTTCTCATTCATCATGCCACATGCTGCATACATGGCTCCATACACTATACACATACATACGTATATATCTTGCATAGGTAGCTATAATGGTATATAGTTCCAGCGTCACCATCACCATCGTCAATTTTTTGGGAGCTTGACACACCGCGTGATTAAAGCTTATATGTTCATATCACACTCTTTGACAGAGAACAACGCCTCGCAATGCCAGTCCTTTCCCCTCTTCCGCTCTGTCCATCTCTCTCTCTGCTCCCTCTTTTTCCAGCACCGCACATCCCGAACGCCAAAAATGCACTCATCCATCCATCCATCCAGCCCACTCATAAGTCAAAGAAAAAAGAATATATTCTAGCCCGAGTTCGCCCAAAGCGGCGGGGTATCATGAGAATTGAAAACGTACAGTGCAAAAAAAAGGGGTTGAGGCGGGGGGCCGCGGTGAACAAATCATACAAGAAGGAGCGAGAATTAGATGATATTCGCAATACTGATGCGGGAGGCTGTGCTCGGGCTTGTTGTCGAGGAAATGGGTGACTGCTGCGTCAGGGGCGTGCTTGCAGATACGGGTGTGGGTGCGGATTGTTTCGGCACGACGACTGCAGCGGCGGTGGTGGACACCGGGGGTTCGAGATGGAGACGTTTGTGCGGGTTATGTGCCGGTGAATAGTACGTTGCGGACGGGGGATGGAGAGGGATGACGGGCGATTCGGCGGCGTCGAGCGGGCGCGTATGCAGTCTCGGGACGGCGTGAACAGCAGCGGCGGCGGCGGTAGCAACGTCCAGCGCGCGTTTCTGGGCTTGGAGGTCGCGCATCTTGGCCATGAGCTTGTCCCAGCCCTTCCATTCTTTGATTTCGGTGTCTGAGAGGAGGGCGGTGGAGCGTGGGTGGTTGTGGTGGTGATGGTGGTGGTGGGTGTCGATAGATGCAGAGTCTGCTTGCGGCGGAGGCGGAGGGGGCGCGGTGAAGCGCGGGTTTGATTCTTGGTCTATCCAGATCCATGCGGTGTCTGGGTTGGCTTGCATGTCTGCGGCGGCGTAGGCAAGCATTTCTTCGTCCTGGTCCATCCGATGGCCTGGTGATAGTCGGTCCGGGAGCATGCCAAGAAAGAACCAGATGTTGCGGCCACAGGCGATGTTGATTGGGTGGATGTCGCCAATGGCGGTGCTTGCTTCGAGGCAGATCAACGCGTTTTCGAAGTCGAGATTGAAGCAGAGGAGCAGGGTGCATCGCCAGAGGTGTGTACATAGCATGCTTGGGGCTGCATCTGCTAGTTGTTTGGCCCATTGTCGCATGTATGCTTGTATGGCGCCTGGAGAGCCGTGTGGTGACCCGCTCTGGGAGCGTCTAATGTAGTCGACCGTGTCTAATGCTACGCTTTGGCATCTGCTAAGTGCGTCGAGTCGTTCGCCATATTGCTTGGAGGAAATATTCAGTCGATACAGGCTGAGTCGCGCGCTTTGAAGACTCAGGGCTGGGAATAACGAAGACGGATCTAGATAGGTGGCGGAGCGGGCTTGGAAAGGGGGTGGCATCTTCGACAGGATTTGGTTGAAGTAATCGTCATACTCATGCAACGTTTTTGCGTCGATCGAGGTGTGTCTTTTGACCAATGTCTTTCTTAATTGTCCCACGAAACGAACCACCCAGGTCAGCATTGTGTAGTTCCAAAACGATATGTCTCGCGGAGTAACGAAAATGTCGACATGTGGCGGAACCACGAAACGATCGTCGAATGACTTTGGAAATATTACGTTACATTCATCGTCGCTGATTAGCAGAGGTCGACCAATCTCAAGACATTGTAGTCTGTGTGGTCTACTGTTAGCGTGCTTCATAGCTAGGTTCGTCGAATTGCACACTGACCTGTCCCATGTGTAGATTGACCACCACACGCGCCATGATTCATCAACACTAGCCGCCACAAGCGACTCATCCTGCCGATGTAATCCTAGTTCCACAGCCACTCTCACTGCTGTCGCCAGCCACGTCGAGGCGGCCGTCTTGAGGCCAATCTCATGCATGTATATGCTCAAAAGGAGTGCTATCCGGGCATGGTCCAGAGTGAAGTCGTCAGTCCATGAAGAAAAAGCCTTAGCTGCCTCATCAATGTATCGTTGACCATCAGAGTCCTGTTGAACAGACTTTGCACTGCCGTCTACTCTGTGCAAGCATCCACATCCCAGAACTGCGAATACGAGTGCCAGCCAGATATGAGACATTCGATGATGATAAGCGCTATGGTAGGCCTTGTCAAGATCCTTAAGAAGCTCTTGAAAATCGATTGCAGGCGTAATTGCGTGAATCGAAGCATAATAGTGCCCGATCAGACGGTCGACTGTCAATCTAGGAGGTAACGGAGGAGGAGAATGCTGATAAAAAGCGAAGTTTGCAACGCCCTGTCGATTTGGTGCAGGAGGTTTGTAGATTCCATGTCCCCATATACGCGCATTCCTTTGGACGTGAGCAAGATTCTGTGGTGGTGAAGACTGTGTCGCTCGTCGAGGTTTGACCACTGCCACATCCGGCAGCTCTAGTGCTTCAGAACTGTCTGAACCACGTCCATTTGAGGTACGCTTTAGCTCAATTATTTCACTCTTTGCTGCCTCAAGCTGGGTATGAAGGTCTTGCACCTGTCTACATCGCAAATGATCAGTGCTTGCTTTGTCCTTTATGTCAGAATACTTACTTTATTGACGACATCCGGCGATTCGTCTCTTTCGTAAACTGGCATTTGACACCACGTTGATGGCATTCTGAACAGCTCGACGTCTCTGTAGCGTCGCACTGTGGAAATATTAGTCCTCGTCCGACATTTTACAAGTGACACGGCTCTAATGTGTGGGCTACGACCATCAGATATAGTGGCAAACAGCCAATGTATTTGCAAAGGCCCAGAGGTGCAATACAAAGAAGCAAAATCAAAGCACGAATTCTTCAAACTGCCAAACTCGCAGCAGAAGTACGAAGAGCAGATTTGAGGAGTGGGTATAATACTTAGGTACTTACTTTGACTTTGCGTTCGCGACAGGCATCGCAGCTGGGGTCCTTCCGTCTCTGGCGATATGCTCTTTTCTGGGCGGAAAGACTTGCTGCAAGGTGGGTCTGTGAGATTCCTGAGCCAGGAAATGGTGCTTCTCCAGGAGGAATATGATCCTGCAATGCCCCAGAACCGGCGCTGCCCGACATCGATAGGGCTCCATATTGATGAAGATACTGTGGAGTGCCAATGTTGCCTGGAGAGCGCGGAATGGGATGCTGATGGGGCGGAGGTGGCGGAGGAAGACTGGGAGCAAACATCCCAGGTGGTGGAGGTCGTATCAATGACTGAGGCGAAGGATGGGAAGTGTCTGTCGAAGAATCATGACTCGGAGTTGGACGATGGTGGGAGTTGCGACCGAATGGATTTGCTGGTCCATCCATGTTGAAGTTTCAGAGGAACGACAACAGAAGATATCGGCCGTCCAGGTATCATTCAAGGACGCTGTTCGGTAGCAACCGAACGTGCAACCCTTTACCAGAGGTCTGGAGAGGCTCGGGAACGTTGAGGGGGCGAGGCCAATTAGAAGTAAGATCTTTTCAGAGCATGACTTGAGGCCAGTGCGGTGGATTAGTGGAGCCAAACACGAGAGACCAGGGGATCTCAGACAGAACGGCGGGATCGCGGTTGGACTAAGATTAGTTGCAGGTACCGGCGGCAGCGCGGAGACGACCAGATGGCTGGGATGTAGAAGACTAGAAGTCGGTGAGGCAAAGTGATTGAGGTGGAGTGCACAACAGTCCAAACTCCACCGACGCCCGGGCAGAATGACCTGTGAGTGGTGCAAGCTGATCAACACTATTGCGACCAGAACCGAATGATGCCGGATTTGACCGAATGGAGGACGGTCCGGAAGGTAATGCAGGGAGAACAGGCAGGGTTCTTCTTTGGTCTGTTTAGACGGGCGTAGAACGGCAGATGTAGATGTCGTTTCATAGATCCAAGATCAAAAAGTGCTGTCCAGAATACGGCGTGTTGGATAGATTATGGTATGGTCAATTGAATGGACATCAGCCTTTTTTAGCAGAGCCTTGATCGTACGGAAGCAAACAGTATGTATGTGAGAAGGACGAATGAAGTTGCACAAGCATACCACACCTGTCTCTAATCTAGTTACCTGCTGAGGAAGGTTCGACAAGGCTTAAGGGAGTAGAGTGGGATAGTTGGGCTTGCAAAGTACGTAGAAGTGACGCAGACTGCGGCAGTGTAGTGTCAATTCATTGGCCCAGTAATAAAAAGCGTCACTGAGTATAAAGGAAATAATAACAAAAATAAGAGGTCAGCCAAGTAGCCCTCCCGTCAAGTATGGTTAAGCGAGGGTGACCAGCATGCAAAAAGTACGGAAACTACACAAGGGTGATCGTACATGTTTGTGGCGTCTCTGGATCTTTCACGCGCCACAACGTAGCAGGGACAGCAGGGGGGAGGGGGGAGGAAAAGGGATATCGGGATAGGGCTGTAAATAGATAACCCCACGACCGTGCTCTTTCTGTGACGGCCATGACAACATGATCAAGAAAGGCTTCACACATAGACGCCACATGAACTGGTACACCTTCCAGCATTGCTGTTCTTGATACTGGGCTGCAAGACGTGTATCTTCGCCTGATGGACAGACCATCGAAGCTTCCGCGTTCTGAGACCTGTTTGTCTTGGCAGGAGTTGTATGCACGATTGGGGATTACTACCGGCGGAACATCCGAGTTCTGTGACATGTCGACCTAAGGCTCTACTTAGCATTTCCGCTGGTGGATCCCTTTTTTCGCACGGGGGAAGGGGGAGGGGGACGGCTGGATGTGCATAACGAAGGAATCGTTTCGTTTCAACCGATCCGGCAGCGCGTCGCCCGAGCGGGACTTGCCTGTCGATCTTACTACCGAACACCTATTATATAGAAATATAGATATCGTACAGAGAAAACATACAAGAAACAGCACTTGCACCGATATCAGGCATTTCATTGCTGACGTACAGAGGAAGTAGATAGGCTTGAAAGGGACTTGGATCATGGATTGACTAGCACACCAAGTATCTGCGCGAATGCGTGTTCTTCGCTCAAATCGTACCAAAGCCAAGAACAATCTCATGCTTATGCATCGTTCGAGTTCTGTGAGTGCATGTGGCGTGGATGCAGGTCAGTTGCAGCCTAAGGACGGCCGCCATTACTCCGGGCTAAGGCACACGCTGTAGGTTTTACCATTCATACTTTCAGGCATCAACAGCGCTTTCCCAATCCTTCATTTCCCTAATTATTACCACTAAGCGTATTTCTGTGTGACGAATCTTTTCCACCCCAGCATCGTCTGAATGCACAACACACGATTCACGATCCACTATTCATTACTGCCACACGTTTCACCATCTCCAACGACTTCTCATGCGAAGTAGTCGGGTTCGCGATGTAGGCCTCGGTACGGCTCCGAGCCATGCGTTGCCCCAAGGAGGCAAAGCTAGAGTCTGGAGAGCCGACGGGCATCATTACTAATAATAATAATACCAGTGAAGATGCCTCCACTCCGCATTGGCGGAATGCACGTACGATCACATCGCATGTGCCTGCTTCCTTGCCCACTGCGGCAGCACGCTGGATTCGGCGACCAACGACAGACTGCGACTGATGTCGACAGCCGGCACAGGGGCAGAAAGCGAGCTCTGCACTCATCGAGAGCGCATTAGCAGTCGTAGAGCGGGCAAGGGTATGGGCGAGAGTTGCAGGGAACGCTGTAAAGGGAAACTGGAATCCACTCTGCTCGGCCGTCATCCCACCATCTCCACCAGATACGCTTGAGGCGGTTATAAGTTATAACAGGACCATCTTCGGTAATTCCCATGGATCAGCGGTTGGCCATGTCTATCAGTGGATACTCTTGCTAAGATTGAAGGGGAACTACAAGGCACAGACAATTGAGAAAGAGCATTCCAATTTTTCGATGCGTGAGCGTGGATTTTTATACGAAAGGCCGGCTGCGATGCAGGCCCTCTTGGATGAGCTTAGAGACACGCAGCATCAAGACAGGATAAAAAGTTGTTGAGTAGGCGAAATAGGGCTGCCGGCAGTAATATGACCCAGGGCAATCTCCGCTATTCGCCGCAGCCAGGCCACGTTATTCGGCCCTGAGGAGCAGCGACTTATGAGGGCCCAATCCCCATCCACAACCCACCCCAATCCCCCCCCCCCTTTCCCTCTCTCCGACCCGCGCCCCCCCGGAGCAGAGCACGAGGACACGAGGAGTCTCGCATTTAACCGCCGCCGCCGGTCACGCCAGTCATCGCCAGGGACCAGAAGCCAAGTCCAACTGTCTCCCAGCCCTAGTGCGCCTGTTGATCCGCCTCTTTAAGCGAAATGTCCTCAGCGCCATCTTCTGCACACTAAGTAAGATACAAGCTGGAGTTTGCATCCTCACGCAACCTCTCCACGTCAACAGCACCATAGTCATATAGCTTGGCAGGCTCCAGTTTTCCAGTGTCTGCTAGCACTTAGAGCAGAGGCTTGAGCGCTATGAACCACAAGCCATGACTTTGCTCCATAATTACAGTCTCCATACACATTCATGTGTTTGAGTTACGGCGAGCAATCATTCCACTCGTACGAGATGACGCTTCAATACTTGAGATCTTGTCATAGCCAGGAAATGCGTGCAGCGAAGAAGCACAGTTCCTAAAGCGGTTTCTACGTTTGACATTCCTCGCTTTTCAGACTTCGGCAGATGCAGGCTACCTGGCCTGACTGGACTGACGTGCGAATGTCTATGTGGTCATGAAGCATCGACTTGCCTATTGTAGGCATCAAGCAGCAGGATGATGGTATTCCGAGATATCGACGCGTCAGATGCACAGATCGTCGAAGGGGTGTGTTGTCCTTCTAGCGTTTATATGAGAGACCAGGACAGACGTCCAGTATCATGACTAGACAACAGTCGCACACTGTATGCTGCACGGGCTAGACCCCTCTCCACGTACCCGTACCAGACAGCACGGATCTAAGGGTGATCCGCTTGCCGCGACGGCATCGGATGGCTACCGAAATACTTTGAGCCGGTTCCTTGTTGTTGCCTTCCATCCACGTTACCCTTGTTAGACGCTCCCGAATCAGGGTGATTTGATGTCTTCCAGAATCCTCCCGCGGCACAGTGACAGTTGAAGGTCAATTTGGATCCTGGATCGTCTCTCCTATATTCTGGCGCTCATAAGAAGGCTTGCTTTTGCTTCACACACTAGACGCTTGCACAATCTCGTCTGGCAAGTTCCGTCTATTGATAGGTCTTGCTTCGGCCGAGCGCCGATCTGCCAGGATGAAAGATACATCATCGATGCTTGCCCAGTGATCTACAGAACGACCTCCGGACACAGGCCTTTCATGTATGTTTTCCAGATATGTTTGTTGTGGCGTGACCCTTCGTCTGACTAGGATAGTCTCAAAATGCAATGGAATGGGGATTTGCAAGTGCACAACACTTCGACCTTCCCGTCGCCATGTGCTTGCCTATACACGTTGTCTAGTCTTGAAAATGGCCCGGAATTGGCTGGGCCCTCAGCCCTCGGACACTTACGTGCGACCGGCGAGTCTGATGCTTGAAGCCGCGGGCCGCATGGCACTACAATCCCCCATCTATTGCGTGTCGACGAGCCACGACATGTGACGGACAATAACAGTGTGAATAAGGCATCCTGCAAACATGCTGAAACGCGTGAGAATTCATGGTTCCTCCGAGGCATGAAGACCGTCGTCCAGGCATCGGGACGCAGAGCCCATCACGTAGCGACAGGTGGACGTACTGCATTGTACGCCATACTCGTGTCCTGGGCTGAACGACTGGTTAGCTGTGAAAAGCAGTCATGGTGGCTCCACCACGGAGTTGATACCTGATTCCGCTAGAGTCATAAGGGCTCGAGTCAGTGTAGTATGTGGGGACCACGGATGTCTTATCGTGTGTCATGTTGTCCCGGAATGCTTGTTCGTGCAGGCTCCACGGGCAACGGGCGTGAACGGCCGGCAGCCGTGTGAAGGGCCGAAAGGTCTGACAGGGCGGCCAGGGCTCAGGGCCTCCAGGTGTATAGTGTAGATTGCAGAGTGAATAGTACAGTGCAGGCGCCGTACGGTGTGGTGTGCCTGTTGCCGCATCCCGATTCCCCTTGGAGCCCCACGAGTCGAAAGCGGCCTCATGTCCGCCGGTCACAGTTGTGCACACACTTTGCGTGCTGCTGGCATGCTGATACTGCATCTATGAATCATCCACGGAACATACTGCAGTGTGGTCCTGTTGCTTCTTGCTTCACACTTCTCTGTACTTTCGGCTTGGGCGGCAGCGCGCGGCAGGCGGCCGACAGTGGACACCATCACCACCACCGGCGTCAACGCCAACGCAGCCACATCTCCAAACGTGTCTGACAACTGCCGTCCCGAGGCATCAACAACTGTCAATCGCATCCAATCTTGGACCTGTTCCCCAATATGGCGAGTATGGGAATCATCACTATTGCAACGGCAAATTCCATCTTTGCCGCCGTATCTGCCACCTCCATCGCCTATATGCCGCCACCACTGCCACCTCTCTGCCGCTGCCACTGTCCTACTTCCTTTAGTGTCGCCCCTCAGGATTCTGGCCTGCCTCCTGGCCTGTCATCGTCTTCTCAGTTGCAGCCCCAGCTCCAGCTTTCATCTGGCTGGCTGCAGGACAGGTTTCAATTTGCACGACTTTCGATCGCCGACCTCAGAGGACAGGCACCACAATCCTCTGCGTCTTCATGCAGGATGCGTCTAGCTGGAAGTGGAATGTGCTGGTCAGGGGTCCCCAAGGACATGGCGTCTTGGTGTGCAGACGAGGCAGACGCAGTAGTAGCGACAGAGACAGACAGGGAACACGACAACATGACGAGACACAATAATAGGCACGAGGACCATCGTGACCACGCAGCGCAGCGTGGAGAGGTGTGCGGTGTGCAGTGTGGAGTGTGCTGACTGGGACAAGCAATTGCCTGAGAGCCTTCCATGATGAATCCATGCCATGTGCGACCCCGTCACGAACACGACCTCAACACCCCCCGGGGGTAGCAAGCAGCTCTCGACCCACGTCTGCAAAAAAATTTAATCTATTGTCGGTCCGATAGAGTTGTTCCAGAAGTCTTCCTTTCCTCGGTCGCTGCGTTGATATGCTTACATGTCGACTGTACGTCGCCAGTACAAAAAGTCTGGCCGCATAGATGTTTACATGCTGGTCAAGTACGACCTGTTGCTCCTGCTGCTGTATCAATATCTTCTTTACAGCTGGGAGTCACGCATATGATTGAAGCCCTCTGCCTTTGAAGATTATAAATCTTCCTTGCGCCTGAGAATGACGTCATCCGGGCGGCTCCGAGTAAGCATATTTGGACCTTCACCCGACTCGTACCCTGAATTTGGAACCCGAATATTAGACGTGTATCGTGAAAATTTGCAATGGGACGCCGAAGACTTGCGCGGACACTTATCATGTCCAGTAGGGCCTTCGAGTCTGCAGGTGCCTCAAAAAGACATCAATTGTCGCCTACAATATGCCGTGTAGGCTAACGTTAGTTTTCAGTCATTCAGCATCACAGATCTACAACACGGCTCAAGTGAACACCAAGTCGACAGATTCCGAACATAGCACACATCGTGCCATATATCACTATGTCTCAGGTATCTGACAACATAGAGTTCCTCAAAGCACTCCCGAAATGCGAGCACCATATCCACATCGAAGGCTCCCTGTCCCCTGAACTCCTCTTCCAGCTCTCCGCGAAAAACAACATCCCACTCCCTGAATCCGATGCCGCATACTCATCAATCCCAGCTCTCCATCAGCGATACGCAGAGTAAGTCCATTCTATAAACCAATAAATGAATAATCATTCTTCTTCTCCATCTATCACCAAATACTTACACACATCCTCCTCCTACACAGTTTCCAATCCCTCGACGACTTCCTCGGCTATTATTATACCGCCATGTCAACACTCATCCACGCCTCCGACTTTGAAGCCCTAGCCATGGCCTACTTCACCCGCGCTGCTGCCGACGGCGTCCTGCACACCGAGCTCTCCTTTGACCCGCAGGCTCACACCTCGCGCGGCATCGCCCTGACCACGGTACTCACTGGCCTTAGCGCCGCACGCGCTCGCGCAGCATCTGAACTGGGCGTCTCGTCGGTGCTGATCTGCTGCTTCCTGCGCCATCTACCGGTGCACGAGAGCCTGGTGTTTTTCGAGTCCGAGGCCCTGCAGCAGGCGTTTGCCAGTGGCGAGGTGGTGGGTATTGGGCTTGATAGCAGTGAGGCTGGATTTCCGGCGCGGGGATTCGAGGACTTGTATACGCGGGCAAGGGCGCTCGGGCTGCGCGTGACAGCGCATGCGGGCGAGGAAGTGGGCCCGGAGAGTGTGCGCGAGGCACTGGATGTGTTACGGGTGGAGAGGGTGGACCACGGGATCAGTCTTGTGCAAGACGAGGCGTTGATGCGGAGGGTGGCTGAGGAGGGCGTCATGCTGTCTTGCTGTCCGCTGTCGAATGTGGTGTTGCGGAATGTGAAGAGTGTGGCGGACGTGCCGCTGAGGGTGTTTCTGGAGAAAGGGGTGAGGTTCAGTGTGAATAGCGATGATCCGGCGTATTTTGGGGGCTATATTCTGGATAACTTTGTTGCGGTGCAAAAGGCGTTTGGGTTGAGTGTGGAGGAGTGGAGGACGGTGGTGACGAATTCGGTCGAGGGGAGCTGGTGTGATCAGGCGAGGAAGAGCAAGATTCTGGAGAGGCTTGAGATGGTTGTTGAGCAATACACGCTGAAAGCTTGATGTGAGGTGAGCTAATTTCCCTTGCTTCAATCGCTTGTACAGCAGCCTTCGAAGCAATAGAATACTTCACCTCTTGTCTCTACTTGTTCTCAGATAATTCAATACTTTTTCTGTTGTTTTTCTTAACTCTACTATTCGCACTTGTTAAATCTCACCGGCTCGTCTTTTACCGTTGTTTTACGTTCCTAAAGGCTCAGGCTATGGAGCCACTTCAGCTCACCTCAGCCGATGGCACGACGAAAGACCCAACATCTGCCCCAGAAATTGATGATCCAAAAGTCAAAGCGACTAAAAGCGAGAAGTTGAAGCCTGCGTCCAAACTGCCTCAATCGTCGCTGGAGAAGCCACTTGAACAGCGCTACTACTATGGACATCTCAAAGATCTGGCAGTGACACTCAAGGGCGATATTGACGAAGTGGAAAAGTGGGTTACTTCGGATGTTACCATGGCAATCGTCAGGCAATGGAAGCTCGATGCGTTCGACGTAGCCCCTGCGGCAGCATATCAGTTGAAAGAATCTCAGTACTGTTTCATCGAATTCCTTTCGTCATTATGGGAGACTCGGTTCGTGTACAGGACGTCTAACAAGCCCTCCTCGCCGGAATCTGATGCTGGAAAGTTATTGGTCATGACAGCCTTGGCTTGTCATCGCTTGCATCGCAAGTATCCCCGAAAGCTTCTCTGTGAGTCCAGCATCCCGCGGACGTATGGTCCCGTCTTCTTCATTGCGCTCAAAGAGTTCATCGGATCCAAGAATCGACGGTGGATACGAAATATGATCAATGCAGTGGAGAAGAAACACAAGAAAAGGACTTTGGCGTCGGAGATCTCAGAGTGCTGTGATCCACTCGAGTATGAGATTGCTCATATACATGCTTCTCCGATGGTCAGCATTGCAGACAAGCAGTCACAGACACACGATACTCCTCAATCGGTGCTATCTGCACCTTCAACAGTTCTGATGGCCAAGACAGACCCCAATCCACCCGTTGACAACATGAATGACGAAATGCAGCGGCCAAGCAAGCGCCAAAAGCTGTCCACCACATCTGCCTCACTTGTGGAGACGTCGAATGGCAATCATGAACCAGACGAAGACTGGAGCGCAAACGCCTGGACCGAGATGTACATGTCGATCGAAAGTCTGATAAGCGACCAAGCCCACGCGCGAGCGAAAGAGCGATTTCGAAATTCACAGCTCACGATGCCAGCAGGTCCAGCAGCGTTTGTAAGAAGGGATAGTGCCTGTGCTGTCACGGTGATGAGACGGAGCGTCAAAGCAGGGGACTCCCGGAAGTCCAAGTCGGAGCTCATGCGAGAGCTGACCGAATCGATCATCGAGAATGAGCAGATGGAGGCGGAGAGGCGGGATGCTAGGGCGGAGCTGGAGAATGTGAAGGCGGCATGGAGTTGCGCAGAGGTGATGCTGAGTGCGGCGGAGGCTCAGAAGGTGAAGAGGGATCTGGACTTGGGCTATTTGGAGGAGAAGGTGGATGTCTTGGGCATCTTGAATAATACTCTCAGGGAGAATTTGAGTGTCAAGGAAGAGGCTTGGAAGGGTGCTGAGGAGAGGGTGAAGGTTGAGAGGGCTGGGAGAAAGAGTGCTGAGGATGCGTTGAGAGGTCTGCGTGAAGTAGTGTTTGCTATGGGTGGAGAGTTGCAAATGCTTGTGAAGCCAGGTATCGCCGTGGAAGTGACCTCAGGAGAACGAGACTTAGGAGTAATAAGCCCGCCAGTCACATGATGGAGATTTCCATAGAGTTTCTCGCGATGAGGGCTGGATGTTAGGTATAACGGGATGCTTGGTACTGGCCTATGTCAGATATGAGTGACGGGGAAAGGAGGAAGGGGGGTTGGTCATGTCGATTTTTTCCAGTCATCTCAATCTCTCCCATTTACCTGTTCTTCCCACACACTGACCTCTTTATAACTGTTTTGATGTGCAATCTCACTTCTAACATCATGGTTCATGAGCAGCCTTCCGATCCTTTCAGCTTGACAGCTTAGCGCGCGGTTTGACATTGCCAATTGAAACCCTTTCTTGCCACTTCTTGTCGAACCCACTCACTTCACCAGAGTCATAACAAATTCGTCAGCTTCTTCTTTCCAGTCAACTCTTTACCTCCTCCCATGACCTTTTTTAGCTGATTGCTCTGTATCTTCCATACGTTGCCTCGCCCAAATGGCTAGTCCATCACTGCCATGGACGACACTTCTTCTATCAACAACAATAACAACCAACAAGCAGTATGAGTAACGCAGACTCTCGTACACTATGATAAAGCTTAAACTTCAATTCGGCGGTAGGCTGTCACCCCTGCTCAAAGATGCATATTCCAACCTACAACCGGACGGATGCTTCCTACGAGCATTTGACAGGATCACTTGCTATTCCAAGCGGAGCCAAAGGTGTGCGCACTTCTGGCATAATTCGGATACGGGCATGCCAGTGCTAATCGCCTGGTATGAGCGGGCTTATCGGCCGCGTTAGTAACACGTCAACCGCGGAAATTGGGGCACAGTTCATGAGAGAATTGGCTGTGCTGTGGTCAATAGTTGGGAATTTGGAGTGGCTCGTCGCACCTCAGGGAATATCCTCCGAATGGTATGCAATAACTACGACACGACACGTTCACACCGCTCCGTTCATAATGCGAGCACTCGCTGGAAGCGATACAACTAAACGGACAAAGATATGTCAAAATCCACAACAGCGCTATTCGCTCCCGTAGAACAAGCAGCTACGCGATCAAAGCTAGAAGCTAGGAAGAGCCACTATAACGATCAACCATAAATGAACATCTAAAGTCAGAGACACAAGTTCAACATGTCCGACTGACTCAGACTCTAACGACTATGAACCACCCAGCTCAGGACCCGACGATGCTGATTACGCCCAGCTCAGATTCCGAAGAGGAAGAAGATACCCAGACCTACGATGAGCCAGATTCTACAGTCGACCCAGCTTACCACCCAAGAAACACCTTGAGGGTAAGTCAAGACCATCAACACCAATGCCTCCGCCAGCACTACTGCCACACGGCAATCAGATTGCCAGCAACCCTCGCATAGTCCCGCGAGCATCGCATACTCTGAAACCCTCCCGGCCGGATGATCACCCCGGTGACTGTTCAGGCGCTGCAATGAGAACTGGGTGTGCTGCGCGACGATGACCGATGGACCGAGGACTCGGATCGTACATGCCAGGATGCAAAGAGCGCGTCGTACAGGCGCGCAGGTGCGGGACCTAGACGGGGTTGGAGAGGAAGGGGGCCGTGATGCCTTGGACATGGGGATAGCAAGCCCCAGGAGTGATGCAGCAGGGATAAAACTGTTTCGGACAGGAAAAGAAGGGGTGTTTGTATGTATGTATATCTTGACTTTGCCTTAGGGGATTTTTCGAGGGGGCGTTGGTGTTGATATACTAATTAAGCGCCGCGTTTGCGCGTTGTATATCAGATGATGGCATGCATGCCTCTTTTTGCGTTCTACGTTGGGGGTACCCTTGTCTTCTTGTGCTCTTTATATAGCGAGTAGAGGATAGAGGATAGAGGATAGAGGATAGATGGACTGGGTTATATGACTATGATTATGATTATGATTATGATTATGGTATGTATTATCCTGTAAAGATGTCTAGCGCGAGGTCTTTAAGGGCGGGTTAGAGCAGACTTCCTATCAAACAATCAGTTCAATTCTGTGCCTATATTTGAAGTTGAACTGAAGTACTTCAGTTTACCCTACTATATATTTGAACTGGACTGTCAGTTCTAGTAGTAGAATTGAAGTTGACTGAGTTGAACTGAAGTTTAGTAGGTAATTACTAATTAGTCGAAGAAAATCGTGAATATAGTTAAAATATAGTATATTTAAGGCTATATAGATCATTTTTATATACCTTTTCGTATACCTAGACGTATACTTAGGTATATTTAAGTGCTAAGTCGTCTAAACCGTCTATATACGTTAAGTAACTAATTAATACTTAGCGGAAGTTTCAAGTATAAGCTCGGCGGTATAAGCTCGGCGGTATAAGCTCGGCTCGGAATGGAATATCATTTTTCCGGTATGCCTTAATGCCTAACACCCTAGGCCACCTATAGTCTACCCATATATATATACGAATATACTAAGTATATATATACTTCAGTTCAGTTCAATTATTTACAGTTCAATACTATCTTAAATTGAAGTTGAACTGAAGCGTCAGTTCTTGGCAAGAGGCTTCAACTGAACTGGACTGACCAGTTCTTGAGGCGGTCGAATTGAAGTTGAACTGATTGATAGGAAGTCTGGGTTAGAGTATATATATATATTATATAACTGAAAATCCATAAGAACGCGACAAGTGTATTAAGAAGGTTATAATAGTAATCGGGAGAGAAGAGGTAATAAGACTACTAAAGATAGCTACGTAGTACAAAGATAAGAGGAAAGAAAGAAAGATAGAAAAGTATATCAAGGGGGAATAAACGAATGAATGAATGAACGAATAAATGAATAACATGGTATGAAAAAAGATAATAATACAGGAGATATTTTATATATAGTAGTACGGCTAGTAGTAGTTTACTTATCATATCCCTTTACTTATTCGTTCGCCCTCTTCGATAGATATTAATAGTACTTTTTTTTAAATCTTATATAATCTAATCTAATCTAATTCTCTATGATCTGAAACGATCTAATCTTACTCTATCCCATCCCATCTAATCTAATCTTACTCATGCTAATCTAATCTAATCTAATCTAATCCATCATCCTCATCAAGGCCTACCTACGGTCTACCTACCTACCTACCTTAGCTTAGCTTCGTCCAACCCACCTAATAAGGCACCTAGAAAGTAATCCAAGGCAAACAACACTCGAGAAAAAAGAAGCCCCCTCCCCCCCCCGATACGGTGTCAACAACAACGAATTTCGACGTCACTGCTTTTGCTTCCTGAGGTCCTACACAATTTCGCCAGTCACACTCAGGTCACGTTACATCACACGCACACAACGCAGGCCAAACCCAGGCTCTTACTTGTTGATTGATTGATTGGTTGAAAAACAAATATGAAAAGAAGAATAAAAAATTCCATAATGAATTTCGTTTGATTGATTATACTACGTTTACTACATCTACTACCACTACTACTTACTAGCTGGCCACGTCTTTCAGATCCCTCAATTAAGCAGACTATAGAAAGCCTTGGGGTGTCTTGTCGTTCGCGCCTAGTCTTGAAAGTGCAGGAAGCACAGGCTGATCGCAAAGTGTCCCCCCAATTCCGAATTAAAAGCAGCGCATTACAGGCCGGGCCCGTGCCAGTGCTGGCCCCGTATCATCATCCATCTCTACCTCCTTGAGAGTGAGTGGTCAGATCCGTAAAAAGGCAAAGATGTTGCGCATCGCGCGCGTGTGTGTGTATCAGTTCTATGTGAGCCGAAACCAGATAAATCCCCGAAAAACTCCGTGCTTGTAGGGCAAGTCAAGTCAAGTCAAGTCAAGCAAGCAAGCAAGTATAATAGACGATGCGTCATGGGACGCGACGTCAGGCCGTGTAGACGCCAGAGCCTATACCGAGGCTCGATGCAGTGGTATCATAGTAAGTGTAAAGAAATTCGTATGTCAGACCAGGCCAGGCCAGGCCGACTTAGAAGGTGCTCCAGTTGTAGCCGCCGACGCTGCCAGGAATGCTTCCGACGTTGATGTTGTTGGTAGCGGTGGTAGAGGCGGCAGATGGCTGAGGCTGGGCGATGGTGAGCGCGGGGCTGGACTGGGTAGAGCTGTCGGAGTCGGTGCGGCTCAAGCGTCGAGCCTTCCACTGCTTGTAGATGGAGTAGCAGCGGTCGCAGACCTTGGACTGTTGGCCAGAGCTGTGAATGAGGGCGTACTGGTTGAGGGGAGCCTGGTTCTTGATGTGTTCCCAGCAGTAGATGTTTCCACAGCGGCGACAGTGGTGGCGGCGGACGAAGAAGCCAAAGTCGCGCTGGCAAGAGGATGCAGTGCACGAGGTGGCGGTGTGGTCAGGCTGCAGACATGTTAGCTTTGTATTCATCCATCAATTCATAAGTAATATCAGATCATGAAGACAAAAAGAGAACAATCAGGTGCTAAAGTGGGGCGATTGCACAAAGGTAGGAGTAGGCAGCCGCGGACGCAGTTTGTCAATTGCGCCATTGACACCCGGACAGGCGTGAGCACCTTCCAGATGCTTATATACTTGGCAGCCTCGCCAGGTATTGCTTCTCACTGCATGAAGTACACAGAAGACTTTCAAGACTTTCCACGTCGACTTGACTTCTCCACCAACAAAGAGACTGACGATATTCACTTACCTTCCAGTGGTTGGTTGAGGGACTTCCAGTCGCGCTCTGCGGGCCGTCATCGCTGAGATCCTCAGTCTCGACGCGTGTAATGCCATTCTGGAGACAGTTGACGGGCTCATCGCCATTGTTCCCATCCCAAGTCCCAGCAGCTGAGTCGACACCTTTTGGCGGAGACTGACGCTGCGGCTTCTCGGTCGGACGCAGCACAGCCGGAACGTACATGGGACTCTTTGGCGAGCGCAGCTGTCGCGAGCGAGCTTGCTGACGATCGATGACGTTGATGTGGTTGCGCTCTGGCATGTAGGAGACGTGGAGTGGCGGGAGGTTATGGCGCTGGTTTGTGGTGGGGTGGTAGAGCGGCGCATCGGGATTCTTCATGCTCTGGATGTGAGGATTCTGCGAAAAGTCTTGGGTGTAGTTGTTGCGGTCGAACACGGCCGTGTACGGCATGCTCTGGGTGGCAGCCATGTCTGGGGCGAGGTGTTGGAGGAAGAGCTGGTCGGTGTGGTGATTGTGTACTGGTTGCCAAGAGGATGTCGAGGCAGACCCGAACCGGTGGGTAGGGAGAAGGCGGAGGAGTTTGGCGTATTTAACGCGCTGAGGTGGAGCAGTGCGAAGATGGAATCTGAGGCCCGGGGCAGCGGAGATTGAGGAGGAGGGTGGTGTGTGGTACGAGAGATAGGGACAGGAGGATGTCGCCGGGTTTGGATGTAGCGGTCTGTGAAGGGCAAGATAACAGACCGGATAGGGAATCCCAGCGGCGGTAGGTTGTGGTTGTAGGAGTAAGGGAGAGAGTGGTAGGGAGGGAGTGGATCCTGTGAGAGGAGAGAGTCGAGTTGTATTGCAGGAGGAGGAGGAGGCTCGGGATGCGGTGTCAGGCTCGTACGGCGATTGGCAGCGCGATGGCTGACGTGCAGGGCCTGGCAGCGATAAGAAGTGTGGCTCGTGTCACCTAGTCGTCGTCGCCGGACGTTTCTGTTTGGGGGGCGCGGTGAGAGCAGTCAGGCGGTGGCGGCGGTCAAGGCGAGAGTCGAGAGTTAAAGAGACGAGTTATATTACTGTTGATGATGATGTTGTGGTGGTGGTGGTGAAGATAATTAGAGGCACGAGACAGTCGAGTAGTAGAGGAGGAGGAGTAAAGTTGAGTAGGATATGGGCAGTAATTAATTATTAACAGTTCCTCCCCTCTCCGGCCGCTACAGCAATTAGTGCTTTGGGCCGCCACTCTCTCCGTCAATCCCTCACTCTCACACACACACACATACTATACTACACTCACTCCCTCACTCTCTCTTCACTGCGGAAGTGTGAAGGGTTAGACTCGGCACGCGCACGGATGGTTATTGCGGCGACACTAATTCTCCACTGGGCCCCATCTGACAGTAGTAATTGCTCCAACCAGACTGGCCTCTTTTTTCTTTTCTGCACTCTGGCACTCTTCGGCATTGTGTCCGCTCCATAGTGAGGTAAAAGTAATTAATTATGGCATGATGATGATGCAACGAACAGAAGGTCAGTCAGTCAGTCAGTCAGTCCAAGTCTACAGTTCCGAGATAGGAGGATTTAATTGCTGCATGGAACTCTCACCGTCTCCTCCCTACGCTCAACTGGTGATAGTAGATAGGAGGATATAATAACAAGGCAGAATGGATGATTGATTACATGCAAGTGACAATAGGCGGCAGCCACGACCGTTCTTCCCTTCCTTCCTTCCTTCCCAACGGCTCCGGCTCCGGCTGCTACTAAGTCATCCCTGCAGGTGACGCCAAGTATGCAGGGATTCTTGGCAACGCTAATCTGTCCTCTTATCAGTGACGACTTCTCGACCAATCGCGGCGCTGTATTTTAAACCGCCGGCCACTCCTTCCCATCATATCTGTTAGTCACCACGCCCGACCCGGCGATGCAGAAAAAAGCCGTGAATAGGCGAACGACCATCGACGAAGGGCAGCCAGGCAACAAGGCAGCAGCAGCAGGTCTCGTGCCCGTCCCAAGCCACAGCCACGTCGCTCACTAGCCACAATGCTGTCCTGAAGTTCCCCTGTGATATCATGTGACAGACAATGTTCGTGGCTGAGGCAAGACTTCCGGGGTTGGGGCAGGTTCGCGCTGCCATAACATCATCAACAAACAACGGAATGCCGCCTGATACCTAATCACAAGATACCATCTCCCATCTGCTACTGTAGACTGTACAACTTATCAACTTTCACTCTTACCCATTGTAATACTTTCACTCTTACCCATTCTACTAGAGCCCATCATGAGTGCTCCAGAAATCACTGCCACCTCGCCACCAGCACCTCCTCCAACTGAAGAAGATACCGTCGCATGCATCTGATTATCTGTAGTGAGAACGAATCCCGGCATAATAGCAGCCGCCGCCGGTTGAGTCGCTGACCCACTTCGGGTCGTGCTATGGATCTTTGGATGAATGAGGCTGCTCCGCGCCTTGTCGCTTACGTACGTTGCACGCTCGAGTCCCCCCCTCTCAACCGTCAACGCCTACTATCAATCGCACTACACCGTCTCTGGAGCCTGCTCGTGTGCCGCCGCACCAGTAGTAGCAGTAATTAGCAGTAGTAAGTAGTAGCTTCGTAGCAATAGTAAGTAGGCAGGTAAGTGTTGAAATAGCGGGGAGAGCGGTACCAGCCGGTACAGTACAGTTACCGTGGACCTCCTGCTCTTCATGAATCGCTTATTGATAATGAATGCGCGCTCACATACACACACACACACACGATGTCACTTCGACGATGGATGTCACTTTTCCTTCGGTCGTTCCCCACAGGTCGATTTTGCAACTGCAACCTTGTCTTGTTCCCGGGGAGGAGGAAGAGGAGGAGTCTAGATGGATGCGTTTTGTGGAGCTGATCCATTAGTGAAAAAACTCCGGTGTACCGTGTGCCCAGTAGTTGGCTGTGTAGTAAGTAGCCTGTGCAGTGCAGTGTGGTGCATGCATTTGATTCTAGATCTATCTCGGTCGGTCGGTGTGAGGCTTGGCTTCAATACTCTAGGTAGCTACTGAGGTAATAGCAGAAGTCCGATTCGACCTACGATGGATGAGCTCATGCCTGCCTGCCTGCCTGTGGATCTCAGATCAGGAAGGCACCTCCAAGACTCCAAACAACCCCACCACTCTGTTGCACGCACCCTCCTTCAATCTAATCTGCCCCTCACTCGATTCTCCTTCCTTCCTACCTTCCTTCCTACCTTCCTTCCTACCTTCCTTCCTACCTTCCTTCCTACCTTCCTTCCTACCTTCCTTCCTACCTTCCTTCCT